>NW_020925569.1:866790-948605 GCF_003984885.1 Neopelma chrysocephalum
GGGAAGGGAAGGGGAGGGAAGGGAAGGGAAGGGAAGGGAAGGGAAGGGAAGGGAAGGGAAGGGAAGGGAAGGGAAGGGAAGGGAAGGGAAGGGAAGGGAAGGGAAGGGAAGGGAAGGGAACAAACATACAAATCTCTCAAAACTAATTGCCTCAGAATTGCCTGTGCTACTTAGTGGGTCAATAGCAGTGCTCAGTGGAGAAGCTGCCATCTCCTGAAGGTGTCTCAGTGGTAAGTCATGGTATAGATGTATACGGCAATAAAAGACCTCAAGTCATCCATTGACTCACTTCCTACTGCATTACCAGTGGAAGAGGAAAGAAAACCATTATGGTGAACGCAATTGAATTTAACATTGTGCAGATTTGGGGATAAAGCAGCCAAATTAGACCTTGCTGATCCACTAAAGCTGGTCTGATACTCTTTAACAGGAAGTGTTGGCTGTGGTGGAATTCCATCACTGATATGATCATGTTTACTAAACACACGAGTCCCAAAACCTGGTCCACCGATGAAGTTACGCTATCCAGATGATCATTGTACTCCCAGAAGGAAAGATTCGTAGATCCTGGCTGCTGCTATTTTCTTTGGAAACAATTTTCTTTGGAAAAATTTCCTTTTAAATAATATTTAGTTCTGTTTTCAGCAATTGGGTATTTGGAATCTCTATTCTGTGTGTCAGGCTGTGACTCACAGTACCTGTAAGAATTGCAGCTCCCATTGGAGCTTTTTGCTTTTCTTACGCATCTCACAGATGTTGTGGGTTAACCCCCATAGGCAGCTGAGTCCTGCCACGTTCTTTCACTTGCTCACTTCCCACAGCTGGATTTGGAAGGGTAAAAATGAGAAAACTTGTGGGTTGAGATAAGGACAGTTTAATAGGTAAATCAAAAAGCCACACATGCAAGCAAAGTAAAACAAGGAATTCATACACCCTTCCCCATAGGCAGGAAGGTGTTCAGCCATCCCCAGGAAAGGAGGGCTCCATCGTGCCTAATAGTGACTTGGGAAGACAAAAACTGTGAACAAACACATTACACCCCCTTTCCTCCTTATTCTCGCCAGCTTTATGTGCTCATCATGATGCCATATGGTCTTCCCTGTGGTCAGTTAGATTCAGCGGTCCTGGCTGTGTCCCCTCCCACATCTTGTACACTCAAAGCCCACTCTCTGGTGGGGTGGGGTGAGAAGCAGAAGGTTCCTTGACTATGTGTAAGTGCTGCTTAGCAATAACTAAAATATTCTTTACTGTGAGGGTGGTGAGACATAGCAACAGGTTGACCAAAGAAGCTGTGCATGCCCCATCCCTGGGAGTGTTTAAGGGCCAGTTGGATGGAGCTCTGAGCAACCTGGTCTAGTGGATGGTGTCCCTGTCCTTGACAGACAGATTGGAACTAGATGATCTTGCAGGTCCCTTCCAACCCAGGCCATTCTATGATTCTGTGATTTGTGTGCTATCAACATTGTTTTGGTCACAAATCAAAAACAGCACCATACAAGGTACTATGAGAAAAATTAACTTGTATCCCAGCCAAAACCAGTACACCAGATCAAACTCAAGCTGCTGTTAATAAGCATAATTTAGCCTGCTAAACCTGAATTTAGGCACCTGTTCTGCCATACAGAGCAGTGATCAGCTAGACACTGATCTAAATGCTATTGGTGTGACATTTTCAGTTAATGGGAGGATTGTCAGTCAGGTTCAGTACCTGCTGTGGAGTGTTTTCTTAATTACCAGAATGTGAAGTGAGTAAAAATGCATGAGACTAGTGTAATGAACCCATGCAACGTTGTCACCAGTTTTGTTAACTCATTTGCCAGGTCTAACAAGTCCTGGGGGAAAAAAAAAAAGCACTCCATTGTGCCAAACCAGACAGGGACAAAGCAGGGCAAAGTCCCCTCAGAATCAACTTGTTGTCTAGACACCCGTCTCATTTTGCACTGTGATTTCAACTGCTGCACTTTCTGCAAAGCTGGTGCTCCATTCCCCTCTCTTGCGTGCAGAAACAGCACAGGAAAGAGAGCAGGATAAGGGCAGGAGTGGGGCTTTTTTTGTGAATGCTGAACAGAATCCAGAAGAGACACTGTTTTGCATCCCTAATTGCTTACTCTTGATTTCTTTTTCCCTCTGGTTTGTTTAGCCTGATAAGTAGTTGTTTGTTTGTTTGTTTACTAAGATTGCTCCATACTCGGTGTTTTTACTTTCTAGCACTTTTTCTATTTATAAGCTTCCTAACTTTATGCCAACTTCAAATGAATAATTACTGTTGATAAAAGGCTTAGTCTTTTCAGATTTCTAATTCAAACATCACTATTTTGTTAAGTGCCTTCTCTTGAAGTACGAATGTGGTGCAGTGGGAATCTCAAGGAGAGCACAAGGTTTCTTAGGATCTTTAGTGGCCTGAAGCTCCTGGACTAGCTCACTGTGAAACAGACAGTGGTGACAACTAAGCTAGGTGTACAGACATGATATGCCATGGCATGGTGCATCTGGCACATGTATATAAATATATACACCTCTGTATAGATGAATAAACATATGGCAAAGCCAGAGTTGAAGAAGATTATGTTGCATTCAAGCTTTAAAATCTGCAGCTCTTGCTCTGCCTGATGCTGTGCTGGATGTTAAGTTAGGTGTTCCAGGGATACAAATATTTTTATGACCAATAGGATAAATCTATAAATCTCCTTAGGTACACTGCAAAAATGTAGTGGTTTTAGTTCTAACTTTATTTCAGTAATAATTCCCTATCTGAAAACATCTAACTGCTACTTGCTGGCTTTTTTTTTCTTATTTATTCTTAGTGCGAATTGTGGGCAGATTTTGTAAATGAATAGGGAAACAATGTTTGGAGGGGCTGCCTCCAAAGTTTTATTTACTTTGCACTTCCATGCATCTTGATCTGAAGTCCATGAGGTGCCCAATTGGTTCCAGCACCTCCCTCCTTCCCACAGGAGGAGAAGCATGGAAGCCACTAAGCTGCTGCAAGTGCTCACAGCCTGCCTCTGTGATTTCTGGGATTTCTCTTCCTGTCATGGAGGCCATAAGGAAACTACCCCATATACTGGCAGCTGGTTCAACGACATTGTTGTCATGCCACTAATCCATGTGGCATGCATGGCAGAGCAGATGTGTGACAGCCCTTCAGAGTTATTGGTGAGGGGAAATGAGAGAATATTCCTTGATATTTTCCTCAGGCTCTTTTGGCCTTCCGTGTGCCCATACACTCCTGAACTATACTGGGTGGCCTCCTAATTCAGAAGGTGAGCTGCAGCCTGTGACCCAGGGCAGGAACATGTTATCATTTTTGTTCCTATCCCTTCAGAATTCTTTTATGCCATGTATTTTAGCTAAACTCATGTTCATGTCTTTCTAAAATCAGGTATATTGTACTTAATATTATGGAGAACCCAAAGTGTATATGAGGGATGTTCTCTGCATGCACAGGGATTAAGAATATTTAAATAGGTAAAGTAAAATATAATGATTAATAGCTTCACTACTACATATATTCTTTCACTTTCATTATATACTATTGATAGAGGGGCAATAAAACCTCAAAGATTTGTTGGAGGATTTTTTTTTTCACTTTGGGGACCTCAATAAATAAACCAAGTTTTGAGGTTATTGTATGGAAGAGTTGAGTCCTAAATGATAGGAAGAACTGGTGTTGGTTTTGAGCTGGCCCACTTATCTGGTAGACAAGTCTCCCCATGTCTGGTTGGTAAGGTTTATGATCAAACGGAGTAGTTGTTAGTCCAGTAGATTAAAACTGCTCAGCTGAAGGCAAATAGAGATGTGCAAGTGTGTGAGAGAGAAAGTCTTGACTAATATTGTGCTGCTTTCACCTAAGACTTTGTTTTTGTAAATGGCTGAGCCTGTTGAGTGCCTGGTGATTTTGTCTTCACTAAAGAAATGCAAATAAGGAAGTCAACACAAGTAGCCCTGACAACAGCTGTTGGAGAAGAAAGAGGAGAAGAGAGCAAACAAGTCTAATAACTTCATAAAAAAGGAGGTGAACCAGAAAACATTTTTAGTGGATTTAGAAAAGGAAACCCCAGATTATTTAAACATCTTTCCTAAATTCAGTATTGATATATGAATAAGTTTAAAATTCTATGAGTCTCCATTTTTTTTTTTATATTTATTAAGCTCTATCCAAAAAGTTGAACAGAGTTTGACTGCACCTCCTTTTGAACATGTAGAAGTTATGGGGGCCTGTTAGTGCCTCTGCTTGGGAAACACAAGTGGAAGTACTGGTCATGAACTGCTGCAGTCATTAGCAGACAGATTCATTTCTGTCAGCTCTTCAAAGATCACTCAAGAATTAGAAACTGGGTGCATGTGATTAGTCAAAAATACAGATTAGTCATTTGGTGATGCAGGTTGAAAAGCTGAGATTTTCCAGAGTATACTGACGAGAAAAATGAAAACCTGACCATGCCTATCTGCTGGTAGCTTCTTCCCATATAGTCAGATCACAGTTTAAAGTTAAATATATGTATAAAGACATAAGTTTTTTCTGTTCTTGAAAGAGTTGGCCTTTAAGACCCTGCAGTGGCTCAGAGAGACAGAAGCCTCACTTACTCTGCTCACAGCTTGCTGGCAGCAAATGCCTTCCTCTCACCACTCGTTCGCATAAGCCAGGCTTGGGCTATTTCTGCTTCCCAAGTAGCCTGCGGGGAGGCTGTTGCTCAGAGCAACAGCACCTCTTTACCAGTTGCCAGATCTACTCCTACCTCTGGCTATACACAGTCTGGCTGCTGCTGCCTCACTGCACACCCCTCCCTGAGCTTTCCTCTAGTCTTCTCTTCCCCTCTGTTCTTGCATTTCTGAGAGTGTATGTAATAGGTTGTAACTATTTGCATAGGTAAAATACCAGTGTAGGGCCAGTACACTTACACATCTACATTTGCTGGCTATTCTATTAACAACGGAACAGTCTACCATAACTGTAGTGAAACCTAGGAAAGACTAGTTTCTAGTTTTCTCCTTAAGGAGCATTGTAGTAATAGGTTATTGCAATGCTCCTTAAGGAGAAAACTGCTACCAGATAGAAACTAATTCTGGACTGGTCTGGATAATACAGAAATAGTCTGCTCCCTAATGAAAGTATTAATGCAAGACTTAATTATGAGGCTTTCTTACACAACTTCATTTGAAACGTTATCTAGTATATATCAGCTCTTGTATTTAGCTCAGGAAATAGTTTTAATAAAACTAACCAAGCTCCTCCAGGTTTGCAGTTTGCTGAACAACGTTTCTCTCTGGGACAAGCAGACATCATGAGGTGGGGAAAATACATCAAGTAACAAATCTGTGGTAGCTACTGACAACACTGCTGAATTCATATTCATTTGGCTCAATTTCTACGACTATATAAATCCCACAGGAAAAGTCTGGTTGCAAATTTTACCGCACTTCACCACTGAGACCTTTTCCAGTTTCAGAACTCTCAATATTTCAATACTGGCTACATAGTTTTCCAATTATTCTGTGTATTACCTTCAATTTTACTTCCTTTATTTTTTTACTTCTGTTTTGGGAAAAGGAAGGTTTGGGGAAATAGATCGCCAAACCCATTGGCATGACTCAGCCTGTGAATATCTCAGTGTTTGATAAACATTAGGTGTATTATTCTTAAAAGATCTTTGTATGTTAAGTAGGTCTGTAGCTATTCTAGTGCTATAGCAAGTGGAATAGCACAGCTTAAGCCAAGACCTTACAAATACAAAAAAATCTTACAAGACCATACAAACTAGAAAACCTGTCCCCTTGCCTCAGTCTCAGACCTTCAGAAGGATGGATTCATCCTCCTCTTTTCCTTAAGGTAACATTTTGACAATGTAGGAGGGAAGGTTCAGGTAGAAAGTAAAGCCAAGGAATGGAAGGATGTAATAAAAAACCTTGTAATCCTTGTAAAAGCTTTTTTAGCAATATGCTCATTTGCATGCTTTACTACATTTATAAGCAGCAGTACTGCCTACCTGCCTTTGGTGCTTGCCAGCACAACACCATGATCAAGTCCTGAACACTCGTTGCTTACATCTAGGAGCAAAGATGACTTAAGTAACACAACTCTGTGCTTAGCACCAAATTAAATGTAGTCTGGATAAACAAAAATAATGTATTTGAAATTGCTTTCTCATCTGAATACTTATTTTGGTATTTTTTAATTGCTTAACTGGAACGGTGAACTCAGACTCCTTTAGCTAAAAGGTGAATCATTTTGTTATTTTTATGGTTTTTTTCAAGTCCTACTGCAATCCCCTAACAATTCACTCATTATTTTTATTAACAATCCTTCATTTCAAAGACCAGGAGGAGCTGGTCTACTAACAATTATTATTTTTAGTAGACCAAAGTGTTTTGTTAGCATTTCTACTGCGGGTAGGTGGGGAGAACCCTGATAAGTAGTACAAGTTAATACATGGATACTCATCTTGACAAAAACTTTCCAGAATGAGTCAATGCAAATGTGTGCAGCTGAACACAACCAGCTAACCTCTCCCATTTCCTCAAATGTGAACACTTACACTGGTGAGCAGAAGCTCTCTGTATGAATGCTAGGATGAAGTGTTGCTTCACATGACACATTGATTAAATTTGTGGTTCTGCTTCTTTCTTTTTTGTGACTTGGATCAAATAATGAGTGAAATTTAATTTGTGAGCACACTGGTCATTAATTTAATTTCAATAGTGCTGAAATGGTCAGCTAACACCTTTTGAAGGTTAAATGTATCTGCATGGATTTCAGTGTAAAAATTTCAGAAGGTTGTATCTGTGCTTTTGTTCTTTGCTATAATCAGGGAGTAAGATCAGTAAGGTCAACATAGAATTAAAAAATCCAGGCTCAGGTTTCTTTGCATTCCTAGATGATTTTTTTGGTAAGTACTAACCAGTGTAAGAGCAGCCACACAGATTTTCTCAGGAAAGATACCATGTGTTGGCAAGGTATTGATATCCTCACATTATAATGTGCTATAAATTTGTTTTTAAGAACCAGCAATATTTTAAAAGGTAAGTGCACTGACTTGGAGGCTGTGGCAGAAGGGTGAGCCCACTGATGGCTGCTGCTCAGGAGCATAAAGGCAACCTCAGCTGGCTTATCTCAGTACCCGCCCCCAGACATTCTCGGTATACATACATTTCCACACATGTGAACTGGTTTTCTTTTCAGAGACTTCGTGTCTTCTGTTTGCTGTTCTGTTTATCAAATGTGGAAAGTAGTTCTTCAAATTGGCAGATATAATTACTTTCAAAATTCTTTTTCACTGTGCTTACACCAAATCAATATAGAATATTAATCACAGCTTAGCTAAAGCTTTTACTTCAGAACAGGAGTAACTACTACTGAATGAGAGAGTTCAGGTCTGCTGAGAGTGCCCAATATTAATTTGGCTGTGTATCAGTTTCACCCACTGCAGTCTCAAGCTGAGAATAAAAGCCTCTTTCACTCATATGGTCTTATTTATTAATCTTTTGAAAATTTCCACAGGTATGTACTCATAACTTTTCAACAGAACAGTTATTTTCCTCCAGTTTTACTACTGTTCACATTTCTTTAGACAGAAGGAAAATGTGTGTCATTGTAGTCAAGCCTGTATAATTATTTTGCTTTGAATCCTCATTTCCAGATTGAAGTGAACAGAAGTGACTTTAGGATCACGTCATAGTCAGTTGAGACGCCCTTTATATCAGTGAATTCCCTTCGGATGGATACAGAAGTGATCTGTCTAGGTTAGTCTTAAACTTGGGAGAGCCGAGGTATTTACAAATGTTAGACATATTTATAAGGAAAGATGTAGAAGCTGATCTATTCCATGAAAACAGACAAGAAACAATAACAGGAATTCACCGCTCAATGTGATAAACATTTCTTGAAGCTAACCTGCTCTAATTCAGGCAGTGGAGTGGTTGTTTTGCATCCTGAGGGGATGGGACATGGAGAACTTGTATTCCAGCACAACCAGAGCAGAAAGTTGGCTAAATGGTATTTCCTGCATCCAAACAGTAGTGCCTCTCAGTTTGCCTCTCCTGTTTCCTTGAAGGGTTCACAATCACAGCATGGGGCAAATGTTTGTGATGCTGTGCCCAGAACAGCCCAGCATGACATGGTGCTGGATATAAGTACAGCTGGATGGGGTGCCAGAATGGTTAAAAAGGATACAATTGCTAACCATCTTCACTTTGACTAATCCCTTACAGGGAAAATAACACATAGTAAAACCATATTTTTCCTCTGGGCAGTAACAGTTCATTGAGAATAGAGCTGACAAAATAATAGGCAGCCTAGGGCTTAGACCTAAAAGTAAAATAAAGTAAAAAAAGGAAAGCATCTGCAGAGACATAGTTCCAATTTTTAGGAAATCAATGAAAGAAAGTTTCAAATCTGGGTACACAAAATCTCAGCTACCCCGGTGTATCAGCAAGTGACTAAGACAACTGGGATGGTTCATGACACATGCCTGTCCTTGAAGGGCACAATGATTGTCTCTTGTTTACTACTGTTGTGACAGAAATAGTTGCCATTTGCTATAAACAAGTATATTTGAAACCAGTATTTTAATATTTTACATTGTGTGCAATTAATTTCACACTTAGCTTCAGTTTTATTCTTTTCTGGGGACCCCTGCTGCTGCTCTGATCCTCAGCTCTGCTGTTGGTGCCATCACCAGTGTCACTGTCCTCAGCTGGGCTTGCTGTTCCTGCAGAGGATGGAGCCGGAAGAGGCGTGGCAATGGCAGCAGCAGTGGCAGCAGAAGGGCTGGGATGAGCCTCAGACCAGGCAGATCTGTGCCACAGCCCCGCAGCTTTCTGGACAGCTGGAGAGGGTTGGATAATCAGGGGTCATTTCACAGAATCGCAGAATCATTTAGTTTGGAAAAGACTTCCAAGATCATCGAGTCCAACCTTTCACCAGTCACCACCGATTTAGTGGTTTTGTGGCTGAAGTGCTACTGTTGAGTGACCATTTGGGATGTTTTGTTTTGTTGGTTTTTTTTTTTTCCTTTTGTATACAGAAAAAGAGCTAGCTTGTAATCAGGACAATAAAGTAACAGAGTGGTTTGAAATTTAACACCTGGCTAAATCCAAATATCCATTTGTTTTTTTGCAGTCAGCATGTTTAGCACCATTCAGAAACACTGACTAAAGTCAGCAAAGTCACTAAGGAGTGAAATGACCTATTACAGATGGCCAGCACTGAGATTGAGTTTATCATTAAAGCAAATTCATTGTCCACAAGAATATATATCTGAGTAATTTAAAACAGAAAAAACTTATCCCAGAAAAAAAGGGTGCTCTGTAAGAAATTAGATCAATAAAATATTAAAGAATGTGTACCCATTTCCTTAGGATTTCCCCACTGCTCTCAAAAAGTTAAAGGTAAATTGGCCAATAAATGTAAAGAGCTACTACAGCCCATTTAAAGCCAGGGAAATTAAAGCAAATAGTGACCCTTAAGGTACTGGTAGAATATCTGTGGAACTGGAATTTCCTGATGACTCTTGGTTTGTAAGTTACCAAACAGGTTTTGTTTCTTTTTTCAAAACCTGATCTGTCATAACAATTAGTCTAAACTTTTAAGGATTTTTTTTTTAATGTAAATGAATTATTGGCTTCGCTTTTTGACCTCTCTTCTCCTGTGAGTCTTAAACAAACACGCTTCATGCTATGCAGGCTGAACTAGTAACCAAATGTCCAGCCAAGAAAAACAATTGTACCTCAGCTTTCATTAACAAATTTAAAGGCAGAATAGGTCCTTTTCTGCGTATAGGTAAACCAGCACTCTAGTTGTACATCAGGATTTGCTGGTAGTTTCCATTTACAATGAAACCACCAACAGAATAAAAATAGCATCGGATTGATTTCAATAGAGACAGATCTGGGATAAACCTTGTAAAGTGCTATATGAAAGTTAGATGCCTCAAGGAAAAATTGATGGGAAGTGAGCCCATATTTCATGATATAAAGCTCTTCTTGACCACTGCTTTATCAAGACCTTTTTTTTTTACTATAAAGACATTGTCCTTATCTACTGATGATGAAATTCCAGATGCAAAGTCATGGAAAAATTAAAAACAAGAATTATTTGTCTCATATTTGGTTTAGTTAACAAACATTAACATATCATAGAATCATAGAATGGTTTGTGTTGGAAGGGACTTTAAAGACCACCCAGTCCCAACCCTCCTGCTGTGGACTAGTGGACACCTTCCACTAGACCAGGTTGCTCAAAGCCCAATCCAGTCTGGCCTTGAACACCTCCAGGGACCAAAACTAGCACAGTAATTCTCTCAGTCTATGCATGGAACAAACCCTGAGAATACAAAGTACTGCTACTCAGCTGGAGCTAGTCAAGGTATTGGTCTCATTCCCTGTAGGATACATCTGCAGGTGTCTCAAGGATGAAGGACCACCGCCTCCCTAAGATCCTGCTTTATGGTGAACTTGCCACCAGCTGCCGCAAGAGAGGAGCCCCCAAGAGAAGATACAAGGACTCCCTGAGACAAAATCTCAGCCTTGGCCATATTGATCAACACAACTGGTCTACTCTGGCCTCCAATCGGGAGACCTGGAGACACGCTATCTATAACACTGCTGCTTCCTTTGAGAAAGCACACAGGATCACCCTTGAGGAGAAAAGACAATGCAGAAAGAATCGTGTCTTGCAGAATATTCCACCTAAGGAGTCCTTCTGCTGTGCCTTTTGCAACCTGACTTGTCTATCTCGTATTGGCCTTTTTAGTCACCAAGCATGCCTGTAACAATTGTGGGTAGAGCCCTTCCCAAATCTTCGTTCACAAAGCCTAGCCATGATGATGACATCTGCAGGTATCTTTCTTTACCCTGGATTTGTAAACAAGATTGGGATTACCTAATATACCTGTACAGGAGACGAGGTGAATCCGTATTCTGTTTAGCCTGTTCCTGGGAGTGCTAGAGTCAGTGTTGAGCCTGGAAGGTCTTTGAACAAGTAATCAGTCAACATAACAAATTACAAGTGGGTAATATACATGAAACAAATTATAGGCACCAAACTTCCCAAAGGTATTGCAACTGCTGACAGGACTTCCCATCATTTATTACCAGATGGAGAAAGAAAGGGAGCTAAAAATATGCAAATGTTCAACTCTGAAAAATGAAATTAAGCCATGTAGTGTTCTCTAAGGCTGTTAGTATGTCCTTGCAAAGACAAACAGGAAGATGCAAAGCTAAAGACTGGTTGAGGCAAGTAGAGTTAAAATTACCTGTAGAATAGCAACTAGGAGACCAGGCTAGCATAAAGTCCTCTTGTGCACCACACTACAGCCAAGTACTGTGACTTTTGGAGCCAAAAATGCATGTCAGGTGGCCTCAACAGTCCTGATGAGGTGACGGGTGAGATGGTGTCCGAGACCAATTTTTTCCAGACAGCTTATTCCTGTGTTCAGAACAAGGCTAATAAATAGAGGACTGAAGAAATGTGAAAGGTAAATGTGTCTCAAGTAGATGACACTTAATGATTCAAAGTAAACTAGGGGAAAAGGACTTGACATGCTAGTGGTTTTGGGATTGTGTTTCTTCAGAGGACTGTCAGTTTAACCTTGAATTAGATCCACTGAATCATGCGCACAGGTAAAGTAGGATTCAGTCCCTTTGTTGTTGGATGAGCCCTAAACTGCAATCCATTTCTTTCCACAACCTGGTCTCAAAAATAAAACCTGCTACTCAGTTGCTACCCAAAACTACCTGATCTTGAGCTGCTTAGTACCTATCTAGATGTTGCTTGAACCAGGATCCAGATACAGATGAGACAAGTAAATCCTTAGGCATGGGGCTGAAGGAGATTTTCTTTTGCATTGGCACAACTGGACCTCGTGAGTATGCAAGCTTGAATGTCTGCTCTGTGAGCAGGATATTCACCTACAAATATCCTTAGGCTTTGAGCATTCAGACTCATATGTCCTCTTCCATGGAAAATGTCCTCATCACTGGGAGAAGGTTAGGCACAGGGCTGCTCTTCTGTTAGTCTTGGATGAGGAATCAGTTATTGCATGTGAAATAAAAAGCAGTGCAAGGGGCATGGGGAAAAGTTTTCTCTTCTTCCTGTTATTTTGTTCTTTCCAGGGTTTCTTAACAAATAGCGTGACTGTCTCTGGCATTTGAAAAATTATGTATTGTACGGTGCAATAGAACCTCTCTTTATTGCAAAGACATTGTGCCTGTTTTTAAACTTTTTTGTGTTTGCACAGGTATGCGTCTATCTAAACACAAACATAAATTGCTGTACTTCTCTTCCATTTCTCTGTAAGGAAGACAGTAATGCTATTTAATGATCTAAATAAAAAAATTTCATCTAGAAATGCATGGGTTTTTTTCAATTAACTGCATAAAGGTCTACATGAATGAAGGCATAAAACTGTATTCATTGTTTCAAGTATGTGGTGAGAATAATGTACTATTAGATTTTTAAATGTCTTATTTTTAATTTTTATAAGTGGCTGACATTACGAAAATTGCATGTCTACATGTGATGCTACGTGATCCTGGAAGGACTGGAAAGAAGATAAAATGGAGGAATCTGAGAACATTTTACTGGTGAAAGAATAGTGAGATGGGGCCAGCTGGTTACTGTTAGCTAAAAGGCTTCTGTTTGAAGATTTTCTGGTACTGTTAGACACACCTCAGTTGGCTCTGTTGAAGTGAGTCAGTTAACAGCTTCTTTAAAAAAATATTCCGTGGGTTTTAACGTTGTGGTGACAGAACTAAGAATAGATACTGTGCAATCCTTGTGGCAATGATACTGTTAAACATGAGCAGCCTTGCTGAGGAAAGATAACATAAATTGAAACACATATATTATGTGTTTGGTGGTTTAGCTTGCCAGCAGTAGATGGCTGTAACCCATCTCTACTGTTAACCTTTTCCATTTCTGGTGAATAAAAACTATTTTAAAACTTGCACTAATTCTTAAGGAATCTAGAATTCTCTGATTTTTAAATCGGACAATGTATGTGCCTTTTTTGGAGTGGAGATGGGGGAAATTGATCTTTACTATCACATCAAGTGTAACGCAGCATCAGTGTAGAAGAAACACAAAGCACCTTGTCCCCCAACCTGGTGCCCTCCTGTCTCAGTCAAGGTGCAGGATGCACAATCTGTCTCCTGTTTATTTTCACCTCTGGCTGCCCCCTGGACCAAGGCCACCCCAGTGTTCACTGTGCCTGAGTGGCCACTGCCAAACATGTGCAGCCCCAGAAGACCATCGTGCTGGGGACCAGTCCCCTCACCTTGGGCTACCTGAGATTGAATCTGCGTAGCTGGCAGTAGCAGGAGAGCTGGGGCAGTGTTGCCTGTGTCCATGACTCTCCGTCAGTCCTGCTTGCTATGACTGCATTTTCTGATCTATATGCAATAGAAAGAAATTTTGAGATGCAGACCTCTTGCACTGATTCAGGTCTTTGCTGATGCTGGGTTTGCACTCTTGTAATTCATTAACATTGGACCAACATCTCAAAATCACCTATATGCTGAGGATACAGAGGAAAAGGTGGTTTTCTTGCAGTATAAGCACATAAAGTAGTTTGATCTCCATTTAGTGCATATGAATTATCTGGAATATATTTTAATACTAGTTGTAATGACTGTACTTCTAATGACAAAATGTCTAGATTATAGTATCTCATAAATCACCACAGTAAGCAGGGTGTGTGTTCCCAAAGGAAGAAAAGCCATCTTAGCTGTCTGGTAGTAATAAACCTAAAAATTCAATTTACTTTACTTTTAGGTCTAAAAACCAGACTAGGTGAAAAGGTACTATGTAGTGAGTACCAGAGGCCTTCCTGCTATGATTTAGGCAAGGTAATAGATGCATAGTGAGAAAACAGTAGGATATGGCTGCAGATGATTGATATGTGATGCTTAACTTCCTTTCTTTCAACTTTCAGATGAAAGTGAACATCCCAATCTGCACTGTTCTGTCTGTGGAGCTATCTCAGGCTTTTTTGGTTAGTGAAAGTCAGTGTGAATGGCCTTGTTTCAGAATTAAATTTTAAAAAGTATCAAGGCATTATTACATTGAATTAATTTCCCACCAGGAAAGATTTTCCCAAATAGTGTTCCATTTTAGGCAAGCTAGAAATTTAACTTTCCAGGGAGGAAAAGCCCTAGGTGTCTCTCTGAAAGGATTTTATTTTCATTTACTATCAAATCTTCTGGCACTGCCTGATGTCATTCATACAGAATGTATACATACTACTTTGCAGGTGGAAGGGGATTGTGTTAGTTGTTCTTAGGAACATAGTGTCAAGATTTTAGCTTTATTTTGTTTTAGTTTTATTACTATGTGCTGTTTTTAGCTCCTTAGAGCGATTTTCATTTAGACTTCTCATTTTGCCTTGGAGATGCAGGTCTGTTGCCATCCCAGTAAGAAAAGTGCTCAGATGTAGTAAGGTATCACTCACAGTGCTAATTATTAGTGCTAACACATGTGCAAGATACCTGCAGACCCTATTCATCGCAGAGAGAGCAAGCCAGTCACCCCTGCCAGTCATTCAAGCTGTTACAGGATCTCCTAACACGAATGCAACTGTATTCATAATTTCTACTGTCAAAAGACAAAGACGTTCTACACAGAATTTCTTGCACCCTGTTAAAGACAAGGCTTTATCAACAGTGCTGAGTGGGTGCTGCCCACAGGCTCCTCCAGCACCAAGCAAAGGCTGTGTTGGAGGAAGGTGTGTGGCATGGTATGACATGGCACAGCATGGCAAGGCACGGAGTGGCATGACAGGGCATGGCACCGCTCAGTGCAGCATGGAAGCCAGACTGGGCATATAGCACCTGTCTGGGATAGCTGTGGTGTGAATCACTGGCTCCTAAATGTACAGTGGTCTCTCAGTCAGGATCATTACAACTTCTGTTTCCAGAAACTTGTAGTTTCCCAGAAGTAAAATTTAAAGTAATTTGTAACACTTCAGCACAGTAGTGGTGGACAGGATGATTACAGACGAACAGACAGAATAGACAACATTTTAAGACGTCAAAACTTCATTACAACAGTTTCCACCACATTCTGCCATTTTACTATTGTCAGCCCCTTACTAGTTTTTCTGTTCCTCCCTTCTGCTCTCTCTTGTCAACTTTCCTGTTTTGTGGTTCTTTTTTTTCCATTTTTCCAGTTCCAATCTATTTTATTACACATTATTTTCTCATTCTGTTTTCCTCAGTATAACAAAATATATTAATCTCCCTTGACTTCTAGTGCACTGCCCTGTGGTTTTTGTGATGTATTTCCTTTGGAGGAAGTGCTCTTCTTCCTATTATTTTACATACTTGCCACAGTAGGGCATTTGGATAAAGTTACAGTAAAATCAGTGTGATATTTTGCTGCCTTTTATTTCCTCTGGACAATTCAATATTTTACTCTAGTAAAAGTCATACTGTAGCTAACTTTTTTTCTTCTCCCCCCCCCCCCCATGTGTCCACTGAGTATGTGTTCACTGCCAGGACTCCATAAAAAGTGAATGGATCTATGCCATTTTCTTTTCTGTACTACTGTGTTCCCAAGCTTTACATGGGCTTTCCTAGCCACTTTACTTCTTCACATGTACTTCTTCACTGCATGCTCTGTCCCTTCTTAGCACCTCCCTGCTATGTGGAAAAATGCAAGTCCTTGTGCTAAGCAGAGTCTCATCACTGGCTCTGCTTTTCGCTGCTTATTTTTAAGACTTGTTTTTGGCTCTAAGTTAATGTAGACAACTTCAATTTCCCTACAAGTCACTGTGCTTTGCAAACCTCTGCTGATGTTCTCTGTCTAACAAAAAATGTACTGTGTGACCCTCATACACTGTAGAGCCACTGACATCACAGGGCCTCAGATCTGCCCAGCAGCTGGACTCCCTGTGGCAGGAATAACATGATAATGCACACTGAGCAGCTGTGAAACCAGGATTTCCATGTTAAACTTCAGCACTGGAATCTATTCAGTGAGAAAAAATGCAAAGGGCCTCTTGACATATACTTAAGTGTTATTTGACAATGTTTTATCCAACGGTGTAATCCTTTTCTGCAGATTCTCATTAAACACTTCGGCTGAAATTTTATTCTTCAATTTTTTCAATAAAGACAGAAAATCTTCTATCTGGTAATAGACAAGACATTTAAAAGGCAGGGTAGTGAAGGCTGGGGTTTTTTATTCCAGCTAAGATTCATTTGCATAAGCATTTTGAGGTTGATAAATTTTTCTTTCTGAAACTATGCAAAGTCCAGCCTACTGTAACCTGTATTGCTTTGTTGTGTTTTCCTGACTTCTCCTGTCTGGCATTTTTCAGATGTCAGTTATTGAGACTTACCATCAGTCTGAGCTACTCTTCCAGCTTGGTAGTGGGCTTCTGATATCGACTGATTTGTACCACAACCTCAGAGAAAGACAAAAGAAACCTGGCAACAAACAGAGTGACACTTCCTCCTAAGGAGTTAGAAGTGTGAATAGCATGCAATATCTGCACAGAGATCTTCAAACATCAGTGAAGATGTACACGCTGGGTGGCATTTAAAAGGTTTTTCCCAAGAGATGTGGGCAGCATATGCGTGATTCCCTACCTGCATCAGGCTGGCCAAGGCAATAGA
Organism: Neopelma chrysocephalum; assembly: GCF_003984885.1. NCBI lineage: Eukaryota > Metazoa > Chordata > Aves > Passeriformes > Pipridae > Neopelma > Neopelma chrysocephalum. The sequence continues at coordinate 883,405 of NW_020925569.1, forward strand.
TAATATGGAGAAGGGTTTACCTTTAACCCTCTTGCATCTACAAAGCTGGTGACTTCTTCAGAAGAGAGACCAAATTCTTGTGTGAACAGAGACATGTATTTCTCATTCTTCAAAAAAACAGAGCGCGTGCTGTTTGTCTGAGACAGAGGGGAGGGGAAGGAAAGGAAAGCTTTCTGATGTGCCTGCAGCAATACGTCTTTGTGCAGTCTTAATAATTAATTAGGTGCTGGGCTATGTTGCATGGGCCAGGCCGGGTGGAAAGAGACGTGTAAATCCACATGTTTAGGCAAAGGATCAAAGTCCAAAGGTAAGAATATGATAGAAGAAGATGCCTCTAACTTGAGGTGTAGTCGGGTATGGACATAATTTTGAACAGAACTATTCAATGTGGTATATAGGTGCTTTCAATTCTTTTTGAGAATTGGCCAAGGCTAGGAGCTTGAAATACAAGTTGAATCATAGTCCTTTACTGCAGTTTGGGCAATATCAAATATGGGAAAGAAAACTGGAGCCAGTGCTGTTAATGTTAAAAAACTGATTCATGTTCCCTTTTTGACGCTGATATTTTTTCCTTCCGTTACCTTTGCCAACAAATGACACGGAGCACTCAGTAGAAAGTGAAATCATTTTGGTGGAATTATTTTTCCTTTTTTCCATAACTTAAGGAAAGTAGCTCTTTACAAATATTAACCAAATACTCTCTTCTGTCAAAAATAATTTATACTACTCTAACCCCAATGCCTTTATATAAAGAATACTACTACCACTGGTATATTCTAATGTACAAATTTTAAGACAAGATTTTGCATGGGATTGTTAAGACTATATATTAGGTATTAAGTTCCCATCAAGGGCCTCCATAATGTAATTTCTCAGTCTAAACTATTCTAAGTATCAGCTCCTGTCCAAAGAGACTACAAGCTGCACCAACACAAATGCCTCTAGCCTTTTTTACAGTTGTTTTTAAAAGTACCATACAAGGCCAGATATATAAATTTTCCTCGACAAGACAGAGCACACATGAAAATAATCACACAAAAAAGATTTGTTTTCCTTCATCATTACATGTACTTTTATGAAGCAGCTATGTCACTAATATAGCTACTAAACAATCTTTAAATGGCCAAAAGCCAAATACATTCTTAGAGCAGCACATAGGAGAAGACTGACTTGATTGTGCAAATTCCTCTTTATGTCCAAAGGGGAACTTGTACAAGAGTACATTTTCCTTCTAACTATACTCCAAGAAAAAGTGAGGAACCATCTTCTACCATCCCATTGTTGTATCTCACAAATGGATTAGTCTGTGGCTTCATTTAAGGAGGTAGGCAGAGCCAAACAGTGGTCACAACAGTACCAGAAAGTCCTAAGTGTCTTCATTATTTTCCAGATTTTTTTCAAATAATCATTATTCCCAGCTTCATCTGGGCTAAGTGATTCTCTGAAATGCAACTGCCAGTAATGGGTAGACACCTTTACATTACATGTAGCAAGCAGCGTGCCCACCTTAGAGTGAAACTGCCACTCATGTAAGCAAACATTTGACAAAATTTCATCCCAGAGAGATATGGCAGTATTCTTGGGAAAGGGATACTAAATTAAAAATAACAGGTGGAAAACGAGCAATATGTTGGGACTTCGTGGGGACTAATATTTAAAGGGGGTGTCAAAGTGGGTATGTGCAACAGGAAAAATGAGTTACAGCAAACCTCAGGTATTACATATTATTTCAAACGTGGTTTATAAGAAATGTGTTATCTGAAAATGAGTTATCTGACTCTGGAAATATTTTTCTTCAGCTCTCATTCCTTTGGAATGGTTTTATAACTGTATAACTGCTGGAAGAATATAGGAAAACAGTTATATGGACTGGTGTGGAGTGCAACAGTCTCCAGTCCAAACCCCTGCCCAAGGCAGGCTGAGTTGTGGGGTCAGACACAGTTGCTCAGGGCTTTACGTAGCCAGGGTTTGAATTCCACAAAGAGCAGAGAAGGCACAGCCTCTCCAAGCAGCCTGTCCCAGTACTTAGTTACTCTGCTATGGAAATACCCCAAGCCGGCTTTCTCTATCTGGAAAGTCTCCTGTTTCTACTTACAGCCACCACTGACAAAAATGCCTGGCCCCTGGTAACCTCCCTGTAGGTAGAGCAGATACCTCAAAGCTGCCCTCCTCCAGTCCAGCTTGCTGCCTTTCCTCACAGTGTCTGTTGAAGCCTTGCTTGTGTACATCCAAGCCAACATCATCTACTGCTCTCCCCTCATCCACAACGCCAGTCACTTTATCACAGATGATCATCCATCGGATCAGGCATCATTTAGCCCATCTCCATCTTCTGCCTTGTGTGCCCATATATGCCCAAGAGTTCTTGTGTCACACATGATTTCCCCAGGGGCTGAAAATGAGGCAACCAGCCTGTAGTTCCTCCAGTTGTTCATTTGCCCGTTCTTAAAGATGGGTACATTTGCTTTGCCTTGGTCATTTGGGGCCTTCTCCAATCTCCACAACCTGTCAGAACTGAAGGAGAACAGCCTTTTGAGGATGTCAGATAGCTCCCATAGCAGATAGCTTGGGTATAGACCGACTGGTCTCAGGGCCGTGGGAATGTTGACAGCTCACCTGAAAGCCATCAAGTACCTCAGACTCAGTCACTAAATCACTGGCCTCCATCAAACAGCTTGTGCAAATATGCTGTTTAACCTCCACTGGCTAAAAAGCAATTTGTGACTATAGCATCTTTGACACAGCTATGTGAAGTATTTTGATATCTTGATTGTCATTCTGTTCCACTACAATTGTCACTTTCCAGTGCTTTCTGCTCTTAACATAGTTTTAATTTCTTGAGAGACTGTCCAGTCTATTCGTTTTAAGATGCTGAAAGGTAGCTTTGTGGAGGATTTTTCCTCTCATTTAAAAAATTTCTACATGTGAACATTTTTAGTGCTAGAAAGATGCTTAGTTGGTGAAAATAGCTTCATGCAAATCAACTGAAGTGCATGGATTACACAGCTAAATTGCAGTCTAGCAGATTTAATACTTTCTGAGTGTTCTTCAGGGTGCTTTCAGTACCTCTTCAGTAAAAATTCAACCTTCAAAGGCCAAGAAGGGCATAAGACCTGCATATTGACTGCAGATTTTGATACATTCATAGGTAAAAGCAATGTGACTTCCGAACCCTAGTAGTATGTAGTTCTATACTGGTTTAGCTATACCTGAACAATACTGAGATTATGTGGGATAGATCAGGGACATTTAGGAACAACTCCTCTTTCACAGAGTATTTATTTTAAGAATCCCGATGACAACTGACCTTGACAGTGGCAGCTGAGGAATTTTCATTTAAAAGAAAACCCTGGATTTTTAAAAAATTGTTCTCTGAAAAATGAAAGGCAGACATGCATAAGCAATTATTCTTAAAAGTGTTTGAGATGCCAGATTTACTAAAAAAATAAGATAAGAAATAGCTACCAAGTTGAGAAACAAAGTCACCCATTACATACAAGATCTAATCCATTCTCTAGGTCCTAGAAAGTATCCAGAAAGATTTCAGTTGCTGAAGAAAACCTCTTTTTTTTTTCCCCAAGTATATCTGAATATATAATTATTGCATCATTTTAGACAGATTTTCAGATAATCCACCAAAGGATTCTTCTGCTTATGTACATAGTAGAGGAGACTTACACCATATTTTCAGTCTAGATATTGCTGGGACCTTGGGGGTTGAAAGCTGGGAACGGGGGGAAGACAGCCTTCAGGACAACAGCAGTGAAGTACCCTTGCCACGAGTAGGATCTGTAAACCCATCTGAAAGCAGTTTCACTGAAACTTCACTTCTCCTTATACCTTGGCCACCTGAAGTAATGTTTGACAAGGTCTGTTAGTGTTTCTTTCAGATGTCCCCTCTCTTCATGGCAGTAGGAGAGAAAAGGCGGCAGAAAACCATGAACCAAGGAGGCAAGGGTGGGAGAAATCTTGTATTCTGAGGAAGGAGAAAGCCTATGAGACTAGAGATACTGAGGAATAGACCTCCTTCACTGTGCACTCAGTTATGTAAGCAGGCAGAAAAAGTTAAAAAGCAGCAAAGGCAAAAAGGTTTGACTAGTTGCTGTGAAAACATAGTTAACTTTCTCTTCAGCCCTTCTGGTTTTGGTAATTTGAAAAGAATAAGTGCTCTTCAGAGGTCTGTTGCCCTAGGGAGGAGGGACATTATATCAGTTAAATATTTTGTTTGCTGAGTTTCCTGGCATGGCAGCTATTCAAATTAAATTTATTGGGGAGGGAAGAGAAAGACAAGAAGGGAAGAGTATGTGTGGTGCTTGTATTTTACCTTGTATTATAAGTGCTTAAAGATGTAAAATAGTTGTATAGTCTGGATATTTATTTTTTCATTGCTGTCTGATTGTTGTTAAGGATTTTTATATCTCACAAGCAACAGCTGCTCAGTGCTATGGTGCAACTAAGGCACTAAGGAAAAAATAAATGCTCCTAGTCTCACTGCCCCAGTGTAGGTTCACCTGGGTTTGCTCTAATGTAAAAGCAAATCCCCTCTGCTCCTGGGGGCCCCTGTAGCAACAAGAATTGTATGTGTCAGGATGCAAGGCTTACAAGTGTGTTTTGTGTTAATTCATAAGAGCACCTCCTTGCTCTGTATGCTTGGCAAAGACATGCCATGCAGGTACCTGCAACAGCACTGCTTGGTATGTTGTTAAAAACAGGTTTGCTGATTTTTTCAGAACTGGGAAAGGCATAAAGGGTGGCTGGGACTAACTCAAAGTTAAAGTCAACAGCATTTCAACTCCTGCTTATAGATGAGGTATTACAAAATCATCCTAATAATCTAGTGGTTCAAAGAGGTAATTAAGGTTTAACTGCCTGGTGAAAGCAACATGTTTCATTAACAACAATCTGTTGTTAAATGGGATTATGAGCATTACCTACAGATATGTGATGTATACTCTTCCAGTATGTTTTCTACTTTAAACTGATTTCACATCAACACTGGGAAATCCCTGTTTCCAGCATCACTAATGCAATTCACATGGCTGGTGCCAAAACATACTAAAGACTCACTCATAACTGTTCATGCTAAGCCACAACTGTCACTTTCCTTATCACACACCAGTTGGTAAAATACACTTTGAAGCCTTATGACCATTTCTGCTGCCCATTCCCTTGAGTAGCAAAGACAAGTTGGCTGAAAGGAAGAGAAATAAAGGTGTTTGATGTAGACAAACTATTTCAATAAAGATACTGAAGATTTTAGTAATTAGACATTTTCTCCTAGAAGATGTCTTAAATACTGCTTATTTAAATGAGATAATGAGGGGGTAAAGTCCCTGAAAAATAAAAAAACCCAAACATTAAGGTAGGGAAGATTAGTATAATTTCATGGTACAAGATAAATTATCATCAGCTGCATGTGACTAGATCTCCCAGTAGGCCTAGATTCCTAAATCCAAAGGAAATTATTTTTGAAAAAGATAGCTAGATCTGTCACAAAAAGTTCCAGCATCCTGTTTTGCAGCATGTGACATGGATTTTAACAAGTGGCATCTGCTTAAAGCTCATTCTGACATGTTCTGCTTAGTGGAATTTTTTTTCATCTTTTGCACAACTTAGGGGTTTTTTGAGGAATCTTAGAAAAGTTAAGTTTTTTTGAGTAAAAGAATATATTTTTAAGTATGCTGGTTTACATCAAGGACTTGGTTGTGGTGTTTGCTTGCCAAGCTCCATTACAGGCACAGAAGACAGACAAACTAAAACAAATACTGGCAGATCCTAGAAGAATGCAACCATGTTTAAGACTCCAACAGCAAAACTCAGTTTGAGAGCCATAGTATTTAAATGAGGGCACTGAGCAACATACTCCCCTGTCTGAAGACACTGAAACATAAGGCAAGGCAAATAAGGGAGACAATGCAAATACAAAGGATCTGTGTGAGGTTATCGGCTGATCCAGAAAAGAAAAAAAAAAAGGAAAAAAAAGGGGGAGAAAAAAAAGGAAAAATAAAGGGGAAAAAAGAATAAAAACCCCCAAACTGTTATTTGTATGCAAAGAGTAAGAAACTGAATTATTTCAGTTACATAACAGAAAAACTCAGGATATGTATTTGGGATACACATGAGGAGAATAACTTAGTGCAGGTTCTTGAAAACTGAGTAAGTATATCTGGAAAAAGTTGAGTGGCTGGATTTGGAATAAAGAACTTAACCTAAAGGGTATTGCTTGTTCTGTCTCCTAAGGCACCTGGAGGGTTCCTTGTCTGTCAAAAGAGGTTGCTATTAATTCACTACACTGTAGTCTAGGGCATTAAAATGCCCTAAAATGATCTATTGGAAAGAAGAGAATTTAAAAACTATGGAAACGTATCTAATTATTGAACTGTTAAGCTAAGGATGAACGGTATTGCTAACTGGACCTGGGAAGCCATTTTATGTAATACAATTTTCCACATTTTAATTGATTGAAGAGGTACTCACCACAATATTTTATTTATTCTGTGACTAAAAAAAATCCACCACTAACATTTTTAAAGACTGTCACAGCCATTCAGAGCTAGCAATAGTAACTACATCCTTCTGATCAGCACAGTACAAGTATGTTGCAGCAAATGGCCTCTTTCATTTTTGTCCTGTCATGCACTCATGTTATAACCTAGGTCAATTTTTGTGAGGCCACCTGAAAATGCACCAAGTAATGGTGATCTGACTAGTGACCTTAGTTATAACTGCAGTGTTCATCTTGGAGCTTTTCTGTCACTTTCTCCTGTGCTAGATAGCAAGGAGTGAGAGCCAAACACATGATCCGTGTCAAACCAAACCTCAGGCAGGAAGGAGATGAAAGCACAAGTATTAAGTTCTGGGATCAAATTAGCCTTTGACCCCAAAAGGCTTTCAGCCCCGCGACCCTTAGTGATAGAGGATACTATGTTACCCCAAGTAATTTCAGTAAACCAAGCAAATTTTTGTTATTAATACCACTCAAAATGCTTATGTGTTAAGTGGGGACTGAACTAGGGCAATGTCTTCAAGCACTGAGCTCTTTTGGGAAAATCTTGTATTGAAAATTAAATTACAAGTTAGGGGATTTTGAATAGCATACATAGTACTTCAACAATTTCAGTGGCTACTCACTACTTCCTAGCAATGGCAGTGAGCTGGACTGAGAAACTGAACCAGCTTTAAAACACAGAAACAGAAAACACAGAAACACAGAAAAAGTAAAACAGGGGCGAAAAAAAGGAAAAGAAAGGGTTATGCAGTAGGCAGAATGCAAACCAGTTTGCTTCCTGGCTGCCCAAGGATGACAGGATCACTGTGTGAAAGCTAGTGTAAGCTGGGTACATGCAGCAGGAACTGGAAAAAGCAGGTACTCTGGAGTGCCCTGGGCAGCACCATAGCTGCACCCACCATAAGAGTTTTAATTTTTAGTGCTCTATCCTCCGTTGAGCTTCCAAGTTCAATCCATTTTGCCACAAGTCTATGTGTTCACTTCTTTCCTGATTTGGACCTGAAGGTGATCAGAGTTAACCAGCAGCTTTCTTGAATTAGAGTATTACTGTATTCAGAATTAATGGTTGAAGGGTTGATGTAATTATTAAGTTTTTAATTTTTGGCTATTCCTGACAAGAGCCCAGTGTCTTCAGCACAGCATCAACATCAGCTTCTTGCTGCAGTATCAGTGAAGCATTTTTCTTTCATGTTCACTCACATCAGTATTAGACTTTTACTCCAGTCTTCTAAGCATCTAGTAAAAACTGAGACAAGTTATAAAAAAAAACCAAAACAAACTGTAGATATCAGTAAGAGATATAATCTAGATTTCAAGTTTTATTGCTGCCTGATTCTATGATGATTATTTTGGCTAAGTTTCTTGGTAGATTCAGTGAAAACTAATGTTGCAAAATGTCCAGATTATTTTAAGTCAGGATGTTCTTTGATGTAAGATCTTCATAAACTTTCATGCCTAATCAGCAAGAAAGGAGACCTAATCAATGTGGACCCTGAGATTAGCTCAGCTGGTTAGAGAATGCTGCTAATAACACCAGGGTTGTGGGTGTGATCCTTGTATGGGCCATTTACTTAAGAGTTGGGCTTGATGATCCTTGTAGGTCCCTTCCAACTCAGAATATTCTGTGAAATGGAACAGGCAGCAGTTAGCAACCCTTACTCAAGGACATCCGGAACTAACAAGCTTTAAGAATGTAGTAAATCAAGATGTTGACGTATGTCTATGTATACATTGCTAACTTGGCAAAATACTCAAGGTCCATGTATCCTATTGCTGAACTATGTTCATTATAATACTAAAACTCGTGCCTACAGGTCAAAAAGACCCCTGCCCCATGAAGACTCCCTCCCCTAAGCATGTATAGGGGTTATGTAACTTGTATAGAAATTACTAACTGATCATAATAGAGGAGCTGTACTTGGAAAGTTACTAACTCTGAACTTCTGTGTATAAATAATGGCATGAAAAGTCTGGAGGGTCATGCTTCATTTGTGGACCACCACCAAGCACCCAGGCTTGCAGACATCTGGAATAAACAATCCATGTCTCTCTCAGGTGTGTAATTATTACCTTGTTGCACACTAGGTAATGAATCTGATTGTGTGGACAACACTAACATAAGTTGAATTGCTTTCTTTACCCATTATAGCTGGTGATGGCGTTTTTCCTGCTTGTGTAGTTGCAATACCCTTAATTTATCCAGTAATTTCCGTTGGCACATTTGGTGCTTTCTCAAGAAATTAAGAGTTCTTTGAGAAAACATCTTCCTAGACCATTTAAATTCTACCAGATCAAGGTGTCTAAGTTTTCAGAAGGTGGGGGTTTTTGTAGTTCACTTTCCCCAGAAGAAAAAGAAATTCCTCATCTTATGGAAAATGTACACTAAACAGCAATATTCTCCTATTTTTCCTTCTGTACAGAAGATACAGAGAGCCTACACAGGATCTCTCTTGACTATTTAAACAGTAACAATTGAAGCAGGTAGCCAAGCACTTCACTAGTCTTCACATCAAGTGTTCACTACTTATAGTAGCAGTATCATTAACAACAGAGATACAGACACGTATTCATTGTACGAGTAAGTACAAAGCAGGCTGAAATAGGTAGGTAAAGGGGCTGATGCTCTGTCTAGCAGATTTCGAGCAATTGAGTCAGCTGTCCATCCTGTGCACAGAACATTTTATTACTGATCATCAGTTTTTTCAGTTTACTTGAATCAGCAGTTCTGGTCTCATAGAAGCTATTCATGTAGCTTGTCTTCAGGTGCAAATTCTTAACAAAAAAACAGCTTCCTTTCTGCTAAAAATATAGCATGACTTCCGGCAACTTCACAATACTATATGCAGTGAAGTTAAACCTTTTTGTAGCTTGTGCAAAGGTCGTAGAGTATAACTGTCTACAAGAGCATTCTTGCAGAAAAGCCAAAGGGTGGGGAACACAGGGAATTTTCCTCAACTACCTTAGCTCATTTCTTAGCTCTAAGAGGCTTTAATTACCTCTTAATGTGAAACTCTCTGAAGTCTCCCTAAACGGCTTTCAGGTCGTTTTGAAGGCAGGGGTTGGCAAGAATAGGCTCTACTTCAGATTAAATTGCTTGCCTCCCTAGCTGTTTGCATGATAAACAGTAAGCAGCTCATTATGTTAATGTCTAAATATTGAGGCACACCTTAGGAGAAACATCACGACAAACCACCTTTGTAAGAAACACGATACCATTACAGCAACAGTTCACAAAACAAAAATTTTAGTCTGTTTTGCCTCAAATGAATTCCACTATCATCTCAGGAGTAAGATGAGACACCTGGCAGTAACTATGCATGACAAACCAGAATTGATATAGAAAGAAATAATATCATCCCTCACAATATCCTGTTATTTCACCCCCATGCTTCTGTGCCACACTGCAGCAGCTAAACTAAGCAGGGACCTAACTGGAACAAAAATCATCCTGACGCCTTCCTTTCCCTTTCACCAAAAGATGCAAATAAATACACCGGCTAAACCTAAACAAGCACAGACACATGAATGAATATGGAGGTAAGGTAGGACTTATTGCAGCTGCCGCTTCAATTGTATGGAAACCTACAGTAATAACATTTTAGGTCTTCATCATTAGGATTTTTTGGTGGTGTTTTTAGAGGTTCTTCTATGGTGGGAAGAGGTAATATCATTTAGAAAAATAACTTTATTTTTCTGTACTCAATGTTAAAATAATCTGGAATGCAAGTTGAGCTTGACACAAAGCAGAAACCAGCAGTTCCATCAGTGACATTTAGACACTACTGCAGTTAAGTTTTTCAGAAATTAGAGTCATTTTGAATGAATCCAAAAGCAAGACTCCCAGTAGAGTAAGAAGTGTAAAATTACAAGTCTAAATCTAATCAGGTATAAAACTGAAATTTCCCTGAGAAGATGTAATTACAAACTAGTGTATACACTTTATATCACAATATCAGGGGATTTGAGATTACAAAAGCAATATTTGGCTACAAAAATTTAAATCCAATTCCTTAACACTCCACGCTAAAGACAAAATTTTCAAGAGGACTAAGAATTACATGTAACAGAACTGCAGCAAGCAGACTTAAATTATGACAGCTCGCTTTGCATATCCCCTTCTGCATAGTTTTCAGATCATTTCTAATGTTATATTCCTGAGATCTTTCAGTACTCAGTACAAAGTCTGTACATTCCAGCTGCTTTTCCCCCAACCCTTCATCTTTCTCTTCCAGCTAGCATTGCATTCATGGGAAAAAAATAAGGAATAACCATGAATAACACGCATTTTCCAAGCCTTAAAACTAACAGTTTAGCCAAAGGAAATCCATTAATTACACCTTCTAGAAAATAAATATTCCAAATAGTCAGCCTTCCAAAAGTTGCTATTGTGATTTTGTACCTAAAGCTCTGAGCCTCACCGTGCAATACCAGGGATCCCCATATTCACTTGAGACATGTCTTTTCTTCCCCTTGTCCATGGACAAGGCAGGGAGGGCATCAGCACCACTACACCAACATGGTTTATTATACCCATCATCAGCATTACCACCATCGCTGTTACGTGTCAAAGTACTTAGCAGTATAGTATTTGTATCTATGTTTTGTAACAGGAGCATACAGTATTTCACTTCTTTTGCAAATACAAAGCCTTGTGTCGCAAATACTCTTCCAAACATTTCACTGCAAAAGGGTCAACATCAGTGTCAAACTTATTAGCAAAGAAGTGGTGGTTTCGTAGCATCCAGTTCAAGTCTCCTACCCCAAAAACACAGACAGAACGAATGTGAACTCCACTGCATGGTGGGTACGGTGCACCTTTGGACACGTCACCTTCAAAGTACTGCCACTTGACAAACCTGGCCAGTGCATTCATGTCAGAAACGTCATACTTGTCACTAGAAGAAACTGCACCTGGGACATCAGGGATTCTCTGAATTGTTGCCCACAGGTACTCATCTGGGCTGTAAGTATCTTTTGCCCACTCAATGAACTTAAGTATTTTGCTGCTTTCTAACACATATTCTACAAATCTTCTGCTAACTATAAAATAGGCACTACCAGAAAAAATTGGAGTACTGAGAGGTGGTAGTTGTTTGTCTGTGCCTGTGTTCTTTATTTTACCATCAACAATCTCATGGTGTTTTTTCCACCTTACTTCTTTATAAACAGGCATTTTTTCTGTTTCCAAGCTGTTTTCACCTTTAAGGGCTTTTAATTTCTCTACTATTTCCTGGTTGGTTTTTATAGGAAAGTCCATACCACATAGATTTATTAGGTATTTCCAGTTTGAACTTCTACTATAGAGATCTTTCATGCAGTTAATGTCTGCCTGCACTCTGCTCCATGAAGCATATACCACACTCTCTAACTGGCTTGAAATAAAGACATTGTCAAAACATGAGACTATTCCCTTCACAGCAGTGAAAAAAGATTCTGGAGATTTTTTGTCTACATGAATGCAGTAAAAATTCTGTGGAGCATAGATTGATCTTAGAAGTCTATCAAGCATCTCAATTTTGTGATAAACCACTATTGAGTAAGCAATCGGAAATTCTGCCTCTTCATTGCTGAGAGGTTCCATAATGTATTTCCTAGTCTTGGTGAAGGAAGCACAGTCTGCCGTCATGTTAATATAATCATTTGTTGTTAGCCTGGGGCGTTTCTTAAATGACACTGACAATGTCTCAAGCTTTACCTTTTGGATTTCTTCTACATCCCCCTCAATAATCTTGGTGCAGTTAACATTGCTAATAGGATCTTCTTTTGTTAGCTCTAGATGTCTCTGATTTAAGAAGTCTTCTTTCTGGTTAACTTTCAAAACTGAAATGATTACTAAAATAAGAGTTAGACCCAAGAAAAGCCTGAAGCGCAAGTTATGGCAAAACCGTAATTTCCTCTTCAGCATTTCAAATACCAGGTAGCTTCGCACAGCTAAAAAAAAAAAATGTCCTCCCTTCTGCTCATATCAGCATCAACAACTTCAGAAACAAGTTTTTTTTTTTCTCAGGAATTTGGCGAGTTTGTCAGGGAAATGGAAGGAAAAATCCTAAAAAGAAATGAAATATGATGTCATTCAAAGACTAAAACATTTCTTAAAAAAATTAGTAATTAATAATCACATTGTTATTTAGTGACATTAGAAAGATGAATAGTTCAGCCAAAAATATTCTGTTGAAAATCAGAAATTAATGAATAAAATTAGTTTATTTTTCCAGAAAAAGAGTGGGAGAAGCAGATAGTTTTTTATGAAACCCTATTTCCACAGTACTAAGACTGCAAACCAAAGTTCAGTAAGAAAACAGAGCTGATTCAGCTGCATCTAACAAAATTTAAGTCAGATACATTACTGAGAAGCAAGTATTTCTTGTTAATTCATGCTTCAGAGTTTGACAAGAATGTTTTATACCCATTTCAGTGTTGACACAGACATTTGACATAGACATTATCATTAAAACTTACCACTTCCTGGATGGTAGTCATGCTTTATTTCTCACAATAAAAGAAGGCAATAAAGGCAAAGAAGATCCTGAAGCCTTTCAACATTTTTATGTGAGGTACAGTCTCTTCAACATCTTGTGCATGAGCTTAGAAATACCAGCAGGAAACAGCTGATGAGAAGAGGAGGGGAAATTAGTATAGCACAGCACCTCAGTTTTGAGAGAGTTGTGAGAACAACTGTTACTGAATTGCTGAAATACCTTTCTAAGGTAAAAGACAATACTTATCACCTATTTCTCAAGCTGACTTGTGTGAAGTCACTGCAAATGCACAAACCTAAGAGCACAGCAGTGTTGTATTACCATTGTTTAAACACACTTGTTTTTATGTGGAAATATGCTGCAAGGTTGAGTAGTGGTAAGATTTCTAATATGACAATTTTATTTTCATCTTTACTTCACAGGCACTACATCATTTTTGTTTGTTAGCTTTGTTTCCTCTTAAGCACCTTTTTTCTGTTTCAGATATTCTGTGAAGGGATCACTGCATAGTAATGCAGCTGCTACAGTTGTAGCTGTTGAGAAAACTGCAGTCTAAAGTGTATTACAGAACTGGGTATCTTTTTTTTTTTCTAAGTACTACCTTAAGCAGGCAAATTGATATTTACCTGAATATCAAGAACAGTATATCCTTAAACAACTTACATTGCTACTCAAGTGCCATTTCTATTCACAAATTCACTGCCTAATAATTTAGTGCAGGTTTGAATTTCAACCTCTAACTGCAAAAGCCTATACCATTTTCAGAGAATGTCTTCCAAAATTTGAATCTGTAAGTTAATGAAATATCAAGTATCTGAGAGATATAAAGCTCCTTAAATTTCTGCTACTTTCAAGAAAAAAACAGTGCCTCTGAATAACTTTCTGAACAGCTCTAAGAATAACAGCTACTCAGAAAAACTGGTAAGAAACTTTAGGAAAAAGAAGCGGTACTGCATCCACTTCTGGGTTTTGCTAGAGACTGTTCAGCATAAGAATTTCCTTTTTTTGACCCTCTTTTCTTTAAGCAACCCCAGTATCATTTTAGCTTTTAATTCATCAACTGTGGCTCTTAGCCTGCTACTTGCACATCTCAGAATAGGTACGTTTAAGAAACTGAGACCTGGCATCAGAGTTTTTTGTTAGTAATGCTGCCATTGGGATGCACTACACATTGGGTCCACCACTTTGCCCACAGCACTGCAAACTGAGGGAGCTGACACATGTGCAGGAGATAGGGGGAAGGTGCGGATCACTGCACAAATGTTTAACACAGCCATGAGGATCAGCAGTATTCTAAGCACTATAATCAAGTATTTTGTAACTCAAGCCACCAGCAAGCAGAGACCACAAACTAGACATGAATTTGTGACTAACAGCATTATATAAACATCTTAACTACTGTAAAGTGTACTTTGTTTTCAGAGCTGCAATTGTAATTATTTTATCCTGCATTTCTAATTTATCTTAGGGAGGGCAGACATTTGTTTGGAAGAAAATTTAAATTTTAATCCTTAAGACAAGTAGCCAGGTGAGCTAGCATGCAATTACAGCTGAAAACATAGAGCCGTACATTTTAAGAATCAGGTCTCACACTTTGAATTAAAATAAAATTTTAAAAGGAAAATTCCACAGTTCCAGCTTTTGGTTTGCAATGTGACATCAAACACAATGACATAAGACAGAACAAGTTTTAACATGTTTTATAACTTTATCACACGCTTACTTGATGTCCTGCTAGTTTTGACTGGTAGGTCTGATCCAATAAAAATAATATTCATCACATATTAAATTAACAAAGTAAGGATACAAGCTATGTATGTGATACTGTCTATTACGGTTTTCTGCCTAACAACTTAAGACTTTTTTAGAACTTAAAGTGTACTTCAAATACACTTATATTTGTGATACTTTAGGTGACAGAAGTCGGAATACTTTCTTTAAGCTGTTAGCACTACCATTTTATCCTATTCTTAGTTTTTAGAGGACCACTATCACTGAAGAGTAACACACACTCAAGAAGATTACTACTCCCTCGCTGTTTTTACAATGCAGGAAACAGTCTTAATTGAAAATGACTATTGTGGTCTTCACCTTCTAAAATTTTCAAAGAATAAAGCTTGCTAAGAAGTCTTTCCTGCACCAGTTTCAGAATAAAACTTAATTGAAAGCAGGATAAAGAATCTCTTTCAGAAAGGCCTTGTATACCCAGCTGGGTGCAATTCCTCTATTGTTATGAGCTCAGAATAGTAAGACCCTGCATTTTCATTATACCAAAATGAGAGATCTGCAAACATTTACACATTAACATGGCTCTTATCTTCACATGGAGATTTTTCCCCTGCAGTCAAATTTTTTTTCACTGACACACTGCCTCCTCTGACCAATTTTAACAGTAAGTTACTATTTGTTTACACTTGCAATTTCTAAGTCCTAAAGCTTGATCATATCCCATTCACAGAAGCTGACCTTTACAGGGTAAGATTTGGTACCTTTCATCTAATAATACATCTAATATTCTTAACAAGCCTAGAATACTCATTAATATAGCTTTCAACTGCATTCAGTAAAGCTTTTAACAACTTTTTCTTTAGCTCTGCGTAGTTTTAATGTGCATACTCGAGAATACCCTGTCAGAGGCAGTACTTTGCACTGTGGGAGAGCTGAGAGACGTTTGTGCCGCCACCGAGAAACAGCTTTATTTAGCAACTTTCGTCTTGCTCTCAACTGAAGTTCAGCTGCAGAAGTTACATACCTGACCCACTTCCTTTTTTACTGCCTCCTACTCAAGTCAGAGTCTGTATTTCTGATGCAGTAGTCATTTAAAGGGGAAACTTATAGCAGTTGCTGGTAGCTGGGGTAGTTAGTACAAAGGCTGAGTTAGCCGCCCACTTCCCTCTTTCCTGCCAAAATTATTCTTCACTGCTGTATACAAACTGTACAGTATGATTAAACAAATCCAAGATAATTTCAACTTGATTTCTACTAGAAACTCGTGTTCACCATTTAAACAGACCTTATGGAAAGAAGGATTACTATACCTAATTTAAATCTCCATTTCTGACATCTCTTCTGTGTCAGAGAGCATATCACTTGGCTTATTTGCATCTTAAGTTTGTTTTGTGAACAAATAAAAACAACTAAACAAAAAACTTTTACAACATCATACCACAACTTGGAGGGAGACCAAAGTTCACATGAAGGTTTTATGCAGACAGGCTGGACTGGAGCTGCCAGTCCTAAGAACAAGGATGCTTGTGAGGGCACAGAGCCAGCAGAGCACTGCCACACCAGCCCTGACAAAGGGTGTGAGCCTCAGTCCAGCATCGTGGACACCGGCCTTTGGCCACCAGCACAGCAGACCTCTTCAGCTGTGGTTTCACAGTGGAACTGGTCTGACATCATGATGTGCTGGTGATGAAAGGAACGACCCCACATCTCTGCCAACCACACATCAGGCCAGGAGGGGTACAACAACAGATTGAACCAGCTGGGCTCTAGGGAGCTCTCCAACATCAGCTCTCCTGGTTACCGGCAGGGCCACAAGAGCCCTTGACAGCTCCAACCAGCCCCCTCTGCGCTCCCCAGTGATCTCATTGCACACCAGTGACACCACTGCAGGGCCAGTCTCCAGCCCCCACAGTCTGGCCATGGACAGTGACAAGCTGATCCAGTCCAGCCTCAGCCAGGGAGGTGCCTGATGTCAGGGCACATCTGTGCCCACCAACTGCCCCACTCCTAACCAGGCCCTGACAGACCCGACACGGGGAGCCACCAGCCCTGCGGAGCCACGGAAATCTCCCCTCGCCATGCCACAGTCCAGCAAACACAGGCTCTGGGCTGTAGGCTCTCGCTTGGACTGATTATAGCTGGAAGTGAGAGATACAGCTTTTCCTAAATGAGGTGAAAAGCAACAGCAACCTCTAACCAGCGTTATGCTAGGGTGGCACTGCTCTCTGGGCTATTCACTCTGCCTGAGTTACAGCACCGGTTTTGGGAAAATGGGACTCCTGGCACTCCAGGGCCTCCCTCATGCCAGCTCACCTAAAACACATTGTCCTCCTCCGTCCTGCCTGAAGCAATTTAGAGAGCAGAGTGAAATAGTAAATTAAGTAAATATTTTTTGTATTTAATCAATTACCAATACATTTTCACTCAAAGTATAATTTTTCCTCCAAAAAAGCCGTTAGGGCTTGCAATGAAATGGTGCACAGATCCATGTCATGGTAAGATGAAAATCATTAGGGGCTGGTGGCATAGGAATAAAAGAGAAAAAGCAGTTGTCTTTCAATTTTGGCATTTCATTCTTCTCTCGTATCAGTGGAAAAACAGTTGATGCAATACTTCAAACACTGATTTAGCAGATGCATTGCAGCCTCCAAAATACATCTTGGGCCAGTATAAGCACCAGAAATTCAGAAGGCAGCAGGTACACGGTAAGAAAGTACTCTGGGGTACTTCAGCAGCCTGTACATTTTGTCAAAAGCTGGCAAAAAGGCAGGAAAGACCTTAGAGTTAGGAAGCATCACAGAGGCTGGCAGAAGTCAAAACAAGTTCTAGCAAGAGCAGGGAAGATCTGATAGGTCTTGCAGCCTTAGCTGCAATGTCCTGGTGTCATGACTCTCTCAGCCTTGTGGGCTGCTGAACTAAAGTTTCCTTCATCTTTCTTGCTATTCTGCTTCCTCTAACAAATATCAGAGGAAGCAGACAGTGACGTTTGCTGTGTTGTAGTTGCTTCGGTGACTTTTGGCATAAAGGTACTGTGGAGAGCACCCAGCAACGTGAACATTATGCATAGGCCTCTATTTTATGTCCACAGACACATTAGCTTTTAATCAAAGCTTTACAACAGTTACTTGAAAACTTCCTGGCAGTTGCACTAACATCCTACATCCATGCATGACAACATGAGACTTTTATTTTTACAGAAATGTATTGAAGAAAAGCCAAGTGGAAAATGCAGTACTGAGTACATCCACATCCAAAGTGGTAGTTGGGCTGGGCCAGGAGACAAGTAATCATCTTGATGGGTGGGGAGCGACAGTCAGAAATTACTTATTTTTCTCTGTTCTCACTTTGGAGGAAGAGAAGATATAAGGAAACTTCAGCTACCCCTGACAACAGTAAGTGATGTTGACCTTGCTGTTCTCTTTCCCCACTCACAAATTCCACCCGAGATACAAACCTTTTCCTCAAAACTACAGAATAAGGCCCTCTACTGAGGGTGAATTTGCTGGAAAGCCCTTGAATTTTACCAAGGCATATCTGGGATGCTTCCAAGCATCCCAGTTATTACAATTAGCCTGCTTCCATTCAGATTCAGTTATACAAAACATTAATTCTGATGAGGAAGTGATTTTTAAAGCTGTAAGCACCTTGCATGAACACAAACATGCCTAAGCACAAAGACAGACTGAACGGATACAGTGCTATTGGCAGAGATCTGCCAGACACAGAGCAAAGTCACGTTTACTCAGCCTCTCCATATCAAGCAGCACAATCTTGAAAGCAGATACACCTGTAACTGGATCAAAGAACTCATATTTGTTCCATTAGATAGTTTTCAGTCTTAGTGCAAATGAGAACTGGCCATAAGCTGAGTAGTTGGCTTACCATTAGACTTTATGGGACTCTTAACTTTGAAATCATGCAGAGACAGCAGCAGGGTTTCATGTGGGTACAGTTGTCTGCAATTGACAGCACTCTGCAGGAGTAGGGCTTTTCTTTCAGAGCTGCCTAAGAAAATAATAAAAGAGAAAAATGCACTCCCTTTTTACAGAAAAAAACCTCCACACATTTCTAGCCCCTTTTAAACAAAACTCCACAAATGACTAGTACTGCTACATTCACCACTACATGGAAATTTAATAGTGAGAGTAGATAAAAGTAGATAGCTGCTTTTTTCAGAGATAAAAAAAAGGATTAAAATAAATTCAAACCCTTGGGTTATTTTTGGAGAGCTTATATTCAAATGTTAGGAATCTGACACAGTAAAATATTTGTGTTTAAAAAAATGAGTAAAACCCACATGAACATACACTCTGTGTAAACTGTAAACTGAAAAAAGTTACTAGCCTTTCTAGTACACTCTTGTACTACTGTATCAAGTAAATCTTATGCAGAACAGTTCAAAGCCTGATTACTATTTGCATTCCTGTCTATCCTTAGAGGCCCCACCGACAGAGCTAATGGTAAGAAATTTCAGCTAAAGAGAGTAAAGATGTTACGGCAAAGTCATTCAGTGCCCAGTTCCTACCTCAAGAATTCTGTGACTCTTAGCATGGACAAAAAGATACGTTTTACCTTAAGGTAACTAACACTGAAATTACACAGAAATCCCAAAACAAAAAAATCACAAAATCTTTAAAGTAATGTCGTCCTATTTAATACCCAGTAAAACAGTTCATCAAGGTAATTTGGCTACTTCAAAGTAAAATGTGTATCTATTTTTTTCACATAATTCTAAAGTAGCAACTATAATTTCACCAGAAACAAGAGCAGTCACTGCACTCCTCACGCCCACCTACAAAATTTTGCTGATTGCTGCCTTGGGACAATGCTGTATTTCAGAATGGGACACGCTGGCAGGAAAGGTAATCTATAAAAACACAACTAAATCTCATGGCAGAAGGAAGAGGCTGTCAAATTTCTGAGTACTTGGATCCCTCTTCAAGCACAACATATAAAATATTCTGAGGAGATATTCCTTAGCCCTATGCAGAAGCCATCGTTTTAAAGCCATGCCTACACTTAAGAGTTTCTCAGTGAGCTAAAGGATCATCAGTGAGCTTTCTGGGATAATCTATCACAGATGAGGTTTCTGTTTGTTTTATTAAGTTCCTCTAACAGCACCACGATTAACCTGCATATAATACTGCTTTACAGTGCAAGAAATGGTGTCCTTGGAGCTATGAAGTAACCTTAATAGTACAAGTTACTTGTAGTGTTGGGCATGCTGCATTTCTGTGGAACTACCTTTTTTCACCATTCCTAAGACAGAATTCTAGGCTGATAGGTGTTCTCAAGAGCAAGTTTCAGGAGCTTATAAACCAAAGCAAGTGGAGAACTTCTGAATTATGTTGAAAGCCAAAGGAAAACAGAGAGGAGATTATTAAAAAAACAAAATTAAATCTTTTCATAAGACTAGCAGTGGGCTTTCCAACGTGGTAACAATGGTAACAAATTTGAAGAGCAGGATTTTGTTCAGTGAACACCATATTCTCAGCAAATAGACTGTAAACCTTTAGCTCGTATGTTTGCCTCTGCATTTGGTTTATGTTAGAAAAAAAGGTAGAGTTGGCAAAGGGTTATATTTAGCAACTTTTGGCTCTTCTGGCCTCAGGAATTAAGTATTACCCCAGACAATTCAGATTTCATAGGAAAGACATTATGCTGATAACTAACATTTATTATAGGCAGAGTAGAAAATCAATGAGGAGACAAAATATAAGTACTATTTTCTTTTGTATACACATACTTTCAAAAGCAATGTACCATCGTAACTGAGCTCCAACTGCAGCTACAAATACTGCATTATTTTTCACAAGGATTTTCAAGTCGAAATAGACGAGAAAGCTATATTTGTCCCCTCTCATCTCACTACCATTTCTGACTGTCATTCTTGCCAGCTCTGTGGTCACCCACCTCATATTCCATTAAAAATGAAATTTAAAATAGTGGACTCCAAAATGGCAATTCCCTCCTGCTGCCACTCCTCCCCTCTCCCACAAAGAAGTCTACTTTTTTGAGCAACACTGAAAGGAGGCAAAGTGCCAGAGCATAACTGAAACTCCTGTCAGGCTTCTTTCACAGTCCTCTCACCCAACCCCGGCCACAGAAAACTATTTACAACCTTCTAAACAGTTTCTCAATTCTGAAGGAAAAAAAAAAAAAGAAAAGAAAAAGGTAGTTCCAGTGAGTTTAAGGGGGGGGAGGGGAAGCCACACCCCAGGACTGCAATACCTCGAGCATCAGATGTCCCCGAATTCTGTGCTCGCTAACAGATTTCACACCCAACCACCACCCCCCGAGGGCAACGGCCTGCCCCAGGCTCTCCTGCACGCACTGCCGCGGGAAGAGGCAAAGGGAGGATGGAAAGACACAGAGACAGATAGAAAGTGAGGAAACAGAACAAACAAACAAAAAAGGAAGCGTGGAGAGATAAAAGCAGAGCAAAAAGGTAGAAGGAAAACGGGAAGAAAAGGGAAAAGACTGGGAAAACAAAATAATTACAACCAAAGAGAAAAGGAGAGAGGGGAGAAGGGGGTAAAGGGAGAGAAAAGGAGGGGGCAAGCGGGGAAAGAGGGAAGAAGAGGGGGGAGGGGGGTAAGGAAAGAAAAAAAGGGGAAAAAAGAGAGAAGGGGAGGGAAAGCTTGGGGAGGGAAGAGGGAAGAGAGAGGAGAAAAGTAAGGAGAGAGGCACAAAAATGCGCCTCCCTGCACTCCAGTGCGGCACCTGCCCGATGGTCCTGCCGCTCCTGGAGTTGCGCTGCTCCGCTCCGCAGGGTAGAGCGGCCGGGAAGAGCGATGCTCCAGCCCGGCAGAGCCGCCACCCGCTCCGGGGCCACGCCGTTCCCAGTCCGGCGGCAGTGCCCACCTGCGAGGCCGCGCTCAGTGCAGGAGGGGGCAGCCCCGGGACCCGCCGGGAGCCCGGCAGCGCGGCACGTCCCGCCTGCGGCCGGCGCCGGACTGCGGCCGCTGCACTGGCCCGTCCGCCCCCGGGCGGTCCCGCGCCTCTCACGACGCCACCCACCCATCCACCCCCTAGTCCGACCCGACCCTCTGCGGGCCGCCAGCGTGTCCCGCCCCCGCCTCTCCGCCCCACCCCCGCCCCCGTCTTTACCTGGACCGAGACGCAGCCAGTAGCCTTGGCAATGGGCCTTGTTTGTCCTTTTTTTACTTTTTTTTTTTTAACGCTTCCCCTGGTAATGCTGGTAGCGTTGGAACCCACGTAGGAGGGGGACAACTCCTGTGCGACTCAAGGCAACAAAGGGCTTTCTCGCGGTTCCCCGTCAGGAGGAGACAACACCCGCAGGGAATAGCCCCAGACGGCCACGCGCCCACCGGAGCTGGTGGCCGGGTGCTACCTCGAGGCAAGGGGGAAAGCCACCGCGAAGGCGCTGAGCGGGCTCGGCGTTCGTGAGCGGGGGGACCCGACGGGGCCAGTGCTCCCCAGCCTACCCGGAGCTGGCCTTCCGCACACAATGTGGGTTGAAATGGGTCAGTGGGGGAGAATCGAGAGATGGAAGAGAGGATGGGGTGAGAAGGCACCTGGCCTGGCTGGGAAGCTGTGCGCGAAACTTAACAGCGGTGAAGAGTAAAAACGTGCCTGGACAGAGTCTGAAGACGACTCTGATTTCTTGTTTGCTTTTTCCCATCAAATATGACGATACATACTCCACGGGATTTGGAGAGCTGTGAAACATAAAGGTGGAGGAGCTTCCAGACAAGCAGCTGCTTATTATTTTACCAAAGTACTTAGAAAGAAAACAGAAAATTAATTTCAAGGAAATAGGAAGTTCAATAAAAGTGTGTACCTCATGAAAAAATCCCGAGTGCTGCAGCCTGCAGCAGCTTGAACAGTGCTTGTAGAATTCCCCTAAAATCCCTGCACATCAGCATTATCTGGAGTGCACTGTGATTTGGCAGCTGGAGGCACATCTAATAGACTCTCCCGTCCTTACTTCATCCCAGTTGTGAGCTCCTACTGAAAGGTCCTACATCTGCACGGATCAAGAGGCTGGAAACTGACAAGAAAATGAGAAGATTGGACTTCAAGGCTTTCACTAGGAAATAGCTGCCAGAAGAAGGGGGAATTGCCTCCATGTGTCACCACTTGGATCAGACAGCTTATTTTAGGAATGGACTGCATAACCTCAAATCTTCATAATTAGTTGTCAAGAAAATTTTCACTGTATGTATACCTGTGTGTAGAGAAGTAGTGTATAAGTGCATGCTGTTTAGGCAGTTGTCCCTTTTTACTAACATATCTGGGGGGGGGAAGGGAGTCTTCTAGTGTGTCTGTTATTTATAGAGCTGAACTTCTGGTTCTTTGTGGAGCACCATGCCAAAAAAGCTTTTTGTCTCTAAACCCAGCAGAAGCTGGTAACAGGAGAGAGAAATCTGTGGGGAGGGGGCAAGATTTCCTGTTAGTTTTTCCCATGAAGAGTAATGTTTTATCATCAGTAATGATCTATGATTACAGGCAGTGACTGTATCCTCTTGGTCTTGCAAATTAGAAGAATAAAAGCATAAATTTAAGTATTTGTTTTCTTGCTAAACCACCTGCAATGCATTGCAGAATTGTAATTGCAGTACAAGTAAGTAACAGCAGAGCTGAACACTGAGAATTCTTAAGAGAGTGAATTGGGTAAGCTTTGGGGGCAGATGTTTGCTCTCATGGTTTTCCATCCCCCCTGCGCTAACTACTTACACAGCTAAAGATGCAAAGAAGTGTGTGATGCAATGTCATCAAACCAGAGTTGATGAATATTTGTGCAGAAACAGAAAAGTACCTCTAACAAGTACTTCCTGTGAGAGAAAAAAAAAAGCATTAAAGTTATTACTGAATGTAGTTATTTCAGGTAGCTGAAGTTAAGAAGTCTTTTACTCTCTAACTCTTGCGCAGATAGAAAGTGAAGTTCTCCATAGACTGACATGATTACAGAGGTGGTGATCCTTGGCTGACCATGCTGGCAAAGACTCATTTGTTTATTGCAGCTTTGTAACATTTCAAGGACCATAAGTGTTTGACTTATGGTTCCTTTCATGGATAGTTTTTGTCAACTGATCCTGAAATAAAATGGATGAAGTGGGTTTGCACCTGGTTTTCACTCTTCTAACCTTGAGTCCGGAATATGAAGATGACAGAGTCCACAAGCTGCCCTTCCTGCTGTGTGACAGACTGCTGACAGATGTGACTGTATGGCAGCTGTAAAGCAAAAGTGAAAAGGTTACATCACTTACAATTTTGGAAGTACTGACAGAGAAATTAAAACAGTAGAAAAAGTGGAACTTAGGGACAAAATATAGACAAAAGTGAACAAAAAGGAAGTCACAAATATAGGAAATTTAAAATACATAAATGATTTTGCTGTGAATTTTGATTGTTTGGAATGAAATCAGCTTGTACAGGAGTATTTCACAGATATGGTAAGACCAAGAATCCAGTGCGAACAAGGCATACAAAGAACACTGAGAAAGTTTCGAGAATAGTTTTTTGCGCATGGCTAAACTTACATAGTTACAGTGCAGGAGAATACAGCTTAAATATATTTCCACTAGGAGGACAGCTGTCTTTATACTTTCTCCAAGTTGATATTAGTATCTCATTTGTAATTTGACAGCTGCCTTTAGGCTTTTAGGCTTTTTCTTGGAAAACATAAAGAATACAAAACATTTCCAAATACCTTAGATTTTTTTAATGCTATGTCAAAAGTTTAAGCTGCAAAGAATTTTTTAAGCCTAATGTTTACTGCTAATTCTTTTATCTTCTCAATTTTACCAGTTTCAAGGAAGTAAAACTTTCCTTTTCATGAAAGTAGCATGGTCTAGCATGTTGTAATGTTAACTGAGTTTTTGTGTTTTATAAGTAAATATCTGTTTCTTGTGGTAGTTCAGACCTAGCTTTAGGAATATGCAAGATCCTAATATATATATAACCTCAGATAGACAGAGGATCTTACCTCAGGTTTGAATCCTGCTAGGGCTTGAAGGTTTTTCAAATTAAGAGACTGTGATCTTACTACATTAGCCTTCTCTAAGGAAAGAGTTGCTACACTCCAGAAATTTGTATTATCTTTTCTGCAAACATACCTAGTAACATTTCCTTTTGTTGTAAATTTTAAGAGATGCTCCTGCCCTAGAGTCCCCATACTTCTGGCTTTGTACCTGAATAGGGGAAAAAAGTAATCTTCAGTTTGCAGATGAACTCCTGAAAGCTGAGCCTCTATATTGGGGCCGGAGAAATGCAAACACCGTGTGCTGAAATAAAAGGTCCTAAGAAGATGATCACAGCTGCCAAAACCACTTTAACACAAAACATTGTCTGACAGAAGGAAGACACCTCAACCCATTTAAGAAAATAAAGAAAAATACATCTGAAGCACATTGTAGCATTCTTCTCTTTGGAACAAAATGTCTTCTGGTATGAGTGAGTATTAATTTCTAGGGATGAGCATGGCTTATGCCTAAAGTTAATAAGGGAAGGTCATATTTTCTTGCTCAGACGATGTGTAATATATATTAGAGATATTCTTTTATTTTAGCTGTTGTGTGTTTACACAGAATTGTCATACTTTTTGAGAGACAATTTTTTCAGGTAAGTTTAAAATAAGTTTAGTATGAATTAACTATCAGTACTGTATGATCAAGGACATCCTGGGACAAATTCTTTCCTGGACACTGGCTGGCAGTTAGTACTAATTACAGAATTGAAAACTGTGTGGAGTGGATTGCAGCCTCGAGTTGACAAAATTAACTGTAAAACATATACTGGGCAAAGTAGGGGCCTCTCATTGTACCATTGTGGTGGGTTTGACCTTGGTTTGCTGCCAGATGCCTACCCAGCTCTCTTGCTTTGCTTCCTTCGTGGAACAGGGTGAGAAAATTACAGGGAAAAGCTTATGGGTTGGAATAAAGACAAGGACATTACTTAGCAATTACTGTCATGGTCAAAACAGACTCAGCTTGGGAAAGATTAATTTACTGTCAATTAAAGATAGAGTGGAATGGTGAGAAAAAAAAGCAGACAAAACTATAACCACCTTCCCCTTAGATCCTCTGGTTTCTTCTCAGGCTCAACTTCACCCCTTCTTCACCCTTCTCCTTGAGTGGTGCAGGGACATGAGGCAAGAGCATAACTGCTCCTCTCTGCCACTCCTTCATCCTGGTGCTGTTCTCTTCCATGTCCCTGTAAGGGATATAGTCCTTCACAAACTGCTGCACTGTGGGTCCTTTCCACGGGCTTCTGTCCTTCAGGACAGACTGCTCCAGCATGGTTTCCTGCCCTGGGCAGCTGCTCCTGCCCGGAGCTTGCATAGCCTATCCACTGCCTGCAGCTTCCTTCAAAACACATCCACCCTCTGCAGAATGGGATCTTCCATTGGCTGCGTGTGGATATCTGTTCAACAGTGATCATCCATGGGGTGCAGCAGGACCACCTGCTCCACTGTGTTCTTCTCCAGAGGGCTGCAGGGGAATCTCTGCTCCAGCATCTGGAGCACCTCCTCCCCTTCTTTCTCCACTGGCATTGGTGTCTGCAGGGCTATTTCTTCCATTTTTCTCACTTTTCTCTCTCACAGCTGCTATACAGTGGTTGTTACACTTTTTAAAATACGTTATCACAGAGGTGCCACCAGTATCACTGACAGGCTCAGCTTTGGCCAGCAGTGGGTCCATCTTGGAGCTGTCTGGAACCAGCTGTGTCCTGTATAAGGCCTCTCCCTGCAGCCACCACCTCACCCCACCAACTTTGCCAAGTAAACCAAATCAAACCACTTACGTTATTTTTTGTTACTCTGATCTAGCTAAAAAGTGTGATTTGCTGATTGCACTGAAAATGTGAGAAGCAAGCCTGGCATCAACATGTCTGCCGGAGGAATGAATGTCCCCTCCTGCTGGCTGCTTTGGCAAAAGTGGTGAAAGATCAGCCTGGCGTAGCCTGGCAAAGCCAGTACTTTGACCATAAGGAGAATCAGTCGAAGTCCTCCCAAGACACTAAAAAAAGAGACAAACTTGAAGCTTTCGAACTATTTCAAATTTTACTTATGAAAAATATCAATTGTCTTAGAAATTCCCCTTTCCCAAAGTAATAATAAATCAATACCAATATTATGTACACAAATGTAAATAAATACATACATACGTACATGTATACATACATACATGGAGACGTATGTGTATGTATACACCAGGAATTCTGAACTAATGTTTGAGTCCGTTTCATTTGTCCTCTACACTTCTGAGACATTTAATGAATTTCAGAGCCTGGTCTCATAATTGCTTAAAAGGTGATCAAACTGCTGAAAGGACTGCAGACTGTGTATCTGCAATGCTCTGCTCAAGCCCTTCCTATGATTGTCTGTTAACTGTTTTGTAACTCAGCTTTCCCAGTAAAGTGTGTTTCATTTCTCTTTCTCTTTGTTGAAAGTGGTCTGTTATTACAGCTTCTGGTGGGTTGATCCTGGCTGGATGCCAGGTGCCCACCAGAGCTGTTCCATCAATCCCCTTCCTCAGCTGGACAGGGGAGAGAAAAAAAATGTAACAAAAAGCTTGTGGGTCAAGGTAAGGGCAGGGACATGTCACTCAGCAATTACTGTCACAGACAAAACAGACCCAACTTGGGGAAACAAGTTTATTACCAATCTCAAGTTAAGGAAAAATAAAACTAAATCATAGAAACACCTTTAGTCCCACCTCTCCCTTTTTCCCAGGATCAAGTTCACTCCTGATTTTCTCTACCTCCTCTCCACAAATGCCACATGGGGCTGGGTAATGCCAGCTGTGTTCAGTTCATCGTACATTGTTTCTGCCATTCCTTCCTTCTCAAGGGGAGGACTCCTCACACTCTTCTCTGCTCCAGTGGGGGTCCCTGCCATGGTCCCTGCCATGAACTTCTCCAATTTGGGTACTTCCCACAGTCAGCAGTCCTTCAAAACTGTATGCGTCCCTTCCACAGGATGCAGTCCTTCAGGAAAAGACTGCTCCAGCATGGGTCACTGTGGGGTCACAAGTTCTGCCAGGAAACCTGCTCCAGAGTGGGTGCATTTCCATGGGGCCACAGCCTTCTTCAGGCATCCACCTGCTCTGACACTGGGTCCTCCACAGACCCCACCATAGCCCTCCATGGGCACAGCTGCCTTACCATGGTCTGTACCAGGGCTGCAGGAGAACCTCTGCTCCGGTGCCTGGGGCACCTCCTCTCCCTCCTTCTCCACTGACCTTGGTGTCTGCAGGGTTGTTTCTTTCACATACTCTTATTCCTCTCTTTGACTGCAATTGCTCCTGCACAGCAAGTTTTCCTCTTCTCAAATATGCTATCCCAGAGGCACTATCTCTGTCAATGATGGACTCAGCCTTGGCCAGCAATGGGTCCATCTTGGAGCCGCTGGCACTGGCTCTGTCAGACATGGGGGAAGGTTCTCACAAAAAAAACTCCTGCAGCTGCCCGGCCACCAAAACCTTGCCATGCAAAGTCAATACAAGCTGTGAGAACATTCCACAATAAATTGGTTTATATTCTCTTGTGCTCATGTTTTGCTAGTTAAACATCTATTTTCTTTCTACTACGAACAGTAAACTCATGTGATCCTATATCACATGAGCAGCACCTTTGATTAAGTTATAATATTTTTACAATGACAGTATTTTGTTGCTAGTTGTTATACAATCTGGTAGTCTGGTGCTAAGCTTCCTATATGCATTTTGCTGACATCGCAGACTTCAGGGTTGTTAGTATAGCATGTATAGCTAATATGATTTCATGTTATACTGTCCGGTGTTGCTACTTGTAGACAGGATTAAAAAAGAATTCTGTATCAACACTTTTTTTCTGGCATATGCAAACATTAATGCCAGCTTAGGACTGTGACTATAAAGTGCCTTTGGATGTTATTTATATGTACAGCATTAACCTCTTGCCTTACTTTGTTCTTTCTTTATCATCAAGCTTTCAACACCTACTTACAATTTCCTCATATTGCTTTCTTTATGACATTTTGTCAAATTTCTTTGAAATAGACAGTACTTTTATTATTTCTGGATTTTCTTTTAGTTAGACTTTCCCTGTATCTTATCTGTTATTGTGGGTTCCCATTTTATAGCAGGGTTGCTCTGCTGGCATAAGCTGAAAATTTTTCAAAAGGATTTCAATTTTAAGGATTTTTTTTTTAAACAAAATTTGCTCTGCTGGAAACAGAATATCTGTCTCTGTCCCTCTGGGCAGTCAGTCTCCATACACATATACACCATATATGTGATTCCTGAGAAACTGCACAATAGTATGAAATCTGAACACGTGAATTTTCCAGTACTTCTGTAGGAGTTCTTTTCTACTATGGAAATGGAGCAATTTTATCAAAAAGATGGATATTGCTGGGTTGTGTATTCTACAGTACCTTATACAGTCTTTCACAGTGCTCTTTCCAAACTCGTCCTATTGATTTTGCAGACTTAAGTTTCCAAATCTGTCTTGTTTCTTTATGTTTCCAAGATTTAGTGGTTTGGTTGCATAGGCATTATTTTTCTGCCCTGGAGGGTACATGCGGGGTCCTAATTACAGACTAGTGAATTCACCTTCTGCAATTCACCACACCTTTTTTTTTTTCCCTAAGTTTAAATCTGGGTCTTATGTAAACATTTCATTCAGGTTTGAGTGTCTCATGTCTGTCACAGATAGATGCCGAACAAGAGGTTCCCTAAGATTTTAAGACTGCCTATAAAATTGAGGTCTCTTGGGAGAATTTCTTAAGTTTCTTTTTCATACATGATACCTTTTAACAGTTTCATACTTTCTAGGTCAAGAATACTTAGTATGTTTCCTTAGTACAGTCTGATAAACATGTAGTTTCACTTACATATCAATTAATAAAGTAATCTCAAATATGCAGGATAAAACAAGTTTCTTCTTGTTGTGGTTTTACCTCAGCTGGGAACCAGCTCCCATCCAGCTGCTTGCTTACTCCCTCACAGCAAGATGGGTGAGAGGATCAGAAGGGTAAAAGTGAGAAAACTTGTGGGTTGAGATAAGGACAGTTTAATAGGTAAAGCATACAAGCAAAACAAAACCAGGAATTCATTCCCTCCTTCCCATGGGCAGGCATCCCCAGGAAAGCAGGGCCC
This sequence comes from Neopelma chrysocephalum, assembly GCF_003984885.1. Taxonomy (NCBI): domain Eukaryota; kingdom Metazoa; phylum Chordata; class Aves; order Passeriformes; family Pipridae; genus Neopelma; species Neopelma chrysocephalum. The sequence continues at coordinate 913,227 of NW_020925569.1, forward strand.
CATCATGCCTAACTTGGGAAGATCAAATGCCATCACTCCAAACATTCATTCTCTTTTCCTTTTTTCTAGGCTAAGCATGATGCCATATGATCTGGGATATCCCTTGGGTCAACTGGAATCATCTGTCTCAGCTGTGTCCCCTTCCAACTCATAGAATCATAGAATCATAGAATGAGCCAGCTTGGAAGGGACCTCTGAGATCATCAAGTCCAACCCTTGATCCAACACTGCTGTGGTTACTAGAGACCATGGCACTAAGTGCCACATCCAGTCCATCTTAAAAACCTCCAGGGACAGAGAATCCACCACCTCCCTGGGCAGCCCATTCCAATGCCTGATTACTCCCTCTGTAAAGAATTTCTTCCTAATATCTAACCTAAACCTCCCCTGACATAGCTTAAGACCATGCCCTCTTGTCTTACTTGTAGTTGCCTGGGAGAAGAGACCAACCCCCACCTGGCTACAGCCTCCTTTCAGGGAGTTGTAGAGAGTGATAAGGTCTCCCCTGAGCCTCTTCTTCTCCAGACTAAACAACCCCAGCTCCCTCAGCCTCTCCTCATAGGACTTGTGCTCCAGTCCCTTCACCAGCCTTGCTGCTCTTCTCTGGACCTGCTCCAGCCCCTCAATATCTTTCTTGAACTGAGAGGCCCAGAATTGGACACAGTACTCCAGTGTGGCCTCACCAGCACTGAGTATAGGGGAAGAATCACCTCCCTGGTCCTGCTGGCCACACTGTTCCTGATCCAGGCCAGGATGCCATTGGCCTTCTTGGCCAGCTGGGCACACTGCTGGCTCATGTTCAGCTTCCTGTCAATCCAAACTCCCAGGTCCCTTTCTGCCTGGCTGCTCTCCAGCCACTCCGTGCCCAGCCTGTAGTGCTGCATGGGGTTGTTGTGGCCAAAGTGCAGGACCCGGCACTTGGCCTTGTTGAACCTCATCCCATGGAATCAGCCCAACTCTCCAGCCTGTCCAGGTCCCTCTGCAGAGCCCTCCTGCCTTCCAGCTGATCAACACTCTCCCACCAACTTAGTGTCATCTGCAAATTTGCTGATGGTGGACTCAATCCCCTCATCTAAATCATCATTGTGCATCCCTAGCCAAATTGCTCATGTGGTGAGGAGCAGAAAAGGTCTTGACACTGTGCAAGTGCTGCTCAGCAGTAATGAAAACATCCCTGAGTTATCAACACTGTCTCCAGCACAAATCCAAAGCACAGCCCCATACAAGCCAAAATGAAAAAACAAAGCACATTTCTCATAGGTTTTTTTCCCAGCAGCTCCATTATACCTTCCTGAGGAACAAAATTTCTGCTGGATCTCTTTGATTTTTTTCTGTTGGTCCTTCTATTTCTAAGCCTTGTCTTATCATGTAGTGTTCATAGGTGGTCGTGTTTCATGGCAGATTTTAAAAAATGAAACAATCAAAAAAGCAAGAAGTATTTTTCTCTTGATGATGAGTTACGGGTAAGAAGCTTGTGAGAAAGAAAGGGTTTAACTTCTTGTTATCAGTACTAAGTCCACAATAGTAGCTCTGTTATCTTAAAACTTTTTCAGTCCTCAAAAGAATGAAATAACAGAACTGTTGAAAAATAGCACACCTGTCGCGACGCGGGAAGAAAGAGACCCTCGATGTGAGAATCAACAAGCTTCATTTATTATTTAAATAAGTCAACTTTTATACAATTTAGTTTGTTTTGGGCACATGCTTACAACAAGGTTATTGGATAGCTCAGTCTGTACACGCGTCTCATGTCTCTAGTTCATTGGACCTGATGTTCTGTCCATCCGGCCTGACATCATACTTGGCATGTAGAGGCCTTCATAATTAGGGGCTTTCTGAAGTCTGCAGGTGTACTTTTATCTATACTTTCTCAAGGCTTTCTTGCTCTAAACATACTATGTTCTCAAACCTTATAATTAGACACGCAGCTAACAAGTATAAACATTACATATTTTCACACAGTCTATAAGTATAAACATTACAGCTTACAACTTCTAAAGTCATGTCAAGCAAGGCCTACAGAAATGCAATAGAAATTGTTCACACAATTTGAATCCTGTCACACACACCATTTTCCTTGTAAGAAGTCCAGAGGGATCTTTTGCTGCTGGCAACCTACTGAAACTGTGAAACAACTCTATATAAAAAGGAGTTTATTTATGTAAAATGAACAAACACACAAAGAAACAAACAAACCTGACCTGCAAGCAAAATTCAGAATTTTGCACTATAATGTAAAAAGGTTTAGTAGGAAAAATATTATAACCAAATATTCTTTGTTTGCTGGCACATACTTAAAAATCATCTCTGTAGCTCAGCTAGGAAGCCAGATTGTTGCCACCCTGAAGAAAACCATTTTTCCTTCAAGATCTACATATGAAGATTTGAACTGCATCCTTGAAGAGACTATGTTGTCCCGCACAAAAGCCTTGTGGCTCAAATATCTTCATTTAATCAATTTATTTGACATTCTATTTACTCTTAAAGTTGTTTGATCTGTTGATTGGTGCTAGCTGTATCTTAGCATGGTGTTCACTAAAAGGGTTTAAAACAGCCTGGAAATCAACGGACTTAGTTTTGATTTACCATCAAAGAAACCATCCTGTAGTCTGAGACAGCATGTTCTTCCCCATGTCGTCTAAAGTAAGGAAAATGAAGATTATAAGCAAGTGCGATGCTAAAAATCTCTATTCAAGCAGACACCAGCAAGCTGTAGTGACATAAATGGATACAGCAGAGAAAATCATTGAAGCAAATCACCATTCTCTCAATAATCTGATGTAAAAAAGCTGCTGTGTGTGATCTGTAGTCTGTTATTTTCTAGTGCTAAGTCAGAAAAGGAATGGCAAATAAACAGAGGTTATCTCAATCAGAAAAGCTGCTCTTAAGTAAATACAAAGAAGTTTTTCTAATATTGTAACTTGAAAATGTGCCTTTGCAAAAATGTGTTTCTAATACAAACTAAGAAGAAAGAGGATTTGATGTACAGATTTTCTGGTATCTATGGTTTTTGAATTAAATAGCTAGGGCAGTTATTTCCTCTGTTAAGTGTTTTTAGGTTTACTGATTAAATGTTCTGCATAGATGTAGAGATTGCATTGCTGCTGTCATTGACATGACTGTCCAAATCTTTTGCAGCCTTTGCTTCTTGCAGCCACCTTCTGACTAATATTTCAAGATATGTTCAAGACAATTTATGGTCTGGGCCCAAAACATATTCACTTAAAGCTCAGAGTGAAGTCCACAGTTGACAATTTTGCTTCTCTTGGCATAGTGCTGCAGCCTTCTGTATGAAGAAGTGTAATGTATCGCTAGACCATTCTGGGAAACTACTCTGGTGTTCTCACAAAAAGAAAGAAACTCTCTCCTATGTTAAAAGTCAAAAAGATTAAAAAAAAATAGTCATTCCCACCACAGCAAAATATTGCACATTCTAATTGTGAAGGGGCATAAAATGAAGTAGCAGATGTTAATCATATTGGTTATTGCTGAACATACTCAGGATTTGCTAATAAACCAAGTACACATTAAAGGACCTTTTCTGTATCAGACATGATTCTTCAGAAATTGGTTCAGGACCAAGAGCTGATTGAATAAAAATCACTACATATAATACCAAATAATGCACAGGAAATATTTACCTTAACTTTGGGATTTCTGAATAAAAATCACTTAGTTTTTTTTACCAGTTAGAACTTAATATAATCCATATTCCTGGCAAACATATATATGGACAACTTGACGAATCAGAGGACTGGGCAATCACCAACCATACGAATTTTAACAAGGGCAAGTGCCAGATTCTACACCTGGAATGGGCAACCCTGGATGGGTGGACACACTGGGGAATGAGAGCCTGCAGACTAGCCCCACAGAAAGGGACCTGGTCCTGGCTGATGGCAAGTTGAATATATTCAGCAGTGCCCTGGCAGCCAGGAAGGACAACCATGCAGGGCATCAGGCAAAGCATCACGAGCCAGTCGAGGGAAGGGATTGTCCCGCTCTGCTCTGCACTGGGGTGGCCTCACCTTGAATATTGCGTGCAGTTTTGGGCACCACAATATAGGAAAGATATTAAGCTTTTAGAGAGCATCCGCAGGAGGGCAACAAAGGTGGTGAAGGGCCTTGAGGAGAAGCTGTATGAGGAGCAGCTGAGGTTACTTGGTGTGTTCAGCCTGAAGGAGACTGAGGGGAAACCTCACAGAAGTCTATGGCTTCCTCACAAGGGAAAGCAGAGGGGCAGGCACTGATCTCTTCTCTGTGGTTCTATCACAGTGATAGAACCATAGAAAACAGCATGAGTCTGTGTCAGGGGAGGTTTAGGTTAGATATTATGAAAAAGGTTCTTTGCCTAGTGTGGTGGTTGCATACTGCAAGATGCTCGTCAGGGCAATGGTCACAGCACCAAGCCTGATGGAGTTTCCTTTTTTGTTCCTTTGTTTCTAAATTTGACATTTTGGAGGATTATGAGTTGTTTATTGAGGAGTGATGTGGAGAGTGAGCTGCCAGGAATAGGGCAGTGTGGTGAACCAGAAGGCTAGAAAAAGCATAACTGTATTTGCTAATGTTATTTCACAGCCTCTTCTCAAAGATTTTTCCAAATACATCAAACTGCTAGGTCATTTGGTATTAGATTAGCAAGTTTCCTGACAACACCAAGCTTGCGGTGTGGTCACCACACTGGAGGGAAGGGATGCCATCCAGAGGGACTTAAAGAGGCTTGAGAGGTGGGCCTGCACAAACCTCATGAAGTTCAACAAGGCCAAGTCCAAGTCCAAGGTGCTGCACCTGGATTGGAGCAATCCCAAGCACAAATACAGGCTGGGAGAAGAATGGAATGAGAGAAGCCTTGAGGAGGACTTGGATGTGTTTGCTCATGACAAATTCCAACTCTATCCTGGGCTACATCAAAAACAGTGAGGTCAGCAGATTGAGGGAGGTGATTCTGCCCCTCTACTCTGCTGTTATGACACCCTACCTGGAGCGCTGTGTCCAGCTCTGGGGTCCCCAACACAAAGACATGGACTTGTTGGAGCAAATCCAAGGGAGGGCCACTAAGATGATCGAAGGGCTGCAGCATCTCTCCTATGAATAAGAAGCTGAGAGAGTTGGTGTTGATCAGACTGGAGAAGAGAAGGCTCTGCGGAGACCTTATAGCAGCCTTCCAGTTCCTAAAGGGGGCTTATAAAAAAGGGGAGGGTGACTTTTAACATGGATATGTAGTGATAGGACAGGGGGTAATGGCTTTAAATTGTTAATATATATTCAACTAAGAAAAAAATTCTTTACTGTGAGGCTGGTGAGGTGCTGGAACAGGTAGCCCAGAGAAGTTGTGGGTGCTCCATCTGTGGAAGTGTTCAATGCCAGATTGGATGGGGCTCTGAGTAACCTGGTCTAGTGGAAGGTGTCTCTGCCCATGGCACGGGGTGTTGGAACTAGAGGATCTTTAAGATCCCTTTCAACCCAAACTATTATATGATTCTATTCCAAAAGGCAATAGGTTTAGAAACATATATTCTGGTTTACAGGCCTACTATGGGCTGTAAAAATTTATTAAATATTTGGAATAAAAACCAATATGCAGTTCAAAACAGATGTTTGTACAGATTCTCTTCCATGGCTTGATTTCTCCTTAAAAGAAGAAAATCTTCATTTACTTAGGGTTTTTTATACTCTCTATATCAGACAAAACAGTTTGAATGCTTTTGTGTCACCTTCTTATCTCTAGAGACAGTTACAGTTTGAATTCACGAGTCTGATGTGAGAAAATATCAATCTGAAAACTAATCAGACTGTTTCTTCTCTTCTGTCAAAGAAGGAAGTGGAAGATCATTCAAACCACCCCAGAACATGATGCTCTTTTTCACTCACAAGTAAATATTTTGCAATATCTCAAAATATTTATTCCATGTTAGTACATTCTGGTTGCCAAGTACAAGTGCAAGTACAGGGCTGACAACAGTCATGAATCTTTGGTTTATTTTTTTAGGCAACAAAGGGATATATGATTCTTTTTATTAAACCTGTCTGATACTACAGTGAGTATGGCTGTGAAAAATGCTGAGTTTGGGAGATAATTAGTTCTGTAAGGTAAAGCAGGCTCTACTGAATCTTCTGCTCAACCTGCTTTGTAGCATAAATTATGGGTTCCCACTGCTATTTCTTTGCCAAGGTAAATAGTGTGGGGCAAAATGCGCAATCCAAGTGCAGGAGCTAGGGATATTAATAATGTAGAAAAACTGGTTAGAACATCTCCACATGAACCTAGTAGGGAGCTAGATGAGCTGTTTTGAACCTCTGCAGCTCAGGATACCCCTCAAAAAGTAAGTGGAATAGGAGATGCCCTAAAACAGCCCTGAGGTTTGGGGTTTTGTTTAGTTTTACTTGGTTTGGTTTGGTGGGGGACTTTTTTTATTGGGGTTTTTTTGGGAGGGTGAGAGGGAGGAGTGATTTTCAATTATAATTCCCAATGAGAAAAACAAGATTTTCATTTCTGATGGGTGCAGCTTAACTGGGAGAATTGAAGAAGTAGCACACAGTGCTTCCACGATGTAATTAATTTAGCAACAAACCTACCAGCTGCATTATTCATAGCAAGTCTTCTATTGCTTCTGGGATTCTTCTTTGTACATGTCTTTTGTATTCATAGCTTTGGTTTGACTAAGCAAATGGTTAGGGCAGCACCCAGCCATGCTTACTGACAAGGGCAAGTGACTGCAGTCTGTCCATAGTGAGGCAATTTTTGGGAAGCTGACGCAGAGTAACCATTCTACTCACAGCACTGATGCGTCAGGCACAGGCTGCTTGCAAGATTACCAGGATGTGTGCACAGCCTATGGAATGTAGCCTGAAAATCAACTGTGGAAATTACGGCTAACACTTACCCTCATTGTTCTGCAAATATTTCCTCTGTTCAGAAAACACAAGGTTGTGGTCAAATAGCACATATGGAGAAGGTTCTCTTTGCAGTGGCAGACACGAGTGATGGTTAGGGCTATTTCACAGAACCACAGAATATGCTGAGTTGGAAGGGACTCACAAGGATCATCAAGTCCAACCCTTAGCCCTGCACAGGACAATCACCAAGAGTCACAGCATGGGCCCAAGAGTATCATCAAAATGCTCCTTGAACTCTGTCAGGCTTCGTGCTGTGACCATTTCTCTGGGGAGCCTGTTCCAGTGCCCAACCACTCTCTGAGTGAAGAACAGTTTTTCTAATATCCAACCTAAACCTCTCCTGACACAACTTCAGGCCACTCCCTCGGGTCCTGTCACTGGTCACCGCAGAGAGATCGGTGCCTGCCCCTCCTCTTATCCTCACAAGGAAGTTGTGACTGCAATGAGATCTCCACTCAGTCTCCTCCTCTCCAGGCTGAACACACCGTGACCTCAGCCGCTCCTTATATGGCTTCTCCTTAAGGCCCTTCACCATCTCTGTTGCCCTCCTTTGGACACTCTCTAAGAGCTTAATATCTTTCTTATATTAGGGTGACTGAAACTGCACACAATGTTCAAGGTGAGGCCACCCCAGTGCAGAGCAGAGCAGGACAATCACCTCCTATTTCTTCAGTAGGCAACAGAAAGAAGATCGCTAAATGAAAGAGTGGTTGCCTTATATACATGGCAGTGCTGTCACAAATGCAGGCATGCTTCGGAATCAGCATCACATACTGGTGACAGCAGGAGTATTATAAACTGCAGGTTCCTTTTACCAATGAGATATTTTCACCAGAATCTTTCTTATTTGCTCAGCCATTGCTTACTGTGTGATCAAGGCTGGAACAGCAAGCCCAAGGAAGGAAAAAAGAAAATTATCTTAAGAACTGGTAATCAGCATGTAGGGAAAAACATTACAGCTATTTCCTTCATTACCTCTTCTCTGCAATGTCAGTCACTAGGACAATAACTTTCATCTTCTGCTCTTTCTGATGTTACTGTATGTGTAAAAAGGCTTTGTCCTATGTAGGTTGAACACTAACAAAACCTTTTCAGCTTTCTGCAAAGAGAATAAGGTGATGGCTTATCTAGGTTATTCCTGGACATAAAAGAGCAAATGTATTGCCCCCACTGGGGCAATACATCTTTTGTGGTTTTGAGAGGGTACTGTTATTCACAGCATTTCCATGAATTAATTCAGAGGTCACTGGTTCAATTTTTTATTCTTCATGTCATCTTGCAGTAAAGACAACTGTTTTCACAAACTGGTTTACTTTCTTTTATAAAGTCTTCCCAAACTCGTGAAGTTTCATAAACATCAAATATCTGCTCCTTTTATCTCTGTACTCATTCCCATTTAAGCTTATGCACATCTAAGAGGCTCTTCCTTTTGACGGATTTCTTACCTTTTCTGTAAGCCTTTAGCATCTCTGCCTTCTATTCTTCCCAATGAAGAGCAGAAATTAAGAGCCCAGTAATATTAAGTTCTAGGTCAGAAAATATTTTGGTATATAATTTTGTTTGCTTTCCAACTCACCAGAAACAGAAATTATGCAGATTCACCAAAATCTGAAATGAAGTTATTTCTGATATTTCTTCAATTTAATGAGCTAAAAAATCTGTCCCATTGTTTGTGGCTTTCTTAACAGATCTCAGCTAATTACCTCCTGTAACACATAGTTACTGCTTCCACACTGTATTAGGGAGGGTTCGGAACATACTGAATCTTGAAACCGTGACACCGTTAAAAGCTTAACAAAAACCAATATTTATTACCACGAGGTGGCCAACAAAACGAACAAACCCAAAAGGGAGGAAGGAGGAGAGAAATAAGCTCCCAGCACGACCTCCCCAGTTACCCAGCTGTTGCCCATAAAGTTATCTTACCGACCTAGCATGCCTATGATTACCCATAGCAGAAGCTGCATCCTTGGAGAGTCAGTAAGTTCACAAACTGGCAGGCATCCCCGCCAAAGGCAACGTTGTCCTTGGTGTGAAGCTCACTCAACTCCAAGAAAGCACTATCTGCTTTTTATACAATTAATTGAGTGACCACAACCTCCCAGGTGTGGCCAGCACCGCCCAGTCAGAGGCCCTCAGTCCCACCTCCCGGTTATGTAAGTGCAGCTCTTCTGCGCATGCGTGAGAACTTCGGAAATCCCCTCACGCACGCGCAGTAAGCTTTGAGGGTCTTTCTTAATTGAGTCTGGGGGCGCTACTTCATCCTCCTCCTCCTCAATCTCTCCTTCAAGCAACCTTGGAGGACAATTAGCCAATCACAGAACACCAATTAAAACAGTTTATACAAAAAGCTCTCTTCAAGGACAACTTTCCCATTTATCAGTGCTTGTTTTCCCATAACTTGGCAGGGAAAGAGCAAAACTTTCACAGGTGGCAGGGCCAAACACAGACCAAAAGTATCAGCATAATTAACCCCTGATACACACACCATTTTTGCAGGAATACTGTTCAGAAATAGCTTGACAAGAACCTCCAAGTTGTCTAACATCTTTCCACCTGCAAGGCATTGCAAACGTCATGACAATACAGTAAACATCTTCTAACGTACGTCACTGAGATTCCCAGTCTTGTTCTTCTTCATTTCATTGTGGGATTCCTGGTATCAATCTGTGTTGGTTGTTGAGAAATTCAAGGTATTTTGGAACAGAGACTCTCAAACATATGAGAATCTCATTTAGTTATCTTCAAGGTAATAAACTGCCTGAGATGCCTTGCCCTGTATTACTTTTCTTGTGCTACCAAAGCCTCTGCTGGTAGGATTCTCCTGAAGATTGTGCCAAACCGTTAATCAGGCTATGTTGTATCTTTCCTTTTGTAGCAACTTAGAATTTAAGTCAAAGGTTTTAATTGCTTTTATAATATGGGATTGACTGGTTACAAACATTTTGATCTGGGCCAGCTGTGGCTGGAAAAAAAATATGTGTGATACACACCTGACATTCAAAGGACTATCATTATGATCCAACTTAATTAGAGCTAGTTAGGTCACAGTTATTTAATCTAAGACATCTATTAAACTATTTTTGGAAAATGGACAATTAGGGAGGGATTTAAAATGCATTTAAAGACTTGTTAAAAAAAAAAAAAGCAAAGCTTGGGTTCTTCAGCAGGATTAAAATTTTGAGAATTTTGATCACTAAACATGAAGCAGGTCCACATGGCACAATACAATGCTGTGCAGAGAAAAGGGGAAGCTAGATGAAAGCTAGATGAAATGCTGCGCATTTTTAAGAAGCTAGTTGAGGGTTTGGTGTGGAGAAAAGGCAGTAGAGAGAGAAATAGTTATTCAAAGGCTGAAGGAATTTTTGAACACATGCATATAAACTTTCAAAAAGCATGAAGCTTTATGCCTTTATATTTCTGCAATATCTGAATTGAACCAGTAGTAATCAAACAAGTTTTGTCTCTCATACATAGTTTAGTACCATACAAATGGTAGTTGCTAGAATGATTGGTCATTACCAGAAGATGTTCAGTAGATAATATCACCTATGCCTTATTATGCAGACATTAATCATACCTGTTGCTTCACTGTAATCTAATGCAGTCTTGGTAGCCATTCCATTAAAGTTCAGGTATTTCTCCTAGGAGAAATACCTAGGTCTATTTAACTAGAACAAAACTTCGGACTGTTAAAAATAATACAGAAAAAGAAAAAAAAAAGAAGAAAAAAAAATTAACTTTTCTGGTTTCATTTTCCAGACTAAAATACAGAAAAAATACTTTCAAAGCAAGTATTTGTTAGACATTCTTACATGACTGTTTAGTACATATCTTTATTTCATCACCTGGTTTCAGCACACTAATAGTAAGGATTGCCAGAGTGTCCTTGAATTGAACTCCTGAATCAATGAGAGTTTTATCACTCTGGGAATGGAAACTTCCAAGGAGCTGGATAAAATGCTACTAGTTTTACTACATGGCATTTTTTTCTCTGAGTCAGCTCCTGAATATTTCACTGAGCCTAGTGTAACCAGAATTTCCAGTCTGGTAGAATATCCCAGTATCCAACAGATATGGTTTTGCTATTTTTCCATATCACATGGAGGAAACAGGATATTCCTGCTCTCACCTTAAGCCCTGCATAAAAATGCAGGCTTTTGCAGCACGCAAGCAGGAGACGGGACTCTGGCACAGGGTTGTGATGCGATACAAGTCTTATGTTTTACTGCAAAACAACAGGAACAGAGTATGTTCTGCAGTGCAATAAATATTGGTTAGTACAATGAGTTCCGCAAAGCTTATATTCAATCAAGTACCCTGACATGGGCCCTACACATAACACATGCTCTGTTTTCTTTATTCTGGTTTCTATGGCTGTATATATATCCTAGGAAAAAAATATAAATGCCTTCCACTAACAACAATAACTGCAGGTAAAGTAGTATAAGCAGGGAACAGAAGTTCCCCCTTACCTGCCTGAAATAGCACCTGAGTTTTCTCACTGCAAATAGGAACTATCAAACTGTTCTTTTGTTGAATGACAATGCTAGCAGACATGCTCATCACTAAAATTTGATGATGCTTTTGGAGGAAACATGTCTACTAAATTTTAGTAGAATTAAGCACTCTAAATTTTAGTTAACTAAATTCTACTCGTTCAAGATCCCTCCTCTCCAATATGAACTAGATATAATTAATAACAAAAGAAAAACAAGGACATAATATGAAGGCGGGCTAATGTTTAAGCTGGATCACAGCTACCCATCATGAAGACTGATAAAAATTAAAAATGTTTCAACTATTTGACAGAATGAGAGAGAAGTCGTCGTTTAGACTTCTGTGTAATTAATTAACCATGTAGTTCTTAAACAAATAGTTCCTCGACTTAGTATTTCTCAAGGTCTTCTTGGTGACTGAGATTGTAAACTTTTTGCCCAAACCTATAGACGCTGAAAAAGAATTCCATGCATGCCATCTTGTGGCTATCTTGTGGAACATCAACATTTGTTCTGAAAAGATGGATTCGTTACAAAAAAACCCAACAAAAAACGGCATGGGGAGGAGGGGAAAGAACACAAATATGTATGTCCTTAAATAAGAACCTGCTGCATAAGTCGTTACTATCAGGATGAAACAAGTTTTGGAAAATAAGGTTTTTTTGCTTTTGTTTCTTCTGCTTCGGCTGAAATAAACTAGTGGCCATGGGGTCACACTGTCAACTGTTAATGGTCTGTCATTAGTTAAGCAACTAGGCAATGACTTCAAGATTTGGACTTAATATTCAAGACACTTCCGTTATGAAATAACACTTAAAACACTTTTTGTAACGTTACTTTCTACATGCTCAGAGACAGCAGAACAGAATAGATCTGGTAGTACATACTCGGGATATCTTTCTCTTCCACTTTTCCTCCTTACATATATACTACCACCACTCTGTTACTTGGTTACAGCTACACATATGGTGATTCTCTAAGTCAGTCAAAGCTACTCAAAAGCTACTGAAGTAATGCATTTAAACATTTGCCTAAAAAGGATGGTGGGGAATTGAGATAAAAGAAACAGAAGAGGTTAAGTTTGAGGTACAATCACTTTTAAAATTTGGTTTTGCCTTCTTATCTAAAACAGCTTGTGACATCAGCTTCCATGAAGTGGTAACAGTCAAGTGTTTTATAAGTATGACATATAAGTCAGTTTCTCAGAACAGGTCCTGTTTTTCAAAAGTTATTTACTTGGAATGCAACTAAATACTAGCACAAGTCATAGGTGTTTACAAGCTTTTCCCCATTAAGAAATAGCTAACCAAATTAGAAGAAAGTCCTGAAATATTTTTGTAACCTGTAACAAACTGGTGAAATTAGCAACTGTGTTCTAGAAGGGAGAAAAGACTGCAAATTCACTTCAGGGATTTTGATGGTGTTTCTAGATATTTATGTGTTTAAACACAAATATGCTTATGTGCAGAATAGCAGTGCTGAATGAGACACCAGAACTCAAATGGCCTTATGTATCACTGATACAGACAGACTGCTGGCAGTCTAGCTGCTCTGTAATTTACAAAGATTATAGACATTTTTCACACTTAATACTATTTTGAACTTAGGGAAACTCAAATTTATTTGAGCCAGATGAGGGCCATAGAAAAGAGTTTTAATCACCTAAATACATTAAAGAGCTTTATCAACATAAAAAGATAAAGAACAACTGGAGACAGGAATTGAAGGAAGGGAAATGCTCTGTTACCCTTCATTTTTCTTTAAGTTATATAGAGTGACCACAGGAAGAGCACTTCTGTCTTGGTGCTTTTTTGTCCAAAGGAAATTTCTGCACTACCGGTGATAATGACAGAAAAGGAATGTGAGCATGATGGTAAATCAGAGGTGAGTAAAAATGTTTGGAGTTTTTTGTTTTGTTTCAGTTTGACCCTTTTTTTTCTTAAACAAGCAACTACAGTTGGTTACTACCATGTAACAAAAAGTTCTGCTCTCAGAGTTTTCACAAATGTCTGCTGTGCACTGAAGCATTTGGCCTTTTCTGAACGAAAACGCAAACCCAGAGTTACCAAGGGAGCAGCGATCCTTATCTCCACGCTTGGGCGCTGGATGCGACATGCAGCCTTTCAGGTGAGAGGGTCAGGATCTGGCAGCTGGTGCAGCACAGTCACAGCTGCCACTGCTCAGTTTCCATGGCACGAAGCCACAGGAGGGACCGGGCCCTGCTGTCCCCGGGGCGCGGAGTGTGAGAGTCCCGCGAGCAGAAGCGAAGGCCACGGCCGTTCCCGTAACATGGAACCGCGCGCGCCGCCCTCCACATGACCGGCCCTCGCGCTCCGCCCGAGACCGCCTTCCGGACGCGGGATACAGCGCACTGGGCATGCGGGGCGGACAGGCCCATTCCGGAGGGGCGGGCAGGCCCCGCCGGAGAGCCGTATGGATAGAAAGCAGGAGCGCCCCGCCCGATCATCCCCTGTGGTTGGTAGCGCCCCGCGCGAAGTGGTGGCGGCGGAGCCGTGCGGCGGCGCTGGGACGGCGGTGCTGGCGGCTCTGCCCTGCGCCATGAGGCACCTGCCGTACTTCTGCCGCGGGGAGGTGGTGAAGGGCTTCGGCAGAGGCTCCAAGGAGCTGGGCATCCCCACCGGTGAGCGGGCGGGGGCGGCACCTCCCGGGAGGGGCACGGGCTGGGTGTCCGCCTGGCTCGGCTGGGCTCGGCGGTGGGGCGGGGGGTCCGCATGGAGCCCCGGGAGCGCTCCCGCCGGCGAGAGCCCAGGCCGGGGGTTCTGCATCCGGGCCCTGTCGGGCCCCGACCGCAGCCGGACCCGTATCCGCACCGTGCTCCTGCCCGTCAGGGTGCGGAAGCGCCGTGACTAAGCTCGCCTCAGCCCAGGAGTCGCCCGGCTGCCCTGCACTGCTGCCTTATTGTCGTGACTTGGCTTCCCGAAAACAGCCCTGCCTTGTGCCGTGTCAGCCTTTTCCTGAGGCTTTTTTTTCCCTCCTGCATTGCTTAGAGTCTTACACTCTCCTTTGTGTTATTCCTCGTCTCTCGGTCTGTTAAGAGGTTTCTCTGAGCGATCTCTGTCTAGCGATCGTCATGATGGTCTACAGGATGTAGATAAGTGATCACATGCACGGTGATATGGCAGCTTGAAAAAATACCCGTTCTCGTAAATCTCAGAACAAGAAAGGGAGTAGGTATTGGGAATCGCTTTAAGGAGAAAAGTTCAAGAGGAATAAAGCAGAGGTTAAAACCGAGTAGGTGGGCTTGGCCTACAGCGATTATATTTGCCTATTCCTTATCTTTCTCAGTTATCCGAATGCCTTAAACAGCCACTGAAGTCAGCAGTCATGTTACGCTAATTGTAAGAGATGTGAAACTCTACGAGACCACTCTCGTGGTGCTTGATTTCTGACATTTCAGATTTTTCCCTTGATTGCTTATAAGTGCTGTGTTGGTACTGTGGAACAGGGAAGGGAGGTCATTGTTTGTGAGCTTTGATAAAAATGCAGTAAATATATATTTTAAATCAACTTCATGTTTTGCATGAAGACATTTACCCACCTGGTAAGTAGAAATAGGATATTAATTTTGAGAGAATGTTAAATTCAATCAGAGGGGAATTTCATTTGCTATAGTTATGTAGTTTTCAAAGAAAATCACAGAAATCCACAGATGTCTCCAAAAGGCAACTCATACAAAATTGACAAGTGGTTAAATAATAATCGCATTTATTCCTACATATGTTATTTCATAGGTAGGTATTTTACTAACAAGTAAATAGTTCTAGGATGCTATTTTATAGTGCAGAAGAAACTTATTTTTTTAATTCATCTTTCACCATATTAAAGCTGTGATAGTTATCCTAAAGGTGAAATACATCCTGACTGGATATATGGCATGTTTATTAATTATTATTGAAGAAGAGAAAGTGAACTATAAAATACAGTATGTATAAAAGATGTCATCATCATGGCTACGCTTCGCGAACGAAGATTTGGGAAGGACTCTACCCACATTTGCTACAAGCGTGCTGGTGGCTAAAGAGGCCAATGCGAGATAGATGTAATACCTCTGGTATTGCCACAGGGGCTGATTTTATGAAGCTGTTTTATACTTTACCAAATGGCATGCTGCATTATTCTCATGAATACCGGTGTTACATTTATAAATAGTATGTAGGCAGAGTTTGGCTTTTCAGTATTTGAAGATCCTGTTATGTCCTTGACTTACACAGTCACTTCCATTTTACACTTTCTAAAATTTTTGCAGCTAACTTTTCTGAGCAAGTGGTTGAAAGCTTTCCACCTGATATCTCTACTGGTATATACTATGGATGGGCCTGTGTTGGAAATGGAGATGTGCATAAAATGGTTTTGAGCATAGGATGGAACCCTTTCTATAGGAATACTAAGAAATCAGTGGTAAGAATTTTGCTTTGTGTGGGATTTTTATTGTAACACATGAGCCAGATGTTGAATTTTAATAAGATAAGCAGAATTTAATTCATGAATGAGATCTAGGAATTTGCTGTTAGAAATGCATTTGGTATCTATATCATATTTATATTGTAGAAAGAATATACTCTCTCTATCCCCCCAGTATAGACATGTAGGTAATTAAAGTTTATTTTCTTCTTTCTATTCCACCATTTCTTAATTACTTCTAAAATAAAAGTATAACACTACTTGAAATGATGGTTACTCGAGTTGCTGATAGCAAGTTAAACATAAGTTGATAAATGCATTGAATTTACCGCTTATGAGAGCCCTAGCATGAGCTGCAACATACTAATAATCTAAGTTTTCTGCAGTGTATCTGCTTTTCAAATAAGAGATGTTGGAGCATCTTAATTTTTAATGATTTTTTTATTAATTCTTTTCTTAAATTATGGAATCCAAACATGAGGTGGTGTGGCTTGATATACAGAATAAATATTTGAAGGTGTGTAATAATAGGATGGAGAAGTTAAAATCTCGAGCTATGATTTTCTTGCTATCAGGTGCTGGTGCTTTCCCTGAGTCTTGCAGGGCTGTGTTTTATTTATTGAAAACAGCTTTGTTTGGGCGTGAATCTCTGCTATTAAGTATTTGTCTTAGGCAAATGTATACTTCTAAAAATTTTTGCAGATAAGTTTCCTGAGCAAGTAGTTAAAAGCTTCCCATATGATAGCTCTGCTGGTATATGCTATGGGTCAGCCTATGTTGAAGAGGCAGATGTGAATAAAATGTTTTTGAGTTTAAGGTGGAACTGTGTCTCAGCCTGCACTTGTTCTTGAATTTTATCATTAAGTTCCAATGTGAGCTAGTTGTAAAAGCTCACCTTAAGCCAACAGCTTCAATCAAAATCTTCATAGTTATTTGGATGCATCAACTTGATGATGAAACATTAAGCTTTGTTTGTGATTTCCTGCCTTGGAAATATTACCTCTGAGAAGTGGTGAAGCATTTCTCTTGAGTAATGTCTCTCTGGCTTGTTGTTTTTTTTTTTCCTTTTGGCTATCAGAATACTGTTTAAGTGAGTAATTTTTTTAAATTTCATGCAAAATGCAATTCTTCTTCGTAACATAAACTAAAACCCTAGTGCTTTAATCTTCCATTGTACATTCTAAATTAAATGTCCCTTTTATTGTTCTCTGTTGAGGAAAATTTGAACGATGGATATTAGGTCTACATGCTTACAGAAAGGGAAAGAAACTCTTAAGTTCATGATAAATGCCCACTTATTTCTCTTCCTTTAGGAAACACATATTATCCACACCTTCAAGGAAGACTTTTATGGAGAAATTCTTAGTATAGTCATAGTTGGATATATTCGACCGGAAAAAAACTTTGATTCCTTAGGTCAGTATTGGTGGTCTCCATCAAACTAATCTCTTTTATGTCTTACTCATGCAAGTTCTATGTCTTCCCTATCTTTCCTTCCACTATGAGATGTTTTATCTATTAACCTTGGAAATTTCAGTAAAATGTTTTCATTATCTAAAAAATCCCAAACCATACCCCCACATCTTCCACTAGAAAACTATTTTTCAGTCACTTGTCTGTGGAGTAATTTAAAATCAAGGACTTGTTGTAAAAGCATCAGTTGAATGTGTTAATTTCTCTTTTAAATGCAGTAGTATTTCAATACTAACAGTATTTCAATACTATTAGTATTGAAACAGAACTGCTAAAGTCTTTTGGAAAAGCAAGAGAGTAGTGCTTGTAACAAGTAAAAATGCAACTCTGTCATGTTTGAAAACCCAAAGAATTCTGCCTTTAGACCTCATAATTATATTCTACTTCTGTGATTGTTTTTTGATATTTTTTGGTACCCCATGTTTTACCTTGATACTATGTTCAAAATTCAGACCAACTTTTAAATACCCATATTCTTATCTTTTTCAGAGGCGCTCATTTCAGCAATTCAGGAAGACATTGAAGAAGCAAAAAGGCAGCTAGATTTATCAGAACATCTTAAACTCAAAGAAGATAACTTCTTTCATCTGCCAGAAGGCAAAATAGTAAACAACCACTGAAAAAACCAATACAGTTTTTTGTTTGTTTGTTTGAACTTCTTTTTCTTATTTTCTTTCCCTGTCATGGAGCCTTTACATTTGCACTGCTTTCATAGATGCTTTTTTTCATATGTCTGTTAGGTAACTGAGATTGCAACCAATCATACAAGATGATTTCAGTTTTCTTTGGTTAATTCAACATTAACCCAGTCATGCAAAAGGACTAGAAGTCTGTAATAGGTCCTTACAGATAAATTCTGTATCCTAAAGTTGCCAGTTGTTCAGAAATTGGAGTATATTCAGAACATGACCAAAGTTATTGTAACCCTAGGGTATGGATAGTTCAGTTAATGAAGAATGTCTGTTTTTAACATAGAGAATGTTATTCCAGCTTCTTTTCTGTTTTATGTCATTCTTAGATCTGGATTTTAGCTTAGGAAATTTTGCTGTTGATTGAGTCAGAAATTTCCTGTGGTTAGATATGATCAGGTAACAATAGCAAGATTAATTCTCTATAGGTCTTATTTTTATATACTACATTGCTGTCATGGTTTAAGCTCTTGCTTTAATTGAAATTATTTATTTTAAGTTTATTTGAAATGGAGGAAATCACTGTTGCTCATTATGTTACTGGAATCTGAGATATACTTTTTCATAGTTGCTTGTACATATGACAGCACATGACCTGTGTAGTTTACTTCTGGGGGGGTGTTTCACTTAATTTCAGGAAATGAATGGCAGTGTGACAGTCGATAAACTGTAAAAGTTCAGGGGCAAAAGATGCAGAAACAATATAACAAGATTTCTGCTCATTGGGCCTTAAGGGAAACTAGGTAGTGAGAGGCAAATTTGCATTTGATATGCTGCTGGTATTTGTTATGAGAAAATGGGGAAAATCTTGAGGTTTTTCACTGCACTGTCAATAAAATGTCTGACTTCAAGGCTGGCATTATTGTAAGGCACAGAAAAATCTCATTAATGCTCTGCACTGAGTGCAGGTAAGAGCCAAAGTTTTGGCTGACCAAGTAGACAAGTACACAAATGAAAGTCATTGGGGATTCATTGCACAATATGTCAACACTGTAGTGGATATTTGTTATTTATTACAAGTAGTTGCAGGCAGTCCTACTCTGAAATGCAGGAATACAAATGGGGATTTGACTAGATCTTGGAAGCTCCCTTCCAACCCTAACTATTCTGTGATTCTATGATAGGTAAATGGAGGAAGTACTATGAGAATTAATAGTAATTTGGAAAATATTTCTCCAAGTATGTAATGTGTGATGCCAAATCTACTCTTGTTTTTCTCTAATAAATTTTTCTATCCCCTGCTTGGTGAATGGAAGCGGGTAAGCTGCAGTGACTTTGTCTCGATCATAGTCTTTTGACATCTGCCTGTGATGTGTGTGAAACATATTCTGAAATTCTAAATGATTCCGTGAATGCGTTTCAGCTGTGGTTTTCTGAACTACCATATACAGTATGGAATGCACAATTTCTGTAGTGAAATGTAATGAATTTACTCCTTATCCTATCCTATTCTATCCTGTTACGGTCCTATCTTAGTACGGTCTTAAGCTCTGCCAGGGAAAATTTAAGTTTGATATTAGGAAGAAATTTTTTACGGAGAGGGTAATGAGGCATTGGAATGGGCTGCCCAGGGAGGTGGTGGATTCACTGTCCCTGGAGATTTTTAAGATGAGGCTGGATGTGGCACTTAGTGCCACGGTCTAGTAACCGCAGCAGTGTTGGATCAAGGGTTGGACTTGATATCTCGGAGGTCTTTTCCAACCCAGCTGATTCTATGATTCTATTTGAATCCTACTTTTCACTCTTGAGGTTTAAGAGAGTTTTGACAAGGTAGCTGTTTGGGTCTTTGTGGCAGGTGCTGTCAGGATGATAGTTTCACTTCATATTGTTTTAAATTTTAGCCAGTATCATGGGCTATTGCTAGGGAAGAGGTCAAGAGGTCTTAAGGAAGTGAAGGACTTGTGTTTGTTCTTTAGGTCTCCAGGAGAAACTTGATTTCATTTAAATGAATTGTGCACCAGTGCTGGTGATAGTGGAGTTGATAGATTCATTACAGAGTTGGGGAGAGGGACATGAGACAACAGTTATCAGCAGTTAGATATACTTTCTTTTAAAGGATAATGGAGATGATTTAGTGGACTTCTACTATATAATGTGTTGGAAACTGTATTTCCAAAAAGTCTGTAAAAGAATTGTCTACAAGGGTGATGGTTGGAATTTTTTACATTTTAAAATGGAAGGATGAAGGGAGAATTATTTTTTTTTTGCAAAGAGTTTAT
This sequence comes from Neopelma chrysocephalum, assembly GCF_003984885.1. NCBI lineage: Eukaryota > Metazoa > Chordata > Aves > Passeriformes > Pipridae > Neopelma > Neopelma chrysocephalum. Next base: position 933,426 of record NW_020925569.1, read on the forward strand.
GCATTCTTCAGATGGTATTAGTGTTAAAATAATATATTTTACTACTCTTTTTAGAGAATAAACAAAAGTCACACTAGTCAACGAAGTGTGTTGTCAAGAATAGATTGTTGTTCATTGTGGTACTGTAGTTAAACACTCATAGCTGCCTTTAAAATTGTTTTTTCCAGTAATGTCATGTGTCAGTTGTGAAAACCATGGTGCCTTAAGCTGGTTGTCTGAATAATACTCTTCTGTATCTGCTAATAAATGCTACTATCAAAAATTGAATTCACCGTTTGGTTATAGAACTACTGTGCTATGGATAGAGAACAGTGGCAAAGGGAAAACTTGAAAGACTTGGTTTGCTCTCAAATCCTAGCTGAGATGTCATATAGGGATACACTGAACTAATAAACTGCTCCTTATGTGTTTGTCTTCAAATTAGAGAAAATGTTATTACATTCATTTGGCTAAGTATACCTGTCCATATTATTTAAGAGAAAATGTTATATATCATTGCTTAAGCTCAATGCATAATTCCTAGCACAGTGTAAAATTTATGAAGGGTTATATTTTTGTATTATGTACAAATAATTGTATTTATTTTGGTTGATGTTACTACACTGTACCAATTACTAAAGGAAATTACAAAATTGACAAAATTATCCTTCTTGTCTTGGGTTTCCTTTCCTTTGCCATTCCTTGCAATGTTAGTGGTCTGGGTTTTATGCAAAGCTTTGTAGGGGTGACTGCCTAAAATGCTGAACTGATGGAAGAGTAGTGGGATGTTGTTCAACCTTCTTATTGTTTTTGAAAACTGGCCCCACTCTGGGGACTTCAGTGCCTCAGTCTGAGCTTGCAGGAGCTAGAGCCTTAGAATTCACAGCCTGAAACCCCTGAATTGGTTTGTCTATACACTCTGTTTCAGAGCTTTTTTAAAAGCTGCTTGTTCTTTTTAGGATTCAGGTGGAAGGAGCTGCATTCTTCTGTGTTCTGCTTCAACTGTCAAACATTCATTAAAGATTTATCTGCTGCTTCTGAAAGAGAGTCAAACCTGTATCTTAAAACACATTATGATGGCTCTGGCCACTTTTGGAAAAAAAATTCTCGTACTTCCACGCTTGGCAACTGTTTATATGTAAACCTTTATATAACCTCTTCATAGCATCGCTGAATTTACATCCAGAAAGAGTGTAACACTTTGGGGTGGTATATGTGATAAGGATCGCTTTTATTATGTCACATGGATTTTTCAGTGTAGACTGGTATCTGTCAGAAAACATGCTTTTGACAACAGACTGCCCATACTGGAGATACAGATGTAAGAGTGAGAAATCCCCAAGCACCTGTATTGTTCAGGACTTTTCTGTAGCACTCAGTACTGTAACTTTCAAGCGTCTAGATTTTTCTACTAGTTTTCTTCTGGAACAAAATCAATATTAAAACCACTCACAATGCACTTCCTTTCTAGCAGAACCTAAGAATAGAGTTATGGAAGAGGAAATTTTTTTCCTATATGCATACACTCCATTGGAAAGAGAAAGTATGAAGAACTCTGATAGCTTACACTTCCTTTTGAAATCAAACTACTGGATTACATGAGAGGTGACTAGATGGTAAAACTGTGCTGGAGATTTGAATTTGCCTGGCCATTTTGAAAGAGCATTATTAATAAGAGGTAATTGTCTAGGAGGAAAAAAAATGCAACTAGTTAAATAAGAGCTTGGGGCTTGGGAAACTCCAAGAATCAATGAGAATAGCAAAGAAAGGGTTACAGAGTGTGGAAAGGAGAAAACAGAAAAAGGCCCAAGTGCCTGTCCTTCGGTTTCTAAATATATTTATTTTCTTCAGCACATCTTTCTTGGGATGGCGGCTGGAAGAAGGTGAGAGGATAGAGAGAAGCATTGTGGTAAAAAATTTGTGGATTTGAATTTCTTTAGGTATTTTTTCAGGACAGTGTAAAAAGCATAGACACAATAAGTCCATAAAGTAGAAAGCAGTATCTCAAATTTGTTTGTGCTGAGTTTTGTGTGTGTTTACTACTGGTTTCCTTCACTGTACTGTTTTCTGTGAACTTTCTCTAGAGGTGTTTGTGACTAATGAACAATTCCCTCTGAGTCAGTAGCTCTTGGAAAAATGGCCTTTTATAAAATATATGACTCTTCTTGGTCTCTCTGTGCACTCTTAGAAGGCAGTTGTAATTGGGATTTAAGACTGCTTAGCTGTACCTTGGATTTGGTAAGAGTCAGGTTATATAAGCTGCTAACAGTAATAAAGCGTAATGTTAATCCAGACAAGGGTAGGATACCAGGATATCACAAATAGTCTTTTTCAACATCACCATTTGAATTTATTTTTTCATTCTCTTAGTTTCATCTTTTGTTTTCCTTTGAGAACTCTTCCTGATAAGAGCTTAAGTTGAAGTGGCAGATCAGATGTGCCTTTCCAAGTAACCTTAAAATTATGTTGCTTTTGATAAATATAAACCCTTATTTTGAACTTTTTAATTTGTCACGTGGTTTGGTATTTCTCTTCGTTACTGAAGGTGCAGTGATTAAGTCATAAGTGGATTCCACAGTATTCTTTAAAATTTACAGGGAAACCATGAGGTCTTTAGGAGTATGTGACACCAAACATCCACTAAGGATTTATGGCGTAAAAATTAGTCTTTCTTGCATTGAATTCCTTTGTAGAGATAAATGATTAACAGCTCTAGAGCTGTTTATTATTGGAAATGTGAAGGAACTATTGTAAGGCTCCTTCTACTCTCTGAGCCATCTGACCATACTGACAGTAAATAACAGCACTTTTTTGATGGTTTTGTGCAATGTCTTTGTTGTTTTGCAGCAAGGGGCCATAAAGAGCATCCTGTTCTGTAGTATTATGTATGTAGGTAATGCAAAAAATATGACATGGTTGTGTCCATTTGAAGTAAATTACTCACTGAGTATTTATTCCCTTTGGCGTAGTTTGAAAATGCTGAACCATTTAAAAGATAAATGGAAAATTTCTGTTGTAAGTGCTCTCTGCTTATTTCTGTTCTCTGTGGCCCAGGAAGATCATAAAAAGGACAAAAGTTCTTTTACCAGTGTACTTCTTGACTGTATTTCACTTTGCAGTAAATCCAAGCTCTGTGTTTGTGATGAAACACTATTTAAAACCACTGTAATTAAGATTACTTAGGTGTTGATGGTGTATAGAATATTTCAGATATTTTTCATACAAACAATAAATACTATGGAGTTACTTGGTGGAACAGGTCGTGTCATAAATGCAATTCCACTGGAAAATATTATGAGGAAAAACATTGGCTTTGGAGGAGCATAGGTGCATCAGATGATATCAACAAAGAAACAACTATTGTATTATGAATTGTTTTGCAACTATAATTCCACAGTAGTAAACTGCTGGCACCCCATCCCAGCGACATTAGATAAATATGCCCATCCTGTTTATCTCTTCATGTTTTCATAGTGATTAGCATGGTTCTTGGTAAATGTGTTAGGGCACATTTGAATGGATGTTTGTAATAGTTACAATGCACACACATATGTATTGGCAAATGATTTTCTCTCTACAGGATGGACAGAAACGTACGTCTAGAGTGCTGCCTAAAAACCTACAAAATAGTTATGTAAAGCTTTAGAAAAATTATGGTTTTAGAAATTATGCCCCTCTCATGATCTGTGTTGGTTGAAATCTTGAGCTTAGCATGCTAGAAAATTATTAAATACAGTGCAATAATTTTGTAAGAAAGGCAGCAGAGCAGAAAATCTATGAAGTAGTAAAGAGTTCTCTAAATGAATAACTTCCATCCTATTCAAAGGTTATCTTCCTCATTGTCTCCCAGGAGATCATTTTTAAATATATGTTGAGCTGTTGCCATCCTATCCCATGTATACCATATCTTCTTCTCCAGTCTCAGTCGCTTGATGTTCTTGAAGTAGTTGGTTATGTGAGAAGGAAAGGTTTTGGATTGATTCACAGCTTCTCATACCCAACTTCATGAAAAGCTGTGGCTTTGCCTTGCTGTATTCTCCAGATCTGTGTAATGGTTCCAACAAAAAGGAAAAGCAAAATCAGCTAATAAGAAAGTAAGTGGTTTGGGTTTTGCTCTCTGATGGTAGAGTGTATCATAATACACAGTCATCTGATAACATCAATTAAAAAACCAAAACGATGTGAGGTCAAGTAGGACGGGTCTTGTTTTTAAATGACCTAGTAGAGCGTATAGGTCAGTGTACAATCTTTAATGTGTCAGAGATACTATTTTACCCTTCTAGTGCCACAGTTGTGCTCTTGTTGCTGTGATGGTATAAGGCTAAAGACAAAGGAGGTTGGTAGGACAGCTAAGGGTTGTTTTTTTTAATAGATTAGGGATAGTCAGAAACAGAGAAGCTAATAGGGAAACAAGCACAACTTACTTCTTACCTTAGGCTAGAAACACAAAACACTCAGAAATACTTACACTTTTAACTCTGGCATGTAGAAAAACTTGAAGACTAGTGATGGGGCCTGAGCCTGCTTTCCCAGTTCTATCAGTTTGGTTTAATAAACACGTTTCTTCATTCTACAAATCTTTTATGCTTTAGCTATTTCAGAGTCAGTGAGGTGATTTTTATATGATGGTACAGAATGCTATCCATTAAAATGGGTACTTTCCAATCAACTGTTTTGTGAAAAGCAAGGGTGTTCAAAAAAACTCAGTTGCTCATTTTCAGTGAGCAACAAGAGCATCCAGGAGCAAGACTGGCACTGCCGAGGGGTCACCCAATAGTGGAGTCACCTCCATGCAGAAGTAGTGGAGCAACATGAGCCAGATGATGCTAGCTTGAGGAGGCAGGTGTGGTAGGGGAGGAAGGAAAGGCAGTGATTCATGTCCCTGAGATTGGAAACAGTAATCTGGGTCATTGGGTCCAGGTGCAGCATATTTTCAGGGCTGTGCGAAGATGTCTGGTTGAAGAGCTGGTGGCAAATTTCTCTAAGGGTTAGAAATCAGGATCACTAGAAATGGCTGAGGTTGAGGGAGTATGTGTAGCGCACACAAGTTTAACACTCTTATCCCCATTGTGCTATGCTATTTTTTCTATTTCTCATCTCTGGGGGGAGTGAAACTCTTTTCAGCCAAGTCAAGTGGTGGGGAGGAAAAACAGTGGCTACAGAAGGACAGTAACCTGACCAATTTCAAGATCTATATTTTTGGAGATAATAGTGCAAATACAAGATTAGTGAATCATCATAATTACGTTATTAGCAAAATTATTGCTGCCTACCATAGGAAAAGAAAAAAAAGCCAGTATTATTCAGTATGGTCTGTCCCATTAATTTATCCTGCCATCTGGACTCAAGCCAAGTGCAGATGCAGGGACTCCACCCCCTATCCCCACCCTCCAGGGATGACAGGGACCACACTTCTGTGATTTCTTGAAGAAAGCTTTGATGAGCTATGGCAAATATGGGCACTGAAAGACACAAGGTTGCCGCCACACAGAGTTCAATTTTGGGATTTTTCTGCCGATCTTTCTGGCATTCCCCTTTTATTAGGGTTCCTTTGTAAACAGCACCTGGTGTTTGTCTTTTAGTTAATTGAAATTCCCAGGATCATCCTAAACCAGTGTTTTGATTCCACACTGTCTCAGTTTAAAGAGACTGGAGTGTTTTGCTAAGGAGGATGAGTTATGAGGTAGACCAAATTCCTCTCTCTCAGCAATCGTAAATCCAAAATTAAGAGGCTCCAATCGAGGAAGTATGGAAAAAGGAAGAAATAACAACCCTTTATTAAAGGATATATGTATATCGGCAAAAACAGGAAAGGAACACAAAAACAACTAAACAATAATCCTGTACCCAAAAGTCCCCTTCAAAAAGGAAACAGTTTGATACTTCTCTGTCCTCTAGCGCGATTCTAATCACGGTTGGCAGGGGCGCTGTTGGATCACTGGAGGAGCAGAGCCTGCAGTGCTTGGTGTTGGTCAGCAGGGGGCGCTGTTGGGCCCCGGTGGTCTTAGCGTGAAGCCCTGGATCGCAGGAGAAACCAAAAATGGAGATTTTTTTCCCACACACACACTGAGGAGGGGAAGGGGAAAAAAGGGAAAAGAAGGGTGGTTTCTTTCCCACTAAACTCACACTGTCTGCGGCTGGCTGTAGACAGGACTCCCCCCTTGTTCGTCAGTGAGCACAAACTCTATGATGAATTCTGAGCAGATTCAGGCTGGAGACAGGGCAGTGCGCAGGCAAGCCAAGGCTGAAGAGCAGCCAGATGACCAGGTCGAGAGCAAAAACGGCCTCAAAGCTTTTCCAACACACACACACACCCCTTGCCTCAGTTAAGGCAGAAAGTCAAGTGCCGCTTTCCAAGGAGAGGAGGGGAGAAAAACTCCCCACCCCTACCCAGCCCCAGAGAGGGCTATCGGGCTGGAATGTAGTTCTACCATCCGGCTCCTTTGTGTAGGTAATCACCAAGGCAGAAATCTGTCCTCTGCATTCAACATCCCTCCCCCACATGGAACAGGGGAAAGAAAAATTCCCATTTGATTTTTTAGAACAAGTAAACCTATGACACACATGTTCACACTCTCATCATGTTTGACTGTTTTCAGCCACAGGAAAAACATGTAGACCACAGAGACCATTAAGTGGTGTCCCCTTTAAGAACACAGCACTTCTTTTTGATCCTAGTTAATTGAATGCAGGTGCTGCTGGCTCAACTTGTTCTCACAATGATTCTTTCTACTTTTCCCTATCTATGTATTAGTTTTGTATTTTGGTCCAGATTGGTGATAGCACTGCATACTCCACTAGCTTCGCTAGTAGAGTGAAGAACTAGAGACACAAAGATTTTTTAAAATGCCTTTTCCTGTAAGTTTTGTCTTTCTTGGGGAGAATGAGCATTTTGTTCTGCTTTCCTTAGTCCTTTCCAGTGTAAGGATTTTGCAAGGCTTCCTGCAGTGGCAAGGCCCTAAGAATTTAGATAGTTCATTCTCTCACTGACATATTGTCTATACTTGCTTTTTATTCTTACAGAAAAAGACTAATTTTTCTACAGATCAGGTTATATAACATACAGTCTGTCTAAATGCCCCTGGGAGTAGAGGCCAGTCCAGGTCTTTCTCAAGCTTTACATGTACCTAACCATGCTAGCACACAAACATTTTTAGCCTGCTTGTACAAGTAACACTCAAAGTAACTTGATGGTGATCTTAGATCTGATGGTGACCATTCTTCTGAGATGCAGAAATTCACGGTCACCAGACTTGGAGAGACTATTCCCTTGCTTCATACTTTTTCATTACTCTATTATTGAGCAAAATCCCTAGAGAGTCTCCTTGGTTTCATCTGTAAGAATATACAGAATACTCCATCACCTTTGAAACAATATCCCAATGCCACTGCTTCATCACCAAAAGCAAACATGGGCCTCAGCAGAAAAGAGAACCAGATACTAGCAAGAAAACAAATGTGAAACCTGACAACAGTTTGACCCAACTCAACTTCTCCTGATGGAGAATTTATCAAAATCTGGAGATTCTGTTCATACTCATCATGAGTGACAGCCTTTAATTTTACAGTCAGATATAAATGTTTAAATGCTTTAACTTGTGTACTTCTCTTGCCAGCAGGAGAGGAATTAGACTTTCTTATATTAAGAAAAAAATTAATTTCTTTGGTGTCTAAAAGTTCGCAGAATGGACAGTTGTGATAAAAAAGATTTTCCTACTGAAACCTGTGAAGGGTATTACTTCCAATAATATAATCAGAGGTTTCCCAAGAACAGCCTTGCAAAGTTGCCAAGAAAATCAGTCATGAAAAGGTAAAATATTTGTCCTTGGCCTTTGAACCAATGCTAATGTAAACAGCAAATGACTGGGTTAAAGATCTAGAAAGATCTTTAACTTGTCAGTTAAAATTTTACTCAGGATAGTATGGCAGGTAGTGTTGCATAATGCTGCAGGAGAACTATTTAGTTAGTACCAAAGTTGCTTGCCTTTATGGGAAGATTGCCAGTTTGGAGACTTCATCTCTCCTGTTCCAGCCTATTATTCATTGTTCCTTGTGTAAAAAAAAAATCCCAAATATGGACAAATGTTCATGTTTTCTTTTTGAACTTCTATTTGTTTCTGCACCAATGTCTACCATGCAGAGATCCATAAGCGTCTGTTTAAAATGTTCAGTTTGTAGCTCTTCTGTTGCAAGGGAAACATTTAAATGTAAAAGTCGCGTATGATGTGTGAATCCGAAGTAATTATGAAACCATTGATCACAGGTTAGTGTAAGGAGCCATATGCATAAGTGAGGCATTCACTCCAGAGAAACCACTTTATTTTAGTATTGTTATGCTCTTCTGGATTTTTAAAGACAAAAATGTATCTTTTCAGACCTACTGAGCTGGCTTTATCAATATATGTACTTTCTTGTTGGTTGGTGGTGTTTCTTTGGGCTTTTTTATTTGGTTTTCTCTCACCTAAACTAAAACACTTTCTGTTTAAAACTCCTATTCAGGCCAGACACTGCATCAATGTCACATCCATTCTTGCATCTTTATCAGAACAAACAGCAGCTTTGACATACGTGAAGCTCAGTCTCCTGTATCCCTTTCTGGAAACAGAAACTGATCACACCGTGCCACTTCTTGAGCTAAAGTTTAATTCATTTCTGAAGCTACTGTAGTGCTCTGCCCATTGAGTCTATTCCAACACTAAAAGATTTCATAGTCCTTGGAAACCTTAGGTACAAAAACTGAAAACTATTAGAGAATTTGTTAATGGGAAGACAGCAGCACTCTTCCAAAAGGTCACGGAGATCTCATTACTGCTATATCTAGGTGGTTTGGTCTGATGGCATTATAACTCTTTTTTTTTTACCTTCTTTTATTTTGCAGACATCTCTGTGAAAACACAAAATGGATGACATGGAAACTCAGATAATGCAATTTAATACAGTTCTGAACTGGAAAAATTAAGTTCTCAGTCCGAAATTCTGCCCAAACTTCCTGTGCTAATCTCCTATCAGATGAAACATACCTTTAATCAGTGCTGTTTCCTCAGCTATGAATTTTTTCTGGACTCTGCTGGAGTATAGCACAGTCTGATCTCAGATATTTGCATTGTAAATTGTGGAATTTTTTTGTATTGTTGCTTTATTGTTGCGAGTTTTTTTTTCTGTGCAGGAGTATATCTTACAGGGTGATTCCAATTTCGTATCAGAAAAGGATGCTGCTGGTCTGCCTTATCTTGACAGACCAGCAGCACCTCCTGATACTGTGCTACAGCACAGGCTAAGAATAGATTCACAGCAGAGGAAATCACCACCTCTTTCTGCAACAGCAGTTTCCTTTGAAATCTCCAACTTGAATGCCAGTTTTGAGTGGCTGGACAGATTTGCCGAGGTTACAGCTGAAGGTATTTTGAGACAGAACACAAAAGAGTGGGGCACAGGGAGAAAAGGAATAGCATAGTCGGGTTTCTGTGGTTTTGGGTAAACATTTATGTTTTCCTGTGCCCACAGCAGCGCTCTTTTTAAGCTAGGACTGCCACATTTGTTATCTTCTGCAGAATCTTGGCTTTCACCTAGTTTAGCTGATTGCCTTAAAATGCTCTTCTGCTGTAGGGAGTACCACTCACAGTGGGTGTTAGCCCTGTTTTACAGATTGAATCCACATGTGCTCAGCACCACTGTAAGTTTCAACAGGGGGTACAGTCTTGAGTCGTTCCAAATCTATGTCCAGGAATCAAAAAACATGTAGCTGTTACCGCCCAAAACTCCACTTTGACAGAAGTTAGAAGCTAATTGTTAAGATATCCATGGAATACCTGTATTCTGAAAGAAGGATCTCTATATATACTGAATACTGAGGTTGGGGAGGATTGTGGCATAAAGCCAACAATCAGTCCTTTACCAATTTTATGAGATTTTTTACCTTTTCTGCTAGGATCACATAGTTATTAATTCACTCATAAAGGAACTTCAGATGTTCACTGCTGCTTTATGGGTTTTACCCATCAGTTTTAAGAATGAATGTTAGTTCTATCAAAAAGAAACATCTTCTCTTTTTTAGACTCTGTGCGCAATATGTTGAGCTAGAATTCAGAATTATTTATGTGACATGAGTGAATGACTGGATGTATGAAGAGACACAATAAATATAAGAAAATACTTCCTGACTATTACAGGACCCTAGGAGGATTAATACAATTCATCAGTCGTGTTTCTAAAATAATCTTGACTACAATACTGTAGGTCAAAAAAAACTAGAAGTGAGCTTTCAATATGTCTGTGGCTTCTATTTTCCTGGAAATGAAAGGTCTTCTAAAAATCCATTGTTAGCCAAAAATAGTATAAGAAACTACAGCCGAAACTCACTCGCTCACTCACTCCGCATGAAAAAGAATGAAACTAAGATATTGAAGAGTGGAACTAAAACTCTTCTTCCAGTTAATTACAGCTTGCAGCGGAGAAAATTCAGCAATCGTTACCCTGGACTTTCCTTGGACAGGAATTCGTGCAGCAAAAGAATTCTCCACAGCTGCTGCAGCTCGAGGTAAAAAACACTTTATATTTACACGAGTTGCAAAAGCTTCAGGGGGCCATGAAGTGGTTAAGGCCTATTTTAGGCATAACCAGAGAGGAGCTACACCCTCTGCTTCAGCTGCCAAAGGGAGACTCCAGTCTAATGTCTAATAGGCTACTGATACCAGAGGCCAAAAGGGTGTTAGGCATTCGTACCAAGGCATTAAAGAGAGGAATAGGCAGAAGGAGAAATCCTGAACTGCAAATCTGCCTAGCCTTCATTCCCAGCAGGTATCAACTATTAGCAGCCTTGTTACTGTGGGATCAAACTGAAAAAGACCCACTGCAACTTCTAAAGTGGCTAATTTTGCCCCATGTACCATCTAACACTGTGTGGACTGTTAATGAGATGTATGCAAAGCTTGTCATTAAAGGCAGACAAAGACTGCAGCAACTGGAAGGAGAGGACCCTGCCACTACCATCATCTGCATGCCAGCTACGAAGGACAATTTGGATAGGATGCCAGCTGAGGACGCAAGGTTCCAAGCTGCCTTAGCAAGCTTTCATGGTAAAACTTTCATGCATCTCTCAAAACACAGGTTGTGGGCAAAGATCACTAATCTACCTTCAAAAGCCACGACCAGATGCAAACACGGACCAGTGAAAGGCTTCAGGGCCTCCACATCTGCGTCTGGGAACGGCATAAAAGAGGCTGTAATAACTCAGGTAAAATCCTGCTACAAAACAAGGGAAGGACAGATGCAGACCACGAACCAAAGCTGTGCAGGTTCTGGAGATGACCTCGTCTGTATTGTCTTGGGAAAGTTTACTAAGCGATCTTTTAATGTTGTAACTGATTTCTGTTATATTGCAAGTTAATACCCCATCTTGAAGGTTTGTTTAGTTGAGATATCCTAGCGTTTACTTGTTAATTGAAATGCGTTCTGTTTGGTTTCTTGTGAATTACAGAAGGCTTGGATTTTCATACATATGCATACAAGGTAACACAATGACAGGTAAGGGCCAACAACTGATAAAGAACTAAGTGACTGACAAAATAACAAGGTTTAACATCATATCTAAGGTCTTGAAGCAAGTGAAATTGTCTAGTTAATTTTTCCATCAGAACGCAAGTTCCTTAAACAGACAATTCAAATAACATTCAATCAGCTCAAGACTCCATCATGTCACGCCCAAACTGTCAAAAAAATCACAACAATGCCATCTCAGAATGCGTTAACCCCACATGGTTAATTGCAAATGAGATTGAGCAAACAGGTATCACACACACCTCTGATTTGAACATATTATAATATGTACATCTAACAGTAGGTATATACCCGGACCACGTAACCTACACAACACCCACTGCAGAAAAGGCCAAAAGTGTGAGACACTTTGGCTTAGTTGCCCAGCAACTCTTGGTCCATAATATTCGCAGTAAAGCAGCTATGTCTCCTATCAAATAGGAAAATTCTCATGTCACAAGTATTCCACACTCACTCATTACACAGGTAATTATACAAAGAGCACACAACACATCAAAACAGTGTCAACTAAACAAAAAAAGGGGGGAGAGAATCTGTACACCTAAAAGAATATCTGTGAAAATCCATGTATGTATTAATTTTCAAATTGTGACAAGCTGGAAACGTGAGTATGAAAGGCAACACAAACCCCAGGCTAGTGTACCTCTCCCAAAACATCGGTCATGGTAAGGGAATTGACATCTGGGCAGTGGACGGAACCACTAAATCTTGGAATTGGGAGAGAGGCTATGCTGGAGAGCCTGAAGGAAAGGAGTTCAAGTGAACCCCTTCCAGGTCTGTTACACCCCACAAGGTACAAAATCACATCAGCAAGAACCAGAGTAATGCAGAAGTGTAAGAAAATTATGTTAATGTTTAAGGTTTACATTAAGGACAACCAGTGTGGCAAAAAACAGTTTATAAAAACCCATGAATGTGTGTATGATGCGTGAGATGATAGCCATCAAAGCGAATGAGAGAATGAATGGACTAGAGTGTTGTATGTCTGGACAAATATGGAGACACTAAAACACCTCACAAATAACAATACCTCCGCCACAGGGTCATTTAAGAGAATTTAGTTCTGCTAAGCTTAGCCTGTTTCTTAATAAAGTTGTACTACCCAGTTATTTAAAACCCTCAGGTTAATAAAGCTTATAAGTTTGCACAGTTAGGCCAGGACCTATAGATGAATAAACTTATTTCTCCAAGTTGCACTACCCTTTAGAAATATAAGAGAGTTTTAAAAGGTTCACAATAGGACTAGAAGAGGCCGAGGCAAACAGTATGCTGGATCATTGCAAGCTTTGGTAGTTTATAATGTACTGTTCTAATTGTTTGCATTGTTGTTTTTGTAATGTTTTCGTGACCTTCTTATACAATTAGGAGGGGGGAGATGTAGGGAACATGTCCCGAGGTGCAACAGGAAGGTACTGAAGGCAGGGGACGTGTGCAGAGACAGACACTCCTATTGGTTAAGAGTCACGTGGGATCAGGGTATAAAAGAGCGCGCGTTGTTCGAATAAACCTCTTTGTTCACCATCTCACAGGGAGCGTAATGTCTTCTTTATTATATAAAGGCAGCGCGCCATGAGGCACGCTACAATTACCTTTGCTATCTTCAAGCACATAAGTGAAAGGGAATTGAACACTGTATTTTGGAATAAAGTGTATTTGCTTTCTGTATTGAGAGTTAATTTTTAGAAGATGAAGTCAATTATGCGCTGCTGGTTTATACACTTAAAAGGAACAAAAGGAACTTTATGAGTTTGAATAGTTTTTTATGATTGATAAAACATTTTTTAAGCTTAGTCATATAAATGTCAGAGGACATTCTTGATATGCAATGTAAATGCCAAAAAAGGACACTATAGTGTGTGTCAATGGCAGCTTATTTGGTTGAAAAACTAGGTAAGATTGCACTAGTACAAGAACATACTCACACTGTTGAGTGGCAGTTAAAATCATGTGGACTAACACCCTAATTTCTGAAACTCAAAATTACAAGCTGAACAGCTTTTGAAAAAGGTGGTTATATACACATGGATTGGCTGTTTCATATTTGTGTACATTTTACAAAAAATACCTTCTATACATGTATGAATGTTTCCTGAGGCATAATTATGGTATTCAGTTGTTAGAAAATCCATAGACCATTACTTTTTTTTATACCTTTTTTTTAAATTGAATACATAATAGATTACGTTATTTAATTAGAATGTATTATTTAAGCATACAAACTTTGTTCCATTCACATACTAAATATTTTGGTTTATTTACTCTATTTGAATGGAGGACATAATTCTGAGCTGATCATATGGTATACTGGCACTTTGTGGAAAGATTGGACTATCATCTTGACTGGAGGAAAAGATTAAAGATGCTGGAAAGGGAAAAAGATTACTATGGAGTAGTAATTGCCTGGAAACGTGAGGCAATCTCTGTTACAGAGAAAGAAGAACATGAAGCAAGTGGCTTGGAGTAAGGGTCAAGCAGAGAAAAGGTTTGGTGTATTTCTAGTAATAGAAGGAGAATTGTATGAATTATTATTGTTGTTGCTCCCTTGTGAATAAATTATTTGAAAGGTGGGGGGTTTGCATCCTTGAAAACTAGGACAAGACTGGGAAGTACAAAGAAATGTCGAGAAGACTGAACAGTTTCAGCTGAAAAAAAAAATTACAAGATCAGCAGAAGAGAAATAAAACATTTCTTCTATAGCATAATGGTTATGGGTCTTTTCTAACAGTCCTAAATTTACCTAGTAGCATAAGATGGACTTGTGTCATACATTGTGTACTGAGGATGGCTAATAAGTGTAAGCAAAACAGAACTGTACTACTTTCCTTACTTTGTTTATTTAATATATCCAAAATGAAGTTATTAAACTAGATTCTTTATGTAACTTAAATTCTCTTCCAGAATCACAGAAAGGTTGAGCTTGGAAGGGACCTCTGGATGTCATCTTGTCAAGGCTTCCTGATCCAGCAGAGACAGCTAGAACTACTTATCCAGGATCATGTCCAGATTGCTCTTCAATATCCCTTTTACTCTCACTGGACACTACTGGAAAGAGCCTGGCTCCATCTCCTTTGCAGCCTCCCTTCAGGCCTTTTTACACATTGATGTAAAACCTCTAATCCTTTTATTCTACAGGCTGAACAGTCCTAGCTCGTTCAGCCTCCTCTCAGAGAGATACTTTCCTAATCCCTAATCCCTAGTCCTCTAATCATCTTCATGACCCTTTGCTAGACTCTGTCCAGTATATGCAGCTCTCTCTTGTACTGGAGAGCTGAGAACCAGACATAGTACTGCAGGGGCAGGATCAGCTTCTTTGTCCTGCTGGGAAAACTCCCAGAGCAGTTCAGGACACCACTGTGTCAAGGGCACATTGTTGGTTCATGATCAACTTGGTGTCCTCCAGGATCTTGGAGGCTTTGCCTGCAAAGCTGTTTCCAGCTGGACAGCAGCCACATGTGCTGGTACCTGGGGTGGTCCCTTCTCATGGGCAGGATTTTGTTGAACTTTTTGGGCTCTTGCCTTGGCAGGGTGCAACCTGGAGTGATGCAGGAGAGAGCAGCAGGAGAGAGCAGCACCAAGTTGTGACTCTTAGGTTAGAGGGATCTGGGTGCCGCCATAGCGAGGCTGCACCAGGAAATGCAGGCTGGT
>NW_020925569.1:948615-1105280 GCF_003984885.1 Neopelma chrysocephalum
AGGAACAGAGAGAGAAAGTACAGATGGGGATAGCAATGACGTTGTTAGTAATACTAAGACTGTTTTTTTAATATTTTTAATTTCCCTTATAGACTACTGAGAACCTTCTGATTGACTTGTGAGCTAGCACATTCACCACCTGCTGGCCCAGCCCCATTTTCAAAATTGCCTGAGGCATTCTTCCAGTGGTGCTGGAGGCATGGCCTCTTGCAGGGCGAGAAAGAGTCCTGGGAACTGCTGGCCCTCCTCTTTGGGGTTTGCTGTAGTCCCCCAGGTGAGCAGTCTCTGTCCCAGCTGGGAGTGGAGGGGCCTGCCACAGCCTGCCCTGGATCCTCATGTGGCGATTCCTGCTCCCCATAGGTAGGAAACTGAACATCAGGGGGGCTGCTGGGACCTCCATGAAGAGACATGGTTGAGGTGCTGGGGTACTCCTCTTCAGCTCCAGAAAGGCTGCTGGAATTGGCTGGGCCAGACTTGAGAGACTCACTTCATAAGGCAGCAGGATGGGTGGCATCCAAGGAGTTGCAGTCCTGCTCCTCAGCAGCGTGGCCATCCTTCTAGCAGACAGTAGGTTTCCCTGCTGCACTGTTGCAGACCGACATCAATAAGGTTTCATATAAACTTTGCTGTGTGGTTTTTGAGGCTGAACTGCAGCTGCCAGATCAAGAAGTTTCTGTTGAACCCAAAGCAGCACAGGGTGACCATTAGAAAGTCTTCCACTACGAGTGCCTGCAAATGCCAGTTCCCAAAGGTCAGTCTCAGTTTCTGACATACACAGGGAAAAAGGGACTGGAGGAGAGCTGAGTGGTGACAGAAACTTCATGCGCAAGTGTGTGGCTGGAGGCCACCAGGAGGAGCCCTGGTCAGCTCTCCACAGGCTCTCGCACTGCTGCTGCAGGTCTATGGGCAGCTGGATAGCCAGAAGCTCCTCCTGGCTGGTGGCCAGTGATTGATGACTGTAGATGGTATAACAACATGTTCCTCAAAGTTGTGGTCCACCTGCATCAAGTGTGTGATGGAGTAGATCCCTGTCTTGCAGAGCCGTCACTCAGGATTGCTCTCAGCCCACTGCAGAATGCACTGATAGCAGAACTGGTGAAGGCATGGCATCACATAGGCAACATTGTCCCAGCTGTACAGGCATTTGGGACAGAGGTTGTCCAGCTCCATGGCTATGCTGTCTGCTCTGGTGGGCTTGTGGGAGCTGTGAGATCCTGGGAGCTGTCGAGGTGCTCCTTCTCACTGGTGCTGAAGCAATGGGTGTCACACTAAAAAGGGCTGAGATGCTAGGTTCATCAACTGCACTGGGGAGTGATGGAAATGCCCTGGTCCCTCAAGAAGTAAACCCTTCCAGCTTCCCTGGGTGATTTCCCCTTCCAGCTCACCTCTGCTGCTGAGAGCACTTCTGGTTGCTTCAGCTGCCTGAACCTGCCTGGACTGAGGAAGTCCCTCTGACAGATCTCTGGTTGGACACTAAGAATTGCAACAAAAAACTACCCCTTGAACAACACTGGCATCAAAGGCCTTACTGAACACTCCAAACCTCTCCAATTTACTCAGTTGGAGTTCAGACATGAATTGACTGGGAGGGAGTTGGTACCCAGATGTTAGCAGTAAGATCACACTCTGTCACTTGGCAAAATTCCAGTATATCACTCAGGGATGCCCCATTCCATCCCTTGGTAATGTCAGTCATCTCAGAGACATCACTATCTATCACTAGGTAGCATTACAAGGGGCCATCCTTACCCATAGTTCTAACCCAGAAGCACCGTGGCCCCAGCACTTTAGGGTTCCTGCTGTGCCACTGCCAATACCATCCCTCCATCTCTTGTCTTGTGCTTGATATCAGTGTTTCATGACAGCCACTGAGGCCTCGCCCATGTCTTCCCAAAGCCCCATGACGTCGCTCCTGCCAGGGCAGACATTTCCAGGAACGTGTGGCAAGAGGGTTCACTGGATAAAACCTCGTGTGTCCTGGGTTACACAAAAATTCTGGTATCCACCTTTTATTTTCTCTTTTCTCCAAATATACCTTTTTGGCTTTTTGGTGTTTTGTTTTCTTTAAAGAGACTGAACTGCTAGTGATTAATGACTCAAACACTCAACCACCTGGATATGACATCTTGCTTGTGAATGGGTGAAATCAACATTATTTTGAAATAAAAATCTCCCATCCTTGCTTTGAACTTTGCAACATTACTGAGATTTGCTGATTCAGTTTGCAACAAAGATTTTGGGCTGGAATGCTTAGAACATCCCAGTAGGCCCTCATAAACTTTGCCTAGAGACCAGTGGTCCAACATGATCTAAAAAGTTAAAGATTATGTACCATATCGCATGACCCTTCTCCTTACTCACATAGGGCTGGAAAGGGGGCAGATTGCTAATCAGAGGTGATGATTTCTGAGCAGTTGTGGGAACCCAGAGAAGTTGTGGGAACCCTTGAAATGGCGAATATTGTCCCAATTTTTAAGAAAGGCAAGGAGGAGGACCTGGGAAAACACAGGCCTGTCAGTCTCACTTCAGTGCCTGGTAAAGTTAGGGAGAAGATTATTCTGGGAAGTGTTGAAAAGCACCTGAAAGACAACACAGTCATTGGTCACAGCCAGCACAGCTTCATGACAGGGAAGTCCTTCTTATCCAACCTGATTTCCTTTTATGACAAGGTCACCCACTTAGCTGATCAAGGGAAGCCAATTAATATAATAATTTTGGATTTTAAAAAAGCTTTCAATACTGTCTCTCACAGGATCCTGCTGGACAAACTGTCCAGCACACAGCTGGATAAACTCATCATGTGGTGAGTGAGCTCACAGGTTGAGCACAGAGGGTAATAGTGAATGGGGTAACATCAGACTGGTGACCTGTCACTAGTGGAGTTCCACAGGGCTCCATCTTGGGCCATGTGCTCTTCAACATCTTCATAAATTACATGGATGCAGGACTGGAAGGGACACTATACAAGTTTGCAGACAAAAGAAAACTGTGAGAAGCTGTTGACTCCCTTGAAGGCAGGGAGGCCCTGCAGAGAGACCTCAAAAAATTAGAGAACTGGGAAATCACCAACCAGATGAAGTTCAACAAGGGGAAGTGCTGAATTCTGCACCTGGGTTGGAGCAACTCTGGTTGTTGGGGAACGACTGGGGAATGAGATGCTGGAAAGCAGTGCCACAGAAAGGGACCTGGGGGTCCTGGTCGATGGCAAATTGAATATGAGTCAGCAGTGCCCTGGCAGCCAGGAAAGCCAACTGTGCCCGGGGGAGGAACAGGCAAAGCGTCATCAGCCAGTTGAGGGAGGGGATTGTCCCATTCTGCTCTGCGCTGGAGTGGCCTCATCTTGAATATTGTGTGCAGTTTTAGGCACCACAATACAGGAAAGATATTAAGCTCTTAGAGAGCATCCAAAGGAGGGCAATGAAGATGGTGAAGGGCCTTGAGGAGAAGCCGTGTGAGGAGCAGCTGAGGTCACTTGGTGTGTCCAGCCTGGAGGAGACTGAGGGGAGACCTCATTGCAGTCTACAACTTCCTCATGAGGGAAGGCACAAGAAGGGCAGACACTGATCTCTTCTCTGTGGTCAATAGTGATAGAATCATAGAGAATAACATGAGTCTGTGTCGTGGGAGTTTAGGTTGGATATTAGAAAAAGGTTCTTCCCCCAGAGGGTCATTGGGCACTGGAACAGGCTCCCCAGGGAAGTTGTCACAGCACCAAGCCCGACAGAGTTCAAGAAGCATTTGGATGATACACTAAAGCATATGGTGCGACTCCTGGAGACGGTTCTGTATAGGGCTAAGGATTGGACTCAATAATCCTTGTGGGCCCCTTCCAACTCAGCATATTCTGTGAATTATACAGTGTGCTACAGGGAATCTTACTATTACAGATCTATTACCACTTATCTGTCCCCAGATGCTTTATTTCAATTAACTTTTCAATGCAAGTTGCCTCATGCTGTCAAGAACATAGGAAAAAAATAGACTCTTGAATGCATTACAGTATCAAAAGTCATCCTCTAATTTGACCATACATTTATAACTTGCTATTTGTGCAATATGACCACGAAGACAAGAAAAATAAGCAATCAAAAAAATGACAGGCCAAAAAAATACATAATTTCAATGACCACTCTGTCCCTTGCCCCAAGTAGACAGTAATCTATATTAAAAATTCAGAGCAAGTAATGCATTCTTGTCAAAATCAAAAGAAAACGGGATACACAGAAGGAAGGATTTGAAATCACGGCTGCTTTGGTGGCCTTGTGAGCTGAGAGGAGAAGGTACATATTTCCTCGTTTGGTTTTTTTTCTCTCTGTTGCAGAAATAACTGGGATACAATTCAGATCAAGTCAGAGTGGAAAAATTTTATCACTACCTTTACAGGAGAGAACACAGAGCAGCAGAATGATTGTCGCTGCTGATAAGAACTCTGCCCATGCGAGTCGGTTACAGAGTTGATATACCTGCAGGTTCTAAAACTTCTTCTTCATCGAAACTGTGTCAGATAAGCAGGACATGGTAGATAGCAGTGATTTAAATCCTGCAGATAAGGAAGATCTATGTAGTACATCTATTTACAAATAATCTACTCCTTTTATGAATAATGCACCTCTTTGTAACTAAATCCTGCTGACTGGCCTGACCCTTAGCTGCAAATGTGTCTTAAGAGGGAAGGCCTATGAGACATTGTATTAGGGAGGGGTTCGGAACATACTGAATCTGAAACCATGACACCATTGGAAGCTCAACAAAACTGATATTTATTACCACAAGGTGGCCAACAAAACGAACAAAACCCAAAAGAGAGGAAGGAAGAGAGAAATAAGCCCCCAGCACAACCTCCCCAGTCACCCAGCTGTTGCCCATAAAGTCATCTTACTGACCTAGAATGCCTATAACTACCAATAGCAGAAGCTGCATCCTTGGAAAGTCAGTAAGTTCACAAATTGGCAGGCGTCCCCGCCAAAAGGCAACATTGTCCTTGATGTGAAGCTTACTACCTTCCAAAGAAGAGCTAACTGCTTTTATACAATTAACTGATTACGCCTGTCTAGGCAGGTGTGGCCAGCACCACCCTGCCAGAGGTTCTCAGTCCCACCCCCTTGGTTATGTAAGTGCATCTCTTCTGCGCACGCGTGGCTTTCCCTTCGCCTGCATACTGCACTCAGGGGGGTCTTTTCCAAACGAGTCTATAGTTTCCTTCACCACTACAGTCCTCAATTTCTCCTTCAAACGACCTTGGAGAACAATTAGCCAATTACAGAACACCAATTAAATATAGTTTATACAAGAACTCTCTTCAAGGACAAATTTCCCGTTTTATCAGTGCTTGTTTTCTCATAACTTGGCAGGTAAAGAACAAAACTTTTACAGATGGTTGGGCCAAACACAGACCGAAAGTATCGGCATAAATTCACCCTGATACAGACCTTAATTATTTTACTTCCACAATACTAGGTTCTTTTTTCCTCCTTTCTAAAAATAGCAAAATCAAAGAATATAGCATCAAATAATTTTAACTAGATACATTATGGCAGCAACTCTGAAGTCTGCAACATCAGTAAAATGTAGACAGGAAGCTGAGAATAACCCATTTGTGCATCAACTGATATTGAAAAGGTGCATGTATTATAGCTAAATCAAAGATACTGCCTATGTTATACAGGACCACTTTGGTTTAATAATTTCTAATGAAAGGAAGTATGTGTTTATCTAGTAAAAACATGAACACAAGAGGATGTAACACAGTTAATTGTGAAATTGTTTCTCTCTGCTCTAACAACTAAATACTAAGAGGAAGGAGAAATGAGACAGAATTTAAATGAGGAAATAGTAATAGATCACAGAGATTCAAAGTACTTTGTTTGTTTGTTTGTTTTACTTTGGGAAAGGGGACTGTCATGGTTTGAAATCCCAAAATCCAATTCCTGATTCCTAGCCCCCCTCCCACATCTCAACCCTGTGTGAGATGGGTTTTCCAGACAAAAACACAAGACTCAATATGGGGGGAAGGGAATTATATTACAGTGACTGTACACATAAATAAATACTATAATACATTACATACCATCTTAACTCTATCTCTACCATGACATACAATATGTACAATGGGCCAAATCTCTTCTCCCTCCAAATAAAAGTCCAGGAGGGAAGAAGAAGAAAAGACCCCTTCCAGTCTTTCAGGAGCAGGTCTCTCTAGGGCAGCAGTCTCTCTGTGTCTTTCATGAAGCAGCAGTTGCAGCTGGATCCTTGCCAATGCACACGAGGAGGCCTTCAAGCCTCTCTCGGCCCCTCGTCTCCAAACAAAGGGTCTTTCCGTGGGCTGTGTTACCCCAGACAAAGGTTGCTCCACCACAGTCATATCAACAAAGTGCAGAAGCCTTCGTGACGGTCTAGTATCTTCAGGGGGATCCAAGTCCCTTGTCAGAGCTTCTGTGCTCTGCCTCAAGATGGCTGCTAGCTTCTCTGAAGCTGCAGCAAGGGAGGGCCCCCAAGGTCCTCTCTCACACATTTCGTCCTGGCTGAGCTCTCAGGACCACTACATTTAGGACTTCCAATTAATAGGAGTCCACCCCCTCCATTTTTTGGAGGGATCTCAAAGAAGTTTGGGGGAGTTTTGCAGTTCTTACCCCAACAAACTCTGTAGTACTTTAGTTCTCTCTGCTGCTTTTCTCTCTTTCTCGGCTCGCAGAAGTTTTTCTGTCTGTTTTGCTGCATGTTTGTTTTGGTGCTTCTCTTATCTCTTGGCTCTGTGCCACCACTTTTCTTCGTCCACTGCTGCTCTGCCGCTCTTAGTGTCTCCTACTGCTGCTTACCGGAGAGAAACTCCCCCAGCTCTTAGCTACAGGCACTCAGCCCAGTTTGACACTGTTCCGAGTCCCCGTAACCCCCCAACCGGGTCTGGGGTGGGGGGGCAAAGCCCCCAAGGGGCCCTGAGCCCCTTTCTCGTGGCGTTCACAACATGGCCACTACTTCTTCTAACAACAAGTACCATTTCTTCTTTTCCAGTCTAGAGATATGTTTATATTTTGCAGGAGCACTGATTGGGTCAAACCCCAAGGGTCACCACCCCCTGGGGGTTACCACTTTCTTAGTTTCAGGGGGAAAACCTGGTCCAAACCACTACAGGGACTTTCTAGGATGATTTGAACTGTTTGTAAATACAATTTGGAAAACTGTGAAAGGTTGAAGTTAGTATAATTTGTTAGTTTCTCAGGTTATTTTCTCAGGAGAAGACTCATTGTGCTCATGGTTTAGGTTTCCTGTGATAAAAATACCATGTTTTCTGGCTTTACTAGAGTCATCTTTCATCACTCCTGCCAGAGAAACCAGCAAGAGGAAGAGTAATTAATTTTCCAGGCAGTTGTATTATGTCAGACCTGCTCCTCACTGCTACAGTGCCATCAGTAGGTCAGGCTTTTTAACTGCATCAGAGTAGCAAAAACTCATCTAGATACAGACACAGCAAAAGGCCGCTAATTTATCCAATAGGTTTTGTAGTTAGTTTCAGCAACTCAAGGCTCCAATCTCTTTCTATTTTCTGAAGCCGTTTCTATTTTTTTATTTTGTAATTGACTCTGAGAGCTAACCAGTCTCTTAGAAGAAGGTTGTCCTAGGATGGTCTTGATCTGACATGATTTGTTCCTATTAAACTCATCTGAAAAAATTGTCTTTTAATAATATGGCAACAGGTATAAACTCACAACAGGTAAAATCAAAAACCATTTATGATGCATACAGATATTCATTCATACAGAAAAAGCAAAACTGACCTTCCTTTATTAAACCTTACTATTAGTCAATGCTCATCTCTGCAAATGAGCACTCAATAACGGCAAATCTGCTCATTTGCTTCGAAGTCTGTTTCCCAGTCCTCAGTTCAATTGATCAGATTCTTCCAACTGGAAAGAGATGGGATGAAAAAATTGCTCCTGACAGAACATGGAGTCAGTCTCTCTTTTCTGAGTAGTGACCTGATTAGAAGTTTCTGCCTGTTCCTGTTCCAGGAGGTCACTGCTTCAGTCTCGGCTCCTCAGCAGTTCTGGGCTCCTGGCCTAATCCAGCTAAATGCATTTGACCATTTCTCAGTCACTGTTTGCATCCAGGCTGAAATACAATGAGAACCATGAAAAATCGTGGCAAAAAAAGTATTAATACAAGATGAAGCTAGATGTTGATCTTTTAAAACTTCACAATAGAACACTGAATGAAATGCAATGCTTGAAGTCAAGGGACCAGGGTGCACAGCAGAATAACAATCCCTGTCAGTAGCCTAGACCCACTCAAATTATCTAAACAGGGAGCACTGAGTCAAAGTAGCCCAGATGGATTATGGTGTTTGGCTCTTCTTCCTGCTGTTCTGTCACTGCTGGAGTAGATGGCTTACCAGGAACAAGGGCTTGCTGACATACAGAAAAGCAACATGAGAAACAGTATTTTAAATGTGGGTGTGGTAGTTTAGTCTAGGCCTTCCTTGGTGACTAGTTTGTAACCAAGGAAGTGCCCAGATTTACCCAGTATTCCCTATGATTTTTACGTAAGGCAGGGTATAACAAGAAAGGAGGAGAGGCTTTTGCCTCTCTTTCCTTCCGGTGGCTTTGGAGGTGTGGGTTTCCCTGCTGTTGAGTCTGTTGTGTTGGGGAGTGAGGCCTGTAAGGCCTTGCCAACCTTGGGAGGCAGAGGTTGCCGGCGGTCGTTCCAGCGTGACTTTCTGTTGTCCTGAGGAGAGTAGTAAGATATTTTTTTGCTAATTCTTTTAGTTGCTAGATCTTGGGCTATTGATCGTGTATATTTTATTTTGGTTTTGTTCCTTTTTTCCCTTCCCCTTCCCTTTCCCTTTTCCTTTTGAAATTGTATATATATTTCAATTGTATATAACTGTAATGTAAGTGTAAATATATTTTTATATATTGCTTTAGCTGTCTCTCTCTCTATTTTCGGTTCTCTTGGGTTTATTTTCCTCTTCTCCCTTGGTTTTGGGGGGGGAATTCATGTGGTGAAGTTTGGAGACTTGGCAGGGAGCCAGCTTCAAACCCTATCAGTGGGCTAAAACAGGAATCCCATGTTGATAAACATTTGACTGATTACATTTCTCAGACTGAAGGTGTTGATAGATATAGATATGTCACAGTTTTGCTGGTTTCCAGTAGAGGTAAGAGATTTGTAAAAAAATCTAACCCAGATATCAGTACTGATTTTTGCAAGCAGCTAATGCAGGTCCTGCTAAATTATATGAGTAGGGCAGTTTTCTGCTGGAAAACCATTAATTCAGGTCAAATTCAATGAGCATATACTGATCTCTTGAACACATGGATAAAACAGGTGGGCAGCAAAGTAGCCAATTAGTTGGGGCTGTAATTTGCCCTACAGACTAATATTATCTATTTGATTTCAAGGAGTTAAAAATGATAAGGCTTTGCGGATTTTAAACACAGCACGCAGTAAAGCATTTCCTACTCTTGCATCAAGAGTGGATGTAATGCCAACAACTAGCACAGCTCTCTTGTATGCAGCAGACTCAAAACTAGTTTCTCCCACTTGGCAGAAGAGACGCTTTAGCAGTCTCCCTTCCTTCATCTGCTTTCAGGCTTTTCAGGTCAGACAGAAATCTGCCTTAGATGGCATCTTCCAGCAATGCTAAGACTTCTGCCCTAGGACTGCAGCTCCCTTGACCTGCAAATCATGGGGTGGCCTCTCTTGTTTCCTCCTCAGGTGGGTGTTGTACTAGAACAATGGGTCTCATCACTCATCCCATGGGAACAGATGAGACAAGGTGTCAAGAAGAGCCCATCTGTTTGTTTTTCTTTTGTTTTTTTTTAATATTTAATCCTGTCAGTAAAGAAGTTTAAATTCTTCATTCCTTTAAAATTTATATTGCTGTGAAAAACTCTGATTACACACAGTTACAAAAATTTTTCTTCTAAGTATAAAGTAAAGTAGTAAATGATCTTTTCACTCACATTAGGTTCTCTACATGTGTAGATCTCATGCATGAAGTATTATATAGTGAGTGAAACAAGCCAACTTTTCAACTGAGAGGTGTAAAGATACATCAGTACTGTGTTATTATCATCATCAGGAACATCTTCAGTTTGAAGCACAGTCACCTAAAAAATTAGAATTAATCTTGAGTACTTTATTCCCTGAAGTCTCATTTTGGTTTCTTTTTCCATTTTTTCAACTCTATTTTAGAAAACCTTAAACTGTGTTTGGATGGGTTTCAAATCAATCCATATTTTTAAAATGTGGAATGCCATTAGTCTGTTTTGGCACTGCAAAAAAAAAAAATTATAGCATGGTAAAAAACTTGTACAGGGTAGTTGATATATTTCATAACAGCTTCTCCTTTAGCAAAGCCTTCATGCAGTGCCTACCCTCCAGCACCTGGGGGTGTCTTCTGACAAAATAATGTGTCATCGACTTGCTACACCACGGCTAACATGTACCAGCAGCAGATCTCTGTGGTAAAGATCATTGATGTCATATGGTAAGTTCTTCTGATTCTATCAAGTCCTTGGGTAGGTTAAATCTGGCCTCTTGTTTCCACAATAGATTGGTCAGTGATAAATCTTTTCCCTTCAGTGCATGTGTGAGTATGTATCTCTATGATCAGCAGGGGATGTCACAGGCTTTCTCAACATGCTGCTCTTACCTTCAGAAAGCACTGGCAGAAGTACTTCTGCTTGGCATGTGGTAGTTTCATCCAAAGCCAATGATCTGAGGGAAGCTTGCTTTGTATGTATCTCCTGTAAAAGTGCACAAGCAAATACTAGGCATATTTTGCTTTATGGATGGTCTCACCTTTATGCAGTCTCACTTTCTGCACCTATCTTTGCTGTAGATCAGGCCATCTAGTGCAGACTGCAGTGATGCAAATTCAAATGAACTCTGGTGCTATGGCAGCATGCTCACATCTGTATAGTAATCTTGTGCCATAAGACATGCTTCTCTTTAGGCAAGAAGGACGAGCTCTGCAGGAGATTAAATTCTGGCACAAGGTCTTTAGATGGCCAGAAGCTCAGCATAGGACTTTTCTATGCAGTGTTGCCACAGTTAAGTCAGGGGTACTGTGCAGGACAAACATGCACTGAGTAGCATTTACATCAATTTGGTAGCTTGAAACCTCCTTACAATTAGTGTAAGCTGTCTTTTGAAGCTCCTGCCTACCCCCAACAAGCATAGAGTGTCTGGAGTGCAAACAAGATGATCTTTTGTATCGACCTTTTCTTATGTCCTTACACTGTGTAAACTCTTGCAAAGTTTATTGAACCTGTGAAATATGCAAAGGACATGTTGTAAAAAACCCCTGATTTGATCAGAAAGAGGAAAATCTGCCCTGCCTGCATCAGTGTCAAAGAGGATGAGAAAGTAAGATCTAACATTAGCACAGGTCCATGTAGCACAGGGGCTGGGGCATGTAGTACATATACTCACTACCACATAAAATGTTTTTCTTTTTCTTCTTGTGCTCAGACATAGACAAGAAACAGTAAAAAATTCTGCACACTAGTATACATCTAGATGTATTCAGGGAAAAGAAAGACTGTAGAACCATCGCTCTGAATTCTAGTGTTCAGATCTTCAGTTTCCCAGCAGTGCTTCACAGAGCAGTCCCCAGCTCCAGGACAGGTGGGATGATCATAGTAGCTGAACACCTGTTCCCCATCAAGTGCTGCATCCCACAATGACTACACAGGCAAACAAGCAGTTTTGCAAAGCAATTCATTCATTACTGAGCTCCAAATTAAGGTTTTCCCCCAGGCCCTGGCTCTTTCTGTTGCTCCTTCTCAGAGTTTCACAGCTTGAAGCCAAGCTGTCTGAAAGGTGTTTAGTCCTGTCCTCAAAGCCCATGAAGGCTCCAGCTGCATATTTGTGAATTTATCATCATTAGATAGTTCTATGACACAAGCTGCTGCCCCCACACTTTGCTTAGTGCTTCTTATAAGACTGATATAATGAGGTACTTGTTCAAGAGAAGCAAACCCTAGGAAAAAGATAAATACGCAGAAGTGGAACTTCCTCCCAGCCACAAATCAACTGTAAACAAATAACTTCAACGCATGCGTTCATCTATGTTAGTAATTTAAGCACGGTAGGAAACATTCCTTCTCTTTCTCTGACAAGGCAAATTCCTTTTAATTTTTGCATTACTTCAAATTAAGGTTTCCTCTATTTCACCCATACCAGGTGCATTTTCTTTAAGAGATTATCAGTTTGTAGATATCAGCTTAAATTCTGGGTAATTTTCTCTGGTTGATATTTTGCTCTGGTTTTATATGAGGTGTTACTTCTGTCCCTAATTTTTGTTTCTGTCTTTAGATGTCATGTCCACACCAGCTTTTATACTGTTTAAAAATAGGCTCACACTTATATGTCAAATAAAGTTTTAATTCCGTAGTTCAGTCCTTCACAGAAGATTATTTTGAATCTGTGTTCTTCCCAATGCACTCAAATCTTCGAAAGTCAGAGTGATATCTTTTTTTGCCAATCTATCGAAAAAGCCCGTGTTTTCAAACTTGCAAAAGATCTAAGTTACCACAGTCAGCAAGGAAGGGTGTGGGAAAAAAAACAAAAAGAAAGAGTTTGTTAATATTAGATAGCAAGATAAAACCATAAGTACACAGAAACTTTTTGTTATTTCAGGCTTATGATCAGAAACCAAGTTTTACCATGAAGGCAATAGCTCTGGTCTGAAATTCAGTGATAATAACAAAAATCTTACCATTATTTTGTATGAAAGCAGAAATTAAAGGGAAATTGCCTTTTCAGAGAAAGAGGAGGAATGTGTTTCATCAGCATTTTCTAGAAGTCTGAGGTAAACAACTCAAGGTTTTGTCACAAGTAATGTAGTGCAGTGTATTAAAGAAATTGTCTAAAGTAATTTTAGGCAATAAACCAGTTGGTGAGAAGCTTTCTCAGATGAGCAGCAACCTTTGGGGATTTCACTTACACTGAAAAACTCATCAGGATGATGAAAAAGTCAGGTTTGTGCTACTTGGCGCAGGACAATGTATGATCAAGAGCTCAAGAATATGTTATTTTCTGCAGTCATTGACCCAATTAAAAACTATGGTATTCATAGCAGGCTTTAAATATTGAATGATAGAAAACAAAAACTTCATTATATATTCTATTACCACCTGTCCTGTAACACCTCCTACTGCGTTTCCAGGAATGTCAGTGGTGAACTCAATGGAACCATACTTGGTGAGGGGTTTTGTCATGCCTGTGATGGAATAGAGATGCACGAAAACTTGGCTTGAAGGACATAAAATACCTATGCCATGGAGATAATTTTCGGCCTTTAGCAAAATTGGCTGAATTCAAAATAGTGATTCCCAGACAAAAGAACTTGTGATACATTTAATGGTAAGATAAAAGACAGGAACATTGCATACCTGTTAGTTTGGAAAGGACAGAACTAAGTAGATAATGCTGCTATTCTTCTTCATTCATTCTTCTTTTATTTATATGAATATATTGCAGGTCTCCTATGGCTAAAAAAGTGTCAGGGGCAAGGTCTGATGCCCAGACCTTCCCATGGAAAGAAAGATCATTTATAATTTGCAATATAGGAGTAATTATTGGTAGACATATTTAAACCAGTCTTCCAAAGTAAGTCTTTCAAAGTAAGTATGTCTTTTGCATGAGTAGTATAACTTTTCATGAGACAAGAGTGAAATACATAATTTCTTGAGTGTAGGAACTTGTCTTTGGAAAAAAAAAAAAATCTCAGGCCATTTTAGAAGGTCAGAAAAGCCATGAAAAAACAGCTGTGAAAGGCAGTCTGGAATGGTCATGACAAGGTCTCAAAGGGTCTTGCCGAAAATCAAGCTGAAAAACTGATCCCCTCAGCTAAATGTATCATCATGGCTAGGCTACGCGAATGAAGATTTGAGGAGGGCTCTACCCACGTTTGTTACAAGCACGCTGGTGGCTAAAAAGGCCAATACAAGACAGGAACATCCGGTTGCAAAAGGCACAGCAGAAAGACTCCTTAGGTGGTATATTCTGCAAGGCACGAATCTTTCTGTGTTGTCTTTTCTCCTTGAGAGTGATCCTGCGTGCGTTCTAAAAAGAAGCAGCAGCGTTACAGATGGTGTGTCTCCAGGCCTCCCGATTAGAGGCCAGAGTAGACCAGTGATGAAGATCAATATGGCCAAGGCTGAGATGTTATTTCAGGGAGTCCTTGTATCTTCTCTTTGGGGCTCCTCTCTTGCACCAGCCAGTGGCAAGTTCACCATAAAGCAGGATCTTAGGGAGGCGGTGGTCCTTTATCCTGGAGACATGCCCTGCCCAACGCAGCTGTGTTCTCAGTAACAGGGCCTCAATACTTGTGACTGCTGCTTGTTCTAGAACAGACGTATTGATCACATAATCTGACCAGTGGATGTTTAGGATTGTATGGAGACAGTGTCGATGGAAGCATTCTAAAAGTCGCAGGTGATGGCGGTAGATGACCCAAGATTCAGATCCATATAAGAGAGTAGACAGCACTATGGGTCTGTAAACACTGATCTTGGTACTTTTCTTCAGGTGTTTATTTCGCCAGACTCTTTTATGAAGCTTTCCGAAGGCACTGTATGCCTTTGGTAACCTGTTGTCTATCTCTCTGTCAATCTTGCCATCCGAGGAGATGAGGCTACCTAGGTAATTAAACTGCTGGACTGATTTGAGCTCTGATTCGCCAATGGTGATATGGGGATGATGGAAGACTTCTGAGGTGCTGGTTGATAGAGAACTTCTGTCTTCTTCAAGCTGACTTCCAGCCCAAAGAGCTCAGCAGCATGTGCAAAGCAGGATGTTAAACGCTGTAGAGCTGCTTCTGTGTGGGCAACAAGGGCAGCGTCATCTGCATAAAGCAGCTCCCAGAAAAGATGGTTTAAGGTCTTAGTGTGGGCCTTCAGTCGCCTTAGGTTGAATAGGCTTCCATCAGTACGATATCGAATGTAGATACCATCCTGATCATCGAGGTCTGCTGTGGCCCTTTGGAGCATCATGCTGAAAAGGATTGTGAATAGAGTTGGTGCAAGAACACAGCCTTGTTTCACACCATTAGTTATGAGAAAGGGCTCAGAAAGTGCATCGCCATGTCTGCCTTGGCCGCGCTGATCCTCATGAAGTAAGATGATCATTTTGAGGAACTTGGGGGGACAACCTAAACGTTCCAAAATCTGCCACAGGCCTTTTCTGCTCACAGTATAGAAAGCTTTGGTGAGATCAACAAAGGTTACATAGAGACCTTTGTTCTGTTCCCTACACTTCTCTTGCAGTTGTCTGAGAACAAATGCCATGTCTGTGGTGCTCCTGTTGGCTCTGAAACCACACTGGCTTTCAGGTAGAATTCTTTCTGCTATAGCAAGTATTAGTCTGTTCAAAAGTATTCTTGCCAGGATTTTGCCAGCAATGGAGAGCAGAGTAATGCCACAGTAATTCGAGCAGTCTGATTTAATTCCTTCCTTCTTATATAAGGTGATAATGACTGCATCTCGAAGGTCTGAAGGTAGTTCACCTAGTTCCCAACAGCACACCACAAACTCGTGAAATTTAGCATGGAGTGCAAGGCCCCCATGTTTCCAGACTTAGGACGGAATTCCATCAACCCCAGCCGCCTTGCTGATTTTCACCTGTTGTATGGCCTTGAGGGTTTCTCCTAAAATGGGGGCAGTATCCAATTCATACTTCACTGGTTATTGTGTAATGGACTGAATAGCTGAGTCTTGGACTACATGGTTGGTACTGAAAAGAGTCTGAAAGTGTTCAGACCATCAATTCAGAATGGAAGTTTTATCTGTTAGAAGCATTTGACCATCAGTACTGAGTAGAGGACTTTGGGCTTTGTATGTAGGCCCATATGCTGTTTTCAGGGCCTCATAGAATCCTTTGTGATCACCCGTGTCTGTGCATAATTGAGTTTTTTCAGCTAGATCGATCCACCACTTGTTCTGGATGTCACAGAGTTTCTGTTGGAGCTTGCTGCATGTAAGGCAAAAGGCTGTTTTTCTTATGTGACAAGAAATCCTCAAGGATTCCTGGATTTCTTGATTGTTTCATCAAAACAGTCCTTGTTCTTCTTGAGGGAGAACCCTAAGGTTTCTTCAGAGGACTGCAGGATGCTGTTTTTAATATGGTGCCAAAGTGTTACAGGAGAGGTATCTGTAGAATCTGTGAAATGGTTATCAAGCCTAGTTTGAAGATTAGCCTGGAATTTGTTTCTCACTGTGGCTGATTGGAGATTGTTAACTTGGAGTCTCCTCCTTGGGATACTGCCCCTTTTAGGTTTGAATTTAATATTGCGGTTAAGTTTACAGTGCACCAGTCGATGGTCTGTTTGGCATTCTGCACTGGGCATCACGCGAGTGTGGTGGACATCATGGACATCTCTCCGTCGCACCAAGACATAATCGATGAGGTGCCAATGCTTAGATCTGGGGTGCATCCAGGTCGTCTTCAGACTATTTTTCTGCTGAAAGATAGTGTTAGTGATCGTGATGGTGAGGTGTTGCTCCGCACAGAATTCTAGCAGAAGGCAACCATTATCGTTGCAGTTTCCAACACCATGCTTGCCTAATACTCCTTTCCAGGCTTCAAAATTCTTTCCTACTCTGGCGTTGAAATCACCAAGGATAATGATTTTATCACCTGCAGGAACCTTCTGGGTAAGGTGGCGCAGGTCAGTGTAAAATTTATCTTTTTCAGCAGGGTCAGCTTGGAGAGTTGGGGCATATATAATAAAGAGGACAACGTGTTTGTTGGTTGTTGTGTAGTGAAAGGTGTAGGGAGATAATGCGGTCAGAGTGACCCGTCAGCAGATTTTCGAGTTTAGGAACAATAGAGTTTTTGATTATGAAGCCAACTCCTGAGAGATGGTTTTCGGTTCTGGGCTTACCTGACCAAAAGAGTGTGTAACCGGCACCATGTTCTCTGAGGCTGCCTTCCTCGTGAAGGTGAACTTCACTGAGAGCAGCAATGTCGATGTTGAGACGTGACAGTTCATGGGCAATTAGGGCAGAACGACGCTCAGGATGTCCGTTATTCGCAGAATCCAGCATGGTTCTGATGTTCCAACATGCTAGAGTTAATTTGGAAACACCTTTGGAGGCCGGTGTATATGCCTTTGTCTTTTGATCTTTGTGTGACTGCATTTGTAGAAGATGTCGCTACAGGGCTTTGCAAATGTGGGTAAGGCCTTCGAGCCTGCGCAATGGATTTTTTAGGTGAGACACAGCATGCGCGGAACTGAACCCACCCTTTAATCCTAAGGTTCATCTACCAGGGCCGAGTGAGCTCGGACGGTGGCAGTGAAGTCCTCAGGACATAGTTTTATTTAGAGTGACCTTCTCTTAGATGGATGGCCTTACAGGGCTAATCAAGCTCCATCTGCCCGGGTTTAGAGTTGTCCTTCTCTTCTCTTCTGTGTGCTCCAAGGCTCCGAGGCTCCTCCTCTCATCTCCCACGAGGGCACAGTCTGCGCCAAGTAAGCTCCCCCTCTCTCTCTCCTTTCCATGCCCGTGGCCAGGCCCGAGCGCCCAGGGCCGGGCCACGCCGTGTGCCTGCGGGCCAGGCCGGGCAGGGGCCGCGTCAGCTAAATGCATTTGTATAGCAAAAGATTTCCTGAATCTCTCTAGGCTTGGAGACTAGCAGGTTCACTGTAGCCACCATGCACACGCACTGCCAAGATGTTCCCTGTGGAGGCCCAAATGGCAAGGAATGTAGCTGCATTGTGTTGCTTCTGTTGTGGTTTTCTGGAACCTAGAACTCAATTGGGAAACAGAAGGACTTAGCAACTTGTTCTTAAAGAAAAAAACCAACCAACTGTACAACGAGACAACTGATAAAAGCTGAGTTAGACATTGGGAAGCTGTGGAGAGGCCAGAATATCTGTCCTGCACAGAAGTTAAATTATTGCCCCAAATTATTGTAGGTGTTTATCTATTCCCCTTTAAAAAGACTCTAGATTTTTAAAACAAAATTCTTAGGAATAATGTGGAAGCTGAAGCAAGGAAGGGACTGAGACCTTTCTTAGTTAACCTGGAAAACTACTGTGGCACACGCCTGGATCTACAGTGAGCCAGAATTGTTGCGACCAAGCTGTCCTATGGGGTGCACTGCCCAGCAGTGAGGCATAGCTCCTGATGCAACCAAGATGAAGCAAAAGCAGAATCTAGTCCCACCTGAAAATTCAAGCTCTCGGGAGTAATGAAGAAGAGCCATACCACATAAAAAAACCAAACCAATAATCAAAAAACCCCCTAAAAAGACCAAACCAAAACAAAGACAAACAAAACCAAACAAATAAACAAAACAAGATGAAGACCAAGAAAGGAAGAATCTCATATGACAAAACAGGCATGGTCAGTGCAGGTAGGTACTCTGTGCTGGAAAACATTCTGAGCCAAGAAGTTGCTGTTTCCCTGATGTGTGGGCAGGAATGTATTTCAAATGGCATCAGCTAAAGCTTTGCTCTGACAAAGAAAAATTGACTGTGCTAACACTGATAATACACTCAGATGACAAACTGTTTCTTCTCTTTCTTATCATAAGTGTCTAGGAAAGAGAGAAAGCATTGTGTACACACAGTATGATCGGTTACTCTTGAGAAATACTATTGTTCTCACAAGTCCAAGAGTGTTTAGAGAACTGCGTCTGTATTCTTACAACCTTTGTACCCAGGCAACATTTCCTGCTTTTGCAATGCAACAAAAGTATGAGGAAGCATTGGGAACATTGCATACATTATCTCTAAACTCATGAGAATTTCTATGCTGAAAAGGTGAGAGAGCAAAGAGTGGATAAACTTGAAAACTGTGATCTCAAAAGAATTTATTTTTTTCACAGAAAATGTTACCAATAATTTGGGAACAGAATGTATTGAAATGAAAGATAGATGTCTACTCTTCTCTTTCCCACTCCTTGCTCCCTCCCCATCCAGCAAACAGATGGGGCAATGTACCAGGACTCAACCAGAAACTCAAAGAATGGTCATGCACAGCACCACATTTGCACAGAGGTATTTCTTTAGTTTCCTTATCTCCAGACTCTTTTACTCCTCTACTCATCAACAATGTGGAAAGTGGGAGAGGAGAAGTCACTATTGCAGCAATAAAAATACATCAAATAAACCACTGATCATGATAGAAAGCTGCTAACAAGAGAGGTACCTAAAGGAAAAAATTGGCAAATGTCTGTGTCGAGGACCACTGTATGTTTCTCAGAAGGAACCTGAAAAGGATGAAGATTATTTGATGGCATGTGTGGAAGGGAGCCATTCGCTCACCGGCGCGGCAGTGCCCTGAAGGACTGCAGAGCCTCCTGGGGCGCCGGCGCACAGCAGAACGGCCAGAGCACCACCCGAAGGGCAGCTCCTGACAGTACGGCACAGCCGGCACAAAGGAGGCTTCTGTGCTTTCTTCCTGTCACATTATTTTTATGCCCAGCTACACAGCTCTCAGTTTGAAACTAAAATAGATGATCTCATCGGTGTTAGCTACGCAAGTTTTAAGAGTGTGAGTTGCAACCTTGTGGTTACTTGTAAAACTGAAACCCTTGGCTTTCCAGGGTTTGTTCCTTCTTCCAGCCTAATGCTTTTTCCTTGAGCTGAAGGAAATCACTTTGCCCTTGAAATTTTTCCTCCTTAAGAGAATTAACAACTTTACCCAAAACACATTATTTTATAGATTTCCAGTCTTAAAGAGGGTACTCCTCTGAAAGCCAATTCTGAAATCAACACATTTATTTATTTTTTGTTGCTTCCAGGTATCTCTGCAGACTTAATGTGCTGGAAACAGAGGTATGTGCTCCAAGAACCTGAGGACCTTGTCTCTGCCCCAGCTGACTCCTGAGGAGAGCAAGGAGCAAAGCCACCTAAATACCTGCTCAACACAGAGGAAACAGGAGTACAGGTTTTGTCCTCTTTATGCAGTAACTCCTATACTGCATGAAAACAATGAATCAACTAAATTACCTGATATTATAATATTTGCTCTGAAAATATTGATTTTAATATGTCATTGACCTATGGCATGCTAGGCTTTACTCAGCACTGAGATGTCAAAGCCCATCATAGAATAATGGGTACAGCCAGCTGCATACAAAATGCAGTAGAAACACCACCACTGCTTCTTCCTCTAGTTAATGTCAGTAATGTGCTCTTACACAGAACAGGATGTGGCAGGAATAGGAGACATGCTAAGATGTTCCTTACAAATTATCATAAGGTTTGGAAAGTTCTTGCTTTCAGGCCACGTAGAAAACACAGAGGGTATTGGAGTTGGAACTGGATGACTTTTGAGGTTCCTCACAACCTAAACTAGTCTATGATTCTATGAAGAGACATGTTAGACATATAACTGAAATAAAATAAGTCATTCAGGTACTTCTGACAGTTGATGTATTTACTTTGTCTTGTACACCTCATTTGAATGGAAAGATTGTCCAGAAAATACTGTAGATTTCCAGGAAAAATGCCAGGAGGCCTGCATGGGTGACCGTGGAGCTTCTGGTCAAATTCAAACACAAAGAGGAAGCATATAGAAAGTGGAAACAAGGACAGATTACCTGGGAGGAATACAGAAATCCTGCCCAAACATCCAAGGAGGGAATTAGGAAAGCAAAAACCAAATAGAGTTTGATGTAGCAAGGATGTCAAAGACAAGAAGGTTAAGCACATATAAGAGTTCCTAGGTGACAAAAAGAAGACTAGGGTAAATGTGGGCCCGTTACGCAGTGATCATGGTTATGGTTAAAGGACCTGGTTGTGCAGGACATGGAAGAGGCTGAAGTACTGAATGCCACTTGGTCTCTACTAGCGAGGATGGCCTTCAGAGATTTCCGGTCTCGGAGACAATGGGGAAAGTCCAGAGCAAGCAATATGTACCCTTGTTGGAAGAGAATCACATCAGGCAATACTAAAAAACCTGAACTTAACGTAAACCATGTGCTATGATGTATAAGCACCCACAACTGCTGAGGAAACTGGCAGATGTCATTGTAATGCCACTCCCAATAATCTCTGGTCATGGCAACTAGAAGTACCTGATGACTGAAAACTGAAATAGCTGGGACTGTTCAGCCTGAAGAAAAAAAAGCTGAAGGGGAATCTCATCAGTGTATATAAACACCTGAAGGAAGGGTACAAAGAAGATAGAACCAGGCTCTTTTCAGTGATGGTCAGTGACAGGCCAAGAGGTAATAACACAGATGAAACACAGAAGGGTCCCTCTGAACACCAGAAAACACTTTTACACTATGAGTGGGACTAAGTACTGGCACAGATTGCTCAGGGAGAGTATGAAGTCTCCATCCTTGGAGATACTCAAAAGCCATCTGAACATGATCCAGAGCAACAGTCTCTAGGTAGCCCTGCTTGGGCAACCATGTTGATCAGATGACCTCAAGAGATCCCTTCCAGTATCAACCAGTATATCTTTTCTGTGATTCTCTGATTCTGTGAAATGCAATGCATAGGTTTGTATCTCCTCTTGACCTAACTAAGTGGTTTTGGATACAAACCAAAATAGCACTCATTGTTCTCATAAGGCTGTGCTTCCCATCCAGCCTAGAAAGGCAGAAAAGACTTTTCTCAGGTTCTAATGATACTTCTGCTTCTCAGCTAAAATAAGAAAGTACAGGGAGTGATCTGATGGATAACAGAAAGTCAAAATTAAAAAATAAAGAGAAACATTAGCACATCAACGCAGATCTAAATAATGCTAGGCTGCAAATTCATATGGATTTGTGTCTTAACCAAAGCAGCCCTTAATTCCCAGTCCTGAATTGCCTGAGCCATGAAGACACAGTGCTTCCCTGAGAAAAGTGATGAAGCAGGTGGCATCATGTGTAGATTTTGAAGGTGATATGAGGACTTCTGTGTTTTGCACTCTACAAAGTAAAATACATTTGTATATTACCAGGGGATTTGTATCTGAAAACTGCACACAGGAATAAACTATTAAATAAGAATCACTGTTGAGCTAATGAGGGCTAATGACAGTATAATATCACATATTAGTTTCAAAGCAATTATAAACTTAAAGAATGGTCTGAACATTTTACAGAAGAAAGGCTGGCTACTTTACCACATGATCCTTCTGGGTTCCGGGTTCCTTCCAGCTCAGAATATTCTGTGACTCCTGTCTGCTGAGCTATTTTGTTTGTACAGTATTAGCACTTAATGCTCTTACCAGCACAAATGCATTCATTAGCACAATGACAAATGCAATATGTTTAAAATGGTGCCAAACAAGGGAGAATTTAATTGACAAGCAGTAAATAGGATGACCACCTATTTGTTTAGGAAAAAGCAGCTAATTTCCTTACTCTATACATACAGTTTTCATGAAGCAAAATTTATTTGGAACATATTACCAAACATATTTCCTTATTTTTCCTTGGTTTACTTATTCAGATTAGATAGGAGCAAGTATAAAATTCTTCCCTAGATATCACAGAAATCATTAAGATGTTTTCTGGCTACATTAATATTCTAGTGTGAAGTGACATCAATTAAATTCCATTTTTATTTGGTCTGTGTGATTGGCTATGAGATAAGGACTCCGTATGAAATGTAGAAAAACTTTATTTTTACCTCAGTGTACAACATTTTACTCTTTTGTTAACCACTCAGCACTGGTTGCTGATTCTATAAAACTCAATGGTAGCATGAATGTTATTTAAACATCTTGGGTTTTGACAAAAATGTCTGAGCTCTTCAGTCATATCTTCTTAAAATAGTTCACATTTGTGATGAACAACAGGCCCTTTGAAAAAGATAATGAAAAATCCTCCACAAACTAAACAGAATCATTTCCTTTCTCCCACATTTTCTCTGTGTCCTGCCCTCCCCAGATTTAAACTACATATTAAATACAGAAGCAGCATCACATTGAGAAGGGAATTGTTTTCCAGGGAGCTCTTCTTTTCATAGGTAGTAAGCATACCTACAAAAGTAACATATTAGCAAAATGCTATATTTAAATTATAAAGTACAGAGTTATCCTTTGTGACATTTTAATAGATACTAGTGATATGTAGTGCTTGCTTCACACTACTGATGTTTTAAATGCAACATCTAAGAAAAAAGAGTAGTAGAAATATTTATCACACTTCCTAAACCATGCATGCTGCTTTTTGCTTCAAGATCTCAAGCTGTGATGAAGCAGAAGGGCAATGCAGGCAGCAGATGGATTATTTCCTGAAATTGCCACAATGCCCAAAGAAAGAAGGGCATGGGCCATTCCTCCTAAACTACCCATGCCATGGGGACAGCCATCCTGCAGCCCTCATGAAAAGGCAGGCAGGCCACTGCTCCAACTCGTTTTCAGTGCTCCTTGGATACTTCTGCTCATCCAACCCAGCTAAATGCTGCAATGGCTATGAACCTCCCACACTCCTTTTAACTTTCTGTGAGAAGTTATTTTCTCGTGTTGACTGACAAAAGATTCACTGTTTGTCTGACTACGAGAACAAAACCGGGAAGTAACAACCTTCTCTGACCCACTAGTGGTTAGAAGCATCCTGAAACTCAATCAGACATCGTTAGGAAAGGAGACCTACAGTAAGCTCAAACAAAGCTTCAGTTTTGTTTGCTCTAAAGCCAGTGAAACAGTTTGTTTTTCCCATCAATTTCAGAATCTGAGTGAATCTAGAAGAATGCTAAATAAACTGGCAAGGGTAAGATCCAGAGCTACTGCTGAAGTTAATCATATTCACATGTGAATTCACGGGAACCTGACAACTTACCATCATACATCTGCTTGTTTATTTTATTCATCTTTTTCCATATTCACAGCTTTGTCAGAGGTTTATAAAAGTTACCCATTTCCTACTTTACCTCTGTTCATAAAAATATTGTATATGCCAATTAAAAAGAAACTGTAAAAAAAAGCATATGCCAGTTTCCTTTCCTTCCTTGAGATGGTCTTGAAAATGTATCTGTTCTGGGACATACTCCATTTGTGAGCAGATGCCTCCCTGGCTTGTGCTTTATTTGCTTGTGTGCCTTAAATTGGAAGTTCTTTTGGCAGCAGGTCTGCTAAGCACTTAATGTGCTGCCTTTGTTGGAGACGGCTGTGTTTACACTAATAGCACTACTAATTCTGTATTGTTCTGTGTCAGAGAGAAGAAAGAAACATGCTGTTAAACTGTCAAACAGCTTGCTCAACCGTGCTTCTTGTAATATGACTTTGCAGCAATGATTCTCCTGCAACAACAGTAGTGATGACAGCAGTCACGACACCAGTCATGATAATGAAAGTATCTGAGGTTTTTTCTTTATTTTTTTCTGTAACAGAAAGCAGTAGGAACTAATTCAGCAGTTTCTTACGGAGCAGTTTCTGTTTCAGTTATCTGCACAGTTTACTTAGGCAGGGTAATGGTGTAACTGCACTGCTTTGCTCAACACATGAGGCAGCTTAGTGATTAGAAAATAGGGACAAAAGTCACAAGGGACTAAGTCTTGTGCTTGTTGGAGTGAAAGAAAAAAAACCCGTGGGTTTTAAGGAGAAGGATAAAGTCTGTGGAATGCAATCCACAATTCTGAAACAAATTGATTAATAATAGACATTCAGCTGTTTCTTCTCAGACATCCCCCGCTTTTTATACATCAGATTTATTATCAGCAATGTGACAGGGGGAAATGTCAAGACTTTTACTTTGATTGTGTTGGATTTTTTTTCACATCATTAGCACTTATTACCATAATCTGTATGACACTGCCATAGTTTGCTTATAGCTTTGATCATGGCATCCTCTAATGAAACATTATACCTTATTTGACTGTTTCCTGTGACTATATTTCCTTTTCTGTTGAAAAATGAAAAGCCAATCTGAGATGGCAAAAGTGTCTTAACAGAGATAATATACAATATTTATTAAAATAAGTAATTAAATACAATATTTTAAACAATAGAATGATTCTGTATCAAAGTGTGAAGCAGATTCGTGTGGGATATAGCCAAAGCATATCTTCTGTGTGTGGCAATGGGTAAAGAGCGTAGCTAGCTATTTACAAGACAGATCAGAATCATTACTGCAGTGATCTAATCAAATCTCCCATTAGATAAGCAAAACAATTTTACTCTGTGATAACTACATTAAATCCTTAATTACAGAACCAAAGTAGACAATCCAATGCAATTACAAAACACCTTGCAGCAATAAGACCTATGTCTCTTGACACCACCTAAGGAAGCTGTAATAGTCACTTACTGTTGTATAAACCTAATAAGAATAGTATTGGATTCCCAACAAGTTATTTAACCTTTGTGTGATGACTACCTGCTTCAGACAAGAGAACATTTCCTTCGCAAGGGAAAAGGTTACTTGTACATCATGTTCTTGGAATGGGTTGTAAACTGAAGGGGTTGTAACTCCTTTATACATGGCAGATGAATTGGATTACCTTTTGATAAATCCTAACATGTTTTATATGTTTTCATCATGACACTGAGGCTCTTGGTGACCACACAGTTGCTGATAGTATAGTGGTACTCCACACTTCGCTACAACTCTACACATACCCTTCTGTATTAGTCAAGGCTTGCCTGTGAAAGGTAAAAGCTTATGCCCCTTGTGCTACTTGCAGACAAACTTTTTCTTCTTATCTTTTTAAACATGAAAGCCTCTTTTCTTCAGAGCAGTAACATTTTGGACTCAGGTCACATTGATCTGCCTCGGTTAAGCTTTGCCTGAGTATTGCCCACTAGAACTGGGGTTTGGGCTGCTGAGCAGCTTCTTTTGCAGCCTCTAGCCCAGGTTACTACTTGTGTTTCAAGCAGATAGGTGCTTTTTTTAGAAATACTGGGTACATGTAATCACAGCTTCACATGCTTCCCCACCAGCATTCTTTATCGCAGCGGGAACAATCCTCTGAGTACACACAAGTGCGGCGTCTTAATTTCTTCCTCATCTCATTTCTCCTATGCACTTCTCTATGACCACATTGTACAGTGCCACATAAGACAGAAGTGCTGTGAGGATTTTGCATAGGCTATGAATCCCAGGAGAACATCTGTTCTGCTTGTGGATCTCCAGTGCACACCACACATAATTTCCTGTACAGTTTATTCCTACAATTTATTGAACAAACCTCATTCTTACACATTCAGGAGCCCATGGGCAAAAAAAAAAGGAAAATCTCATTTCAGGCACCCAAGCACTGCAAAATGAAATGAGTTACTGCTCTGAAAATTTCTGCCCTTCTCTCTCATAAACAACCGCACAACCAACACGACTAGAAGACTCATTTCCAGTAACATGAGTGGTTTCCATGAGCTAAGGGGAGAGCTGCTCACAAGAGCAATGCCAAGGTAACTGGAAGTCTGACACCTCTTATAAAGACAGGAGGTGGGGCAGAAAGGGAGGCAGCCATGATGGGACTCTGCAGAGGACCAGGAGCACCAGCAGCACCTGGGAACATCTGTGCAGGACCATGACGCTTGCAGTCGTGCATCTAATGGTCTAACTGTCCACTAATGACTCTGCATTAGACAAAACTAAAGAATCACTGTCTTCATAACCCAGCTGCCATTTGGGGACTATGGTATTAATTGTGCTGTGTTTTGACCTTAAACCAGACTTTTAAGGAGCACATTTAGAAATTCGGAGGTTCACATCTTACCACACAGAATTTAGCTTGATGGGCTCTTAAGAAGTCCCCCTGCGTTCAGGTAATCAGACTACATGGGTATTGTTATCGTTTACTTTGGCTGAATGCCAAGTGTCCACCAAGCCTGCGCAGATCCCCCCCCCACCCCGTCCCCGCAAAAAGGGGAGATGAAAGAAAAAAAAAGTGAAACACCTGGGCTTGCCAAGGAAGAAAGTTTATATTTACATGGAGAAAAAAAAAGAGAAGAGAACAATAATGCTACAAACACACAGGCAAAGGAAACTAACAGTAAAAAATTCTATCTCTCTCATGGAACAGGGTCTCAGACAGACGTAGCTGCCTACAGGGCCATACCAGAAGAAAGAAGAAGGGCCGAGCTAATTCTTCCTTCTCCCTTATAGTCAGACTGATGTAATATGGTATGGAATATCCTGTTCCTCCTGGAAAGAGGAAGTGTTACTTTACCACACAAACCCATTACAGTATTATTTCAGAAATGATCCCTCCAAATATATTAATACTTAAAAATTATTCAGAACTATGTCACTCAACCACTCTACACTTTACTGTCATAGCCTTTGTTGATAATTTGTACCTGATGACTTGGATAATAGTATTTTAGATGCTTTTCCAGAAGACATTATGTTATGCTTATACTGAGAGTAAAGGTGGATTTTTCCTCTGCTCATTTCCCAGATATGCTTACTTTCTATCTTAGGAAAATGATGCTCTCCTGTCTGCCAAAGCTTTGCTCTGCCAGTAAAGCTGCTACTCTCCTTTGTGACATTCAGTACTCAACTATTAATACTTGACAATTGTGAGATTTACTGGAAAATGTGTTAAACAAGACATTTCAGGAACACTATGTACTCTATGCCAGTTAAACTTGCTGAGCATTTGGGAAATGTAATAATACTTTGGATACTTTGAATTTTTCATCTCAGACTGGGAGAGGAAAGAAATATGAACTCTGAATATCTCAAACCCTTTATTTGGGTAAATATTTTCTGTTTTCCCAAAACAGGTAAGTTTCTCTAGGTGCTCCTGTGCACTTATGCAAAGAAGGGTTTAAAGGCCACCTCAATTGAATATGTACTCTTCATAGTCTTCTTACACACAGCTTATGATCCCATAAGAAAGAATGGAGAAGAAAAGAAGACACAAGTAACATCCCAGGGTTTTTTCCTTGGATACCAAAATACTCTGATTTATATGCTGTATCATTAAATCATTATAATTTTAGCTTCTTTTCACCCCTTTCACATGCTTCTCTGAATTATGAACCTGAGATTATGTGTTTATTTCAACGTGTAGCTGTGAAATACCATTATAATTAAAAGGAAATCAGTTTGAGATTAGTTCGTTTTGTTTATACTGGTAAGCAGAAGGAAAAAATGTTTTTGAGGTTCTGTCCTCTGATGTGACATACAACATCCCTTTACTTTACTGGGAGTGCCATGAGTTTATCAAACCATAAAATCTGACCTTTGCCTTTCTGAAGAATCAATCTTGAAATCCTTTGTTATGCCTCGTATACATGTTCTCCCCTGGAGAGTCTGTATGATACTGTAAAATGACAGTGTTTTACACATTTGCAAACAGGACTTAGGGCCGCACATGCACATCACTGTGAACACCTGCCTCCTAGTAACAACCCATTGTGCATCCAGAAAAAAAAAGAAAAAAACCCATGGTACTGTGGAGAAACATTTCCCACTTCCTTCAAAGAGTTTAGCAAAAAAATAGTTTTTTAAACTTAATTTGAACTTTTTTCATGTTTTAAAGAGAAAGCACCTCTTTGGAGTAGAACTCTGGGATTTCTCCCTTGCTGTCAAAAAGTAGTTCATATGAAAATCTCTCTGTACTAGGTAGGACATAGCATCAGTAGCATTAGGATTCTGGCTAATTGCATAATCATACAGCTCTTACCTGCAGACAAGTCTTATATTGAGTCAACGTACATGTTCACATGTACAAGATGAGTGGGTTCGAGACTTTAATCAGATTACTGGCACTGATCAATCCAGCCTCTCTAGTTCCTTTTCAATTTTCTTAGTTCATTTGCATGTCTAGCTACTGTTTGTCCTACATGCAGTCTAGGCACTCAGAAATAAGGGTTTTTTCATTTGTCAGATTGTTAATTTGAACTTGATAATAGCTGCCAAGTGGTAGAGGTATAAAAAATTAGGCTGAAATCATCCCAGCTTCTCTGCAGCTGGGGAGTTGTGGGATAATTAGTTGCATTATGCTATGGAAAGTAAGGACAAAAATACACTGCTTCAACTCTTATTTTTCCCTATCAAGACACCTACACTTCTTTCCCTTTCTGTCTCCCAATCTTTTCTTCTACTTCCCTTTTCACTTTTCCTACTGCTATTTTATCTCTTACTTGCCAAACCTTCCCTGTCAATTTCCCTTTCATTTATAACACAGTTCTGTCTAATATTTATGGCCAGTACTATAAAATGTGGGTTAATAACACAACAGTATAAAACTGACACAAGACAGATGGCTACTTTAATTCTATTTTAGATAACTACTCATGAAAAATGTCTTCAATTTTCTGTAAGATAAAGCAGCAATAAAAGGAAAAAATGTGTACAGAGTATAAAAAATGCTAAGGGAGTTGCTTGTCAAAGATTTGTCATATATTGTGTGAGTTTTAAAGATGG
Organism: Neopelma chrysocephalum; assembly: GCF_003984885.1. NCBI lineage: Eukaryota > Metazoa > Chordata > Aves > Passeriformes > Pipridae > Neopelma > Neopelma chrysocephalum. The sequence goes on from NW_020925569.1 coordinate 977,893, forward strand.
TCCAAGGGCCAAATTTCACATATGACTAGCAGATAGGTGATGGGAGCATGCAACACAAAACCAGACTTCTTATGGAATAGAGGGATGGCCTGAGCTCACTTCTTCAGGTACTTTGAAGGGTTAGAACACTTAAATGTCTGAAGTTAGACACTTAATGAAGAGAGGATGTAAACGATCTTTCTTCCAAAAAGATTATTTAGACAATTTATGCAGACAACAACTTGGAAAAAGTAAACTTGTTAGGAAGAAGACTGCTGAGAAGATTTGACTAAGAGGGTTTTTTGGTGGTTGTAACACTGCATGTGACTTCACTGCAACAGTGTTTTGTTCTTTATAATTTCCTCTAAAAAAGGATGGTGCATTTAGCCTGAAGAAAGACTGACATTCTGCAAGAACAGCTGTTGCAGCTAGTAAGTTCTTAAGATGTTTCCTGCCTGCCATGTGTGCTTTATCACTTCTGCACTGATAAAGCAAGTATGGGGATGCTGCTGCTTCTGATCTTTCTAATCATACTTACATGACATTTGTATACTCTGATCCTGAAAGTGGCTACTGATGTAAAACTGTTTAGAAAGAACAGTTCCAAGCATTATTCTGCTCCTTCAGTTGTGCAGCCTAAGACTTAATAGCTATTATTTAATTAAAATAATTTTGCCCAGGCTAAAGACTATAGCACTGTTTGCATACATTCTCAATGCTAAATCCGTATGTTTCATGTTTATGTATATGGTTTTTCCTTAAACCTAAATTTAAAAAGAGTGTCTCCTCAACATACACAAATCCCTCCTCAGGTGAAATCCTCTTGACCTCTTCCCTCTTAACTCCAGTGATCAGAAATCTTGGGAATGAGGTCATGAGTTTAGCAATGGGATTTAATTTCTTTCTAGTTCAGTAGTTCAAAACCGTTCCTAAATAAATAATAGCTTTTGATTAGTATGTGAATGGATGTTAATTGTGCTTATTCTGTTTCTTCCTATAATGATGCTGTATGACAAACTCCTAGTCCTCTGTTCAGTTCAAATGTTCAATTCAATACTCACAATAATTAAGTCCTCCAGAATCATACCACTATGGCAGAGGCACATGCAGTACTCTGACTATGTAATATATCATTTTTGCCTGAATAAATAACAAGTTCTACTTCTGACTGTGTAAAGCCAGTAGGTACATTCAGTTCTAAACATCAATTAAAACTATTTTAATTCAGCATTTTTTTCTGAAATTGTATAAAATTGCAATCTTGTAAATTTAGATGTCAGGCTTATTTGATGACTAATGTATCTCACAGAAGAGAATTGGGGGATGGAAGAAAATGCACATATAGATTATAGTAATTGGTGCCCTTATTTCTGTATTCAAGACTTTCAGCTGTGATAAACTTTAATGACAATATACATTGGATTTTGCATTTAAGTCTCTGGTTTACCTTAAAGACAAAAACCCCCAACCCTTGGGCAAGATACTCAGCTACTAACAAAAAACCCCAACAACTATATCAAAATTGCTGTAGCTTATGTTTGCAATATTTATTTTTATTATTTTGGTATTTTCACAGAAGTCCATTTTCTTTTGGATTTGATCCTACCAAAATAGTTGAGGATTTTGCTATCAATTTTAACAGCAGGAGAACCAAATCCTTAGTGGCCTGAAAAAGTCCACTGAGAGAATAATAAACTTTTCAATCCTCTCAAATGTTTAGTTTTTTTTAGGAATAAGTTATATCTGTCTTGCAATAAATGTTGTTTCACAAAAGATTACTCCAGTCCCATTCCCTTAGACATTTGGTGTCTTCTGGAAGACACTGATTTTGTTGAGCCAGACTCTCGAAGAATTTCTCAGTATGCCAAATGAGAACTGTCACTAAAAACATTCCACCAACCAAATACCAAATTGCTGACTCAAAATGTGTCAGATTTCACTGTGGGTATGAGAAAAAGTAGAGTTTTTATTTAACATGGTGATGCAATTCAAACACAGTTAAGAAGGGGGTTTTACAAATTATTATAGTAATACACTGCTGGCTCATGGACAACTTGTTGTCCGCCAATAACTAATAACCAATAACAAGGTCAAAGAAACAATACAAAGCACTTAAGATGTTGATACTTCATCTATTGCTTTTGAAACACAAAATGCTCATAAAGAAAAAAGTTTACGCCAGTGTTCTTACCATGTATATTTCTTTTAACCTTTTAACCAGTTGAGTGTTTACAGTAAGATTTCACTGACTTCCTGTGCTAAAGTGCTATCATTAAACTTGCTAACACTAAGGAATGACTATATTTTATCAAATAAACTTCCTAAACATGTTGGTTATTTGTTCGGGGTTTTTTTTGGGGGGGTGTGATGCTAACAGATTTAGTATTTACTACCTAGATTCACAGTGGGGGAAACTGCATGGTAACAAAAATGGTTAATATAACTTATTTTTGACCTTTTCACTTGTCATGGGAATGAATATCAGCTTATTGACTGCCAGACATGAAACCATCAAAGCAAAGGGGGCATTACTACCTCAAGAAACATAGATAAAAATGATAATTTGGAATAGTGTGAAAATACTTTTTAAGAAATTGATGCTCTGAAATATACTGTAGTAAATTTGTAGATGAAAAACAAGACTAAATTTCTGTGTCCTTTCGCACTACAGAACTGAAGGTAAAATATATCATCCCTTCTCTGAAAGAAAACAAAAATCCACAATCAAGCAAACAAACAAAACCACCAAAAAACCAATGAGGTTTAGTATTTAAATGGTTAGTAACTTAAAGAGAAGTTAATTTTGAATTTCAGTCTATGGGACCACTGACCTGAAAGAAGTAAACCAACTTACAGCTTCAGAAACAAAACCCAAACCAAACCAAAATTCCATGTCCTGTTTTTTGTTGCCTGGCAAATATCTTTCAACTAACACACTGATAATCATTTACAGATTTCACCTGGGACAGTTGGATATACAATTTATTGATTAGAGCCCCACAATAGGAAAACATCTATTGTTAAGTGTGTTAACTGCTCTGTCTAATGTTTTTCATTATTTCAAGGTTAAGCCGTTCAAAATTTCTCCGCAATTCTGGGGACATGATTGACAACGCTGAAGAACCTAATATAATACGAAATCCATCCCAAAGGCTTAAATGATCAGTTTGGATTCATTGTCCTGTTTGCATGAACACCAAATCAGAGGAAGATGATGACCTGTAACCCAAACCCAAACAGATCTTTTTATACATATACGTTTATATATTCATATATATATATATAAAAAACCCTACAGATTTAGCAACCCAGTGTATGAAAAACTGCACAGTGTTGAGCTTTATGTCATGATGTTTCACTGCAGGGTCTCTTTGCCTCTGGGAAAAACGGGCATGCTGCATCATTGAAACTTGACTTTACAGCTGTCCAGGCAAGGAAGTTCCCTATTTGCATGATTTCAGATTTAACACAGCACCTGGCATTTAGCAGCAGGATTTTTAAGACAAATTTTAGGTTTTAAGGTCTTAAGTGGAAGCTGGCAAACCCTTTTTAATAGTAAAAGTAATAAGCATTTGGGCTTCTGATTATTAATATCACTGTGTGAGCAAGTGAAATACTCACAGGAAGGGTTTCCAAGCACAACATTCAAAGAAGGGAGTCACCATAAAAAATCCCTCTGTTTTGTTGTTGATCACTGCTCCCCCCAGATATCCAACATGGTTTACATAGTTTAAGTAAGACAAATAAACTTGCATACATTTAACCTAACAGAGAATTGAATATTTCATAAAAGAAAACTGGAACAGGGTGTTGTGGAGTCTCCCTCACTGAAAACATTCAAGAATCATCTGGATTCAATCCTGCGTCATGTGCTCTAGGATGACCCTGCTTGAGCAGGGAAGTTGGATCAGATGACCTGCTGTGGTCCCTTTTAACCTGGCCCATTCTCTAACTCTGTGAAAAGGCAAGAGTTGCAAGAATCCACAACACTTTGAGAGACTGTATTTCTGCAAATCAAAATAAAACCTGAAACATAAAACCTGAAACATCTGGTAACTGTTTAGGGTTAAAAACAGCATGCAAGGGAATACTTTGGAGAATACAGGAATCGGCTGAAAAAAATAATGAACACTACTGATAGAAGAAAGAGTCAAAATGTAAATAATTGCAAAAACTGAAATATTGATGATAAATATGAAAAAAACTCCAGAGATGCAAGTTTTTTGAGGTTCAATGTACATCTTTTGAAGTATATCTACTGATTATTAGTTCTTCAGTACTCTGTATGTGGTAATGGAAGGTGGGTTTGTTTTAAAGACTTGACTTCCATTTGCAACAACTACAAAGATTAATCCATTTTCTATTTCATAAAAGCAGTTACAATGAAGAATGTACAGGCATATAGGATGAAAAGTTCAGCATTATCTCAGGCTCACTAAAACAGGTAGTATATTCACTGTGGTTTATTCAAGCAAATGATACAGCTATGAGACCTGTATTCACTTATCATCTAGAATTCCAGTGTGTTTCTCCCCCATGCTTGTCCATTATAGGGATCTGACTTCACCCCACTGGGAAAAGAATATCTTTGAAACTATTCATATACAAAACCTCTTTCATGAATTCAGGCTTTAGCAACGTAGTGGTAGCTCAGAAGCAAAGATTGGATTGATCTTGATTGTGCAAGATTACTATAATTAATAATATTGGCAGTTTTATCATAATGACAATCATATTCCCCCTGAACAATTATAAATATAATGTGATGTATTTCTGCGGTCCCATCCATGAGGTTAGTAGTTATTTCTGTGACAAGTCCACAGCACTTTAGTGGGGCTGTATAAACAGACGGAAAATCGATCACACAGAGGAGCATTGAAGGTCGTCATATGTTAGTAGGAAGCAGAAAATGGCCCTTTCCTTGCTAACAGAGATCAGTGACAGTTAGTCACTTGGTTAGGAAAGAACCTCTGCAGAAAAGTAACCTTGTTCTGAGGTATGCATGGACACCTCAATTGTCATCTGTCTGAGACTATACGTGTACTTACAAGACACACCGAGTAGAAAGGTGAAAACCTTAGCAAAAGACATTAACTGCTATAACCAATCTAGTAGTGAGAGCGCTCTGTTATTTTAGTTCTCTGTAGTTAAGAAAATCAAACACCTCAAACATGCATATAGGTGAAAGAAACAGGTTTTTTGTTCCTTATAGATATTCTTAAAATTATTTGTCTCCTACTGTCTTTGTTGCTCTTTTCTCCTGATGGTAAAATTTCATCAACAATCAAGAGATCCAGGAACAGTTGAGGAAGAAGAGAACTGCTCACCAAGCACACCTTGCTCAGCCAGCTTGGCATGTAAGAAAAGCAGCCTTTCGTCTTGCATGCAGCAAGCTCCAACAGAAACTCCGTGATATCCAGAACAAGTGGTGGATCAATCTTGCAGAAAAAATTCAATTTTGTGCAGATACGGGTGATCACAGAGGATTCTATGAGGCTTTGAAAACAGCGTACGGACCTATCTACCAGGTCCAAAGCCCTCTACTCGGTGCAGATGGTCAAATGCTTCTCACAGATAAAACCTCCATTCTGAATTGATGGTCTGAACACTTTCAGACTCTTTTCAGTACCAACCATGTAGTCCAAGACTCAGCTATTCAGTCCATTACACAATAACCAGTGAAGTATGAATTGGATATTGCCCCCACTTTAGGAGAAACCCTCAAGGCCATACAACAGGTGAAAATCGGCAAGGCAGCTGGGGTTGATGGAATTCCATCTGAAGTCTGGAAGCATGGAGGCCTTGCACTCCATGCTAAATTTCACGAGTTTGTGGTGTGCTGTTGGGAACTAGGCGAACTACCATCAGACCTTTGTGACACAGCCATCATCACCTTGTATAAGAAGAAGGGAGATAAATCAGATTGCTCAAATTACCGAAGTATTACTCTGCTCTCCATTGCTGGCAAAATCCTGGCAAGAATACTTTTGAACAGACTAATACCCGCTATAGCAGAAGAACTTCTACCTGAAAGCCAGTGTGGTTTCAGAGCCAACAGGAGCACCACAGACATGGCATTTGTTCTCAGACAACTGCAAGAGAAGTGTAGGGAACAGAACAAAGGTCTCTATGTAACCTTTGTTGATCTCACCAAAACTTTTGATACTGTGAGCAGAAAAGGCCTGTGGCAGATTTTGGAACGTTTAGGTTGTCCCCCCAAGTTCCACAAAATGATCATCTTACTTCATGAGGATCAGCACGGCCAAGGCAGACATGGCGATGCACTTTCTGAGCCCTTTCTCATAACTAATGGTGTGAAACAAGGCTGTGTTCTTGCACCAACTCTATTCACAATCCTTTTCAGCACGATGCTCCAAAGGGCCACAGCAGACCTCGATGATAAGGATGGTATCTACATCCGATATCGTACTGATGGAAGCCTATTCAACCTAAGGCGACTGAAGGCCCACACTAAGACCTTAAACCATCTTTTCTGGGAGCTGCTTTATGCTGATGCCACCTCCCTTGTTGCCCACACAGAAGTAGCTGTCAGAACCTTGCATGCTTTCTGTTTGGCAGTGCTAGCATTTTAATTCAACCAGATGCTCCTCTCTCTTTCACTTTTAGAAACATTTTACAACCTCTTGTGACTTACATGCAGTTTCCCCTGTGGTCCTGGCTTAGATTATGTAATTATTTTTAAAGAAACAGGAAATATTGGCAACACTCAGACTGGAAGTACTGTCTACATGTTACTAGCACCATCTAGGCATGCTCTGCAGCCTCATAGTTAGAAGAACAATCAAAAAAATCCAGCTTATTGCAGAACTGTTCACTAAGTAGGACAAATGCAGCGATGTCGGTGGCTAAAAGGATGCAGTTGTGGATGAGGAATCCAGAAAGACTGAATCTGTTTGTAATCTTAGCTGGATTGAAGAAAATGATTAAGGGAAGAAACAGTTTCCCATATTTCACTAGTTTCAGAAAAATGTACCTGTTCTGTTCAGAATAGTAATGTCGATGGCATAAAAATGGCAGCTCTGTTCAAAGGAAGAGATCAGGATGATTGAGTTGTCAACTTTAGACAAAGTTTATCTGAATGACCATGGCTAATGTAAGTAGCTGTATAAAGGGCTCTTGATTTCTAGAGCAAAGCTGAGTGCCTCGTCGTGCTACTTTGCTTGTGGAGCAGAAAACAAATGAAAGAAGGCGGCAGGGGAGGATGTTCTTAGACATCAGTTTTTAGATACCAAAACCTCATGATCTTCTGAAAGGAGTCATCAGAAATCCAGGTAATCCCTATTGAATAAAATATGTTTTATTTAAAGCACTCTGAACCCTTTTATAAGGCCTTCTTTTCTGCCCTTTTTCTCAGCAAACAAAATGCAGGCTTAGTGTTGACATGCTGATATGACATAGCTCATATCTCCTTCATAGTATGTAAGAATATAAAAAGTATATGGTATCTGCAGTTACTAGACAGAAAGGAGAAGTTGCCCTTGAATATCCAGACAAATATAGGATGCCAATAATTTTTAATCCCCTGTAAAGTGCATCCTTAATGGACATGCTTAATAATAATAATAATAATATAATAATAATAATGGCCAGTCTTCATGAACGAAGATTTTTGGGAAAGGTCTTTTACCTTTCCAGCCTGCGCAATGGATTTTTTAGGTGAGACACAGCATGCGCTGAACTGAGCCCACCCTTTAATCCTAAGGTTCATGTGCAGGGGCCAAGCAAGCTTGGACAATGGCAGTGAGGTCCTCAGGATGTAGGTTTGTTTAGAGTGACCTTCTCATAGATGGATGGCCTCACAGGGCTAATGGGCTCCATCTGCCCGGGGGACTGGGATTCGTACCTGGATCGCAGCAGTGAGAGTCCTGCATGCTAACCACTAGGCCACCAGGGGTCCCTACATGCTTAATAGTATGTTAATATATACCCTTTTTATTATTTTCATAAGCTGATCAAATCAGTAGAACTGGAAAACAGTCTGGTTTTGCTTTTCAATGTAATCTTGCATGCTCTTTAAAGACATGGTGGGAGAGGAACATGGTGAAGAAAATTGCTTATTATAATTAAGAGAAGAAATAGAACTCTCTGTATTTCTACATATTTCTAGGCGGAAAAAAAATCTCTCCCAATTAACATATCACAGAATTGTCTGCCTTGAAACAGTATGTTAAGTTTTACCTCCTACATAAGTCATGTTCTAAAGGGAGCTTTTTGATTCAGAAGACCTTATTACCCATTGCTACTCACAAGACTCTGAGTTACCCCCTTTACTTCATTTGCAGATTTCTAGAAATCCTTTTTTTTTTTTTTTAATGTTGAGGAAAGTAAATCTTCTTATATGTAACTTTCCAACTTTCGTTCAAAAATTGGTCTATGCTTACAAGATATGTAAAACCAAAGGAAAGTAAAAATGAAATTACTAATGTGGGCCTAATGTACTCACTGTGCATGTGCTGGACTCTGTATGCCGAACTTCCACAGTTAGTAGGTCAGATCAATACTGGTTCATGGATTTCAAGACAAAAAAAATTACTTTGGTCATCTGATCTCACTCCTCTGGTAGTGACACCTGGAACTCCCTTAGTATCCTACAGTGACTGAGCACTCTGTACTGCTATCCTTATGCAAATGCTTTGACAAAGTGAAGATGCAATAAAAATGTTAAATGTTCTGCATTGGCAATATGATCCAGTTGCAATGACTTATGGTTTCAGCAAAATTCATCCCGGACCTGTGCCCCAATGGCTTTCCCGCTAGCATACACTTATTCTGGCTTAGGTATGGCACACAATTGCAATTCTCTCCACATCACCAAGAATGTAAGTTTTTCAAGTAGAAAGGTAAAATCTCATGAGCATAAAGCTACTTCATATAAATTGTCCAAAAGAGCCTCAACCAGAAAACTGTGTTTATACCAGACCATCACTCTGCCACAGCATTTTTGATTTGAACTTTGAGTCTTAAAGCTGACTTCAGTGTATTGTCAATACATGTCTTCAGTCACCCATATATAAAACTAAATAATAGCTCTTTTCTCAACTCAGGTATTTTGTGGAAAAAATACTTTGGCTATGGAATGTCATAAATACCCTCTACATAAACATCATCATCAATCCCATCAAACAGTGCTTATACAAATAAAAAAAAGTGTGTCCAGTTACCACTTACAGCTCCAGATTTTCTGCAGTTACCTAACTAGTTCATATGGTATAAGCAGCATAAAGTGTTAGCCTGGAATTCAACATGGAATTTTGGCTGGGAAAGACTTAGTGTTCTTCACAGTAGTTAGTAGGAAGCTGTGTTTTGGATTTGTGCTGGACACAGCGTTGATAACTCAGGGACGTTTTTGTTTCTACTGAGCAGCATTTACACAGCATCAAGGCCTTTACTGGTCTTCCCACCACTCCACCAAGGAAGTGCACAAGAAATTGGGAGGGGACACAGTTGGGACACCTGACCCAAGGGATATTGCACACCACAGAATGCATATTCAGCATATAAAGCTGGGGGAAGAAGGAGGAAGGGGTTGGGACATTGAGTGGGATAATGTTTGTCTTCCCAAGTCAATGTTACAGCTGATGAAGCCCCTTTTTCCTGGGATGGCTTAACATTTGCCTGCCCATGAGAAATGGTGAAAGAATTCCTTGTTTTGCTTTACTTGTGTACACAGCTTTTGCATAACCTATTAAACTGTGCTCATTTCAACTCAACAGTTTTCTCACTTTTACTCTTTCAGTTCTCTCACCAACCCCACTCTGAGGGGTAGTGAATCAGTGGCTGCATGAGGCTTGGTTGCCAGCTGGCAATAATTCATGTCAAGGGCAATCTACCAAAACGATAGGTGCAGAAAATTAGATTGTAACGAGCAATCTAGTATCACAACTAGTGGCAGCTCCTATCAGGCTGTTTTTCGTATATCTGCAGGCAGCTGGCAGACCCCAGGGCACTGTGAGGACACTGGCAGTGTGAGGAGAAAAACCTGGTCATTGAGATTCATAACTTGTCATTTACTGAGAGTTAACTTACATCATATAACAAGCATTGTTACTGAGTGCATGCATGAGTGGAAGAAAACATTGAGGTACTTGTTTGGTTCAGCAGAAAGAAGAAACTGTCTCTTACTTTAGGATCCTTTTTTGCAGGTAGTCCACTCTTGGGACAGGGCCTGTTACTGCTCATCTCATATAACCAGTGTCACTGCTATCTGCAGTTCTTAAAACTTCTTTTGCAGAAGTTCTTTAAGACAGTTCAGTCTTGCCTGAAATGTAACGGGAAGCAGCCCACCTTAAAAACCAGATGGCATATCTGACTGCAGTGTATATGAGCCACTGTACTCCTACTGCTGTAAAAAGCAGAAACTGAAGCATCAGTGGATGAGAGCAGAAGCTAGTTTATCAGGAATCTGTCTTGCAGCTCTGACTTATGGAAGCCACTATCTTTTAAGTGATGTGATGTCATAGGGTACCTGTCAGAAGGTCTTGGTCCATGGGGGAAGAAAGACACACGACACGCAATAGGTGATGAGACAGAGAGATGTCTGTCTGCTCAGCGCAGCAGGCAGCCTTTACTGAGATCGCTAACCTCTACTTTCCCACACACACAGCATAAATATATTCCCACAAAAACATCCAGGAATTCAACACCTGCATATTACCAAACAGTCTTAGCCTTGTACTCTTTATAACTCAAGGCTGTGTCCATGGAAACTATCTAATTAGCTCCATTGCTCCCATGGAACACGGCCTAACTTTTGGAACACCTCAAACCTTTCAAACTTCAATTGTGGGGCTGCGACTTCACCCCACAATGTGACTACTGCATGTAAGTCCGAGTAAACATATGATGAAGTTATTTTGCTCTCATTTTTTATCAATACCGTAGCATACAAAAAACAGACTGAGGTAAGGATCTTGAACAAAATGGAAGAAAAAATGGAAGTAGAACACTGAAAGGCTATGATATTTCTTTTCTTTAACGTGTGCAAGCATACTATAGTTCCTTCTGCACTTGGAATTCAGTATGCATGAGTCAGCCTGTCCGATATCAGTAATAACAGCTATAAATTCAGAGCTATTATGCACTCATGTTGTGTAGCTTGGGAGTAGTCTATTCTACCAGGAATAAGGAGGTCCTGAGCAGCTGCTTAGGGTTCTTAACCATTCTCAAGCAGGGAGCAGGCTGTCACCTGTTCAGCCCTGAGTCACAACGGCATGGGTACAGACCCAGCGCTCTGCTCCCTGAGAAGAGCCCAGGGTCCTGTAGGAGAGACATTCTCTTGAACACTGCTGTGTTCAACCTATAATTTTCTTCTGCAAGAAATCTTTGCGCATTTGTTCTCCCAGCTTGCTTTCCACAGTCACTCATCTACACTGATTTGTAGCCTTCTTCACTGTCCTCCTCCTCAATTCTTCACGCTCATTTTTCTCCTGAGGCCTGCAAAACCTAAACATGGAAAATACATAATGTTGGGAGGATTAACAACTTGTAGTTTTGGCCTTCTCAGCACAGATGGGGATGACCAGGTGGATGCTGCTGGTGGTTATTCTCATGTGTCCTGCCCATGACATGGTTTCCTGGTGGCCCGCCCAAAAGTAGCTCTTTATGACAGGCAGTACTTAGAGCTCATGTGCGATGAATGAGTGCAATCCCAGAGAAATGAAGCGAAAGGCAAGGAAGGTGAACTTCCCCGTCCAGGCTGACAGATTCAACCCTGAACAGTGGCTGAGAATAGGAGCTAAGACGGGCTGAGAAAGTTGGGGTTGTTCAGCCTGGGGAAGAGAAGTTTGCATGGAGACCTCACAGCAACCTTCCAGTATCTGAAGGGGGCCTACAGGGAAGCTGGGGAGGGACTCTTCATTGGGAACTGTAGTGATAGGACAAGAAGTAATGGGCACAAACTGAAAGAGGGGAAATCTAAGCTAGATATAAGGAAGAAATTTTTAACTGTGGGGGTGGTGAGGCACTGGAACAGGTTGCCCAGAGAGGTGGTGGGTGCACCGACTCTGGCAGTGTTCAAAGCCAGGCTGGATAAGGCCTTGAGCAACCTGGTCTAATGGGAGGTGTCTCTGCCCTTGGCAGGGGCAGTTGGGACTAGATGTTCTTTAAGGTCCATTCCAACTCCTTAACATTCTGTGATTCTATAAACGGTGGGCTGGCAATGGAGCTAGAAATCCCTCTGCCAGAACGGGCTAACAGGTGCTCTCACACTTCTGCGCACCACCATGGCCTCGCACCTCAGAGTAGCTCGCAGCCCTCTACGGCCCCTAGCAGCCGTGTCTCCCGCGGACCTGGGACGGCCAACCCCCAGCCGCTCCCCCGCCGCCGCGCCGCAAACAACCTCCTGCGCCCAGAGCACTAGCACCCGCTGGGCGAGAGCCGGCAAAGGGCGAGGGAAGGCGGCCAGGGCCGCGGGACTGGCGGGAAGGGCTCTCCGGGAGCCCACCGAGCTGTCCCACCGTCTCGCCCATGGGACGGACGGGCGTAAAGAGTCGCCCGCGGGAGGAGCCCTCGCTCAGCACCGCCTCCTGCCGCCATCCGCCAGCGCTGGAGGTGAGGGGAGCGCGGCGTTGCCGGCCGGGAGGATCAGAAGCGGCAGCGGGGGGTCCCCGCGCCGTCCTGGGGGGCTCGGCCGGGCGCCGGAGGCTGCGGGGGGCGAACGCCCCGCAGGCGGCGGTGCAGGCTGGGCGCGGGCAGCGCGGGCGGTGCGGGCGCTCCGTGCCGTGGGTTACCCCGCCGGGCGGGCGCGGCATGCCCGGGAAGTGCGGCGAGGGCTCTCGGGGTTTGTCTGGCTGCGTTTTGTAGGGCTGTTCGGTTTGGCCCCGGGAAGCGGGGCTGTGGGAGAAGGCGGGCGGCGCAGGGCTGAGGCCGACGTGGCCCCGGAGCCGGGCTGGGGCAGGTGCTGAGCTGCGCCGGGAGCAGAGGGTCCCTGTCCCAAGTGGGAGCACCACCGGCACCCGACGCCTTAAAGGACTGGCAGAAAACGTCTCTCGTTCCCGTGCTTTTTGTGTGTGTGTGGAGGGGGGGTTGTTTTTTTTTTTTGGGGGGGGTGTTTCTGTGAAGTTCCACAGACTTCACAGAAGTCCCACAGAATTGTGGGACTGCAGCTTTTTAAGGAAAAACCTACCCAACAGCCTGTGAGAGAATGGTGAGGAGTAGGTTCCCGCATGCCTGAGGCTCTAGTTCTTCCAGGATTGAACTGTGCTGTGGCTGAACGGGCTTTTTCAGGTGCGCGCAGCCCATCCCCTTGGAGGTCCGGCTGGGCGCCGCCGCGGGGAGAGAGGGGCTGGACTGAGGCGTTTCTGTCCAAGACGCTGATTTTGCTGAATAGGGTCCGGCAGCAGGAAAGTCTTTAAATAGTAAACTTACCTGTTACTACCATAAAGTAGCATCCAATATCCTGCTTAGGTGATCAGAGGTTTTTGGGTTGTCACCCCTACCCTTTTCTCTTTAATGTTGTCTCTTTAAAGCTGAACTATGGTACATGCTGTTGCTTAAGGAAAACTTGATACGGATGTTGTTAGCTCTCCCGAAGGAAATGTAAATATACTTGTTTCATGTTGCTTCTAGAAGGATATTCCTTATGGTGAAGAAACAGTGGGTTTGTTTCCTTCCATTTAACAAAATGATGAGAGTTTTGTATTTATGTAAATATTTTGAGCTAACATTTGGATAATGTAAGGTGGAGGAGGGCTCAGATCAAAGTTAAAACCACAGAAACTCTTCTTAAAATGAACCTAACATAAGGGACATTGGCAGTTTGGGAATTCATGAATGTATACAGTAGAATCCTCTGGGCTTTTTTTGTGTCTCAATGTAAATTTATGGGATGTTTATTATGATGGAGATGCTTTACAATAAAGTTAATTAAATGATCTCAAATTTTTTCCACCTTCAAAGCAGAGAATACATGTTCTGAGGAATACCTAATGTGGTTGTTACTCTGACTCTTCCACAACATAAATAGTGCTTAATTGGTCACATCTCTTTCTCCACCCAGATACTTTATCCTATGCGTAATTGACTGGGTTTTTCCTTATACCTGTCTCAAAACTGATTCAAGAAAACCAAAATTGAACACAATTATTCACATCTCTTTTGTTTTTAAAGATCAGTTTCTAATTATTAATTTATTGAGGGAAAATAAAACAGGATTGTAAAAATATTCCTCTTAATTAATTTTTACTGTATTTCATCTCTTTACTGGATTCTTCCCTTCCCCAAATTACATAAAACAGGGAGTTGAAAATCATATTCTAAATCTAGGAATTGATCCTTGAATCATTAAAAACAGCAGGAGGTTTCTTTCACCAAGATCATTTGGTGCAGGTTTAAGGCTGTCTTTAGTTATATGTTTGGGTGTTCTTGATATTGGGAAAATTTAAATGTGGTTTACTGCAATAGTGTGTGTTTGTGGAATTGTGCTGATTTTTCTTAGTGTTGTTTCTTTTCTTCTTAGGTAGCTAAGGCATTTCTTTTTTTTACTTCTGACACCAACAGAATGGGCTAGAAACTACAAAAAATACTTCCTCTGTGGTCACATAATATTGGTGGTCATATACTATTGAAAATATGCTTACTGATTCTTGCAGTCCTGAACGTGCTGTACTTAATCTGTGTGTTTATGTTCTGTGTAACCAAGGCACTTTAAGTGTCTTGGCATTCTTGCCTCCTCTAGGGTAGAAACTGGCAAAAGCTTTTCCTTAGGCAGCTGTTTGTAAGAGGCTGCCTCCCCTTCTCCCCTCAGTTCACGTTTTGTTTTAAGGGTGGATAAAATCTGGCGCAGCTTCTGTGCACTTTTCAGCACCCTCCACTATACCGTGCTGTGCTAGCAATTACCGAGAGCCTGCCTTTGTCTTACACAACGGTTGAACAAGTGTGGTGTTGCAGTGTTATTACTTCGCTTACTTGATCACCTTCTGTGAGAAGGTGACCTGCTTAGTGGGTGAGGTAAAGGCTGTTGATATAGCCTACCTGGACTTTAGTAGATAGCCTTAGACACTGTCTCCCACATCATTCTCCTGAGAAACTGGCAGCCCATGGCTTAGGCAGGTGCAATCTTTGCTGGTTAAAAAAACTGGCTGAATAGCTGGGCCCAGAGAGTGGTGGTAAATGGATTTACATCCAGCTAGTGTCTGGTCACAAGTAGTGTTTCCCAGGGCTCAGTATTGGTTCTATTTAATATTTTTATTGATGATCTGCATGAGGAGGTCAAGTGTACCCTCAGTAAGTACACAGACAACAAGTTGGGCAGGAATGCTGATCTGCTGGAGGGTAGGAAGGCCCTGCACAGGCATCTGGACAGGCCTAGATAGATGGGCCAGGGCCAGTGGCATGAGATTCAACAAGGTCAAGTGCCAGGTCCTGCCCTTAGGTCACAACAACCCCAGGCAGCAATCCAGGCTTGGGGGAGAGTGGCTGGAAAGCAGCTGAATATGAGCCAACAGAGTGCCCAGGTGGCCAAGAAGGCCAGTGGCACCCTGACTTATATCAGCAATAGTTTGGCCAGCAGGACCCAGGGAAGTGATTCTCCTGCTGTACTTGGCACTGATGAGGCCTCACCTTGAATCCTGTGTTCAGTTTTAGGCCCATCACTCACTACAGGACAGATATGGCGGTGCTGGAGTGAGTCCAGAGAAAAGGCAGTGAAGCTTGTGAAGGGTCTGGAACACAAATCCTATGAGGAGCAACTGAGGGAGCTGGGTTTGTTTCATCTGGAGAAAAGAAGGCTCAGGGGAGACTTTATCGCTCTCTACAATTACCTGAAAGGAGGTTGTAGCCAGGTGGGGCTTGTTCTCTTCTCCCAAGTAACAAGTGGTAGGGCAAGAGGAAATGACCTTAAGCTGCACCAAGGGAGTTTAGATAAGATATTAGGAAAAAATAGTGGTGGTCAGACTTTGGAACAGAGTGCACAGGGAAGTGGCTGAGTCACCATCCCTGGGGGTATTCAAAAGATGTGTAGATGTGGTACTTAGGGACATGGTTTAGTAGTGGACCTGGCATGGTTATCTTAACAGCTGGACTCAGTGATCTGAAGTGTCTTTTTCAACCTAAAATATTCTGTGATTCTACTGCTGGTAATTATGTGGTGCTGTATTTGAAATTTATATACTGTGGAAGCTAAAAAGCAAACTTCACTGATCAAGCAAAATAAAATGTGCATTTAAAAGCATAAAAATGAGCAGCTTAATATATGTTTTATTATTTAAAACTCCATGCTGCTCAATAGCAAACTCTACACAAGTTAAAAGCAATTGAATGCTTTTCTAAATGAAGTCTTTGCTGACAGTACTAAGCAGAGATTGGGAACATGCTGTTCATGTCTTCTCTGCTATCCAGTGTTACTTACGGCTTGGACCATTCCTTCTCTAAGTGTAATTTGTGTTTGAATCCTTTTTGTACTGTAGCTGTTATAACCCACTGCTGAAGGTTCTTGTTAACAATAGGCCAATTGTTTGAGTCATTAACCCTTAACATTTCAGTCTCTCACATGGGCCCTCACCACTGATATTCTAAATTTAATTTTCTCCAAATAGATCAAGTGTCTGATTTATCATGGTAGATTCCTGCTATGCTTATGTGGTCATGTGTCTTGTCTTATTCTTCACATTGGTGCAGTGCAAAAAGAGGTTTTTCTCCTTGTATGTGAGCAAGAAACTTCAAGTCCTCCTTCAATGAGCTGGAAATTTCACTTTTTACCTTCCACTCTCCCCTTGTAAACTAGAAAACTATCAGCCTGTTGTGAGGCACAGTGTTTACCATTTTGTTGTTATTTCCTCCTTGCTGTAAAACTGCTGTTTTATTTGTGATCAGTGAAGTAGGGGAAGTTGTAGGTGTTGCAAGTGCCTTGTATATTTTCACTATTGTCTAGATGTGCTTGTGTTTTGTATTTTGAAATATGAGATTTACAGAACTAAAAGTGAGAGTAAGCTAGCAGCAGTTTCTTCAATGTGTCACAGCTATGATCTGCATCATAGTCAAAAAGCAAGTTACTTGCAAAATTTTGTGTGGTGTTTGTGTATATGCACAGTCATAGGATGCTTTTGTCTAATAATGCAGGTACTGTATGATGGCCATTTTATTAACTGTGCTTATTTTTATTGCTAGCTCCTTTAGCTCAAGATTCATGTATTTCGTGACTGCATGCCACCTGGCCAGCCCCCTGCATTTGGTGTCCTTTGGTTTTCGTGAGATCCTTGTTATTGCAATATTTGAAATTCTAGAGATAATGATATACTTTTAAAAATGTCTCTTTGAGGCCAGGGAATGCACATATTGCACACTGTGGAACTGAGGCACAGAGGCTGAAATTTCATCCAGTGCTCTATGAGAAGCATGTGTCTGCAGGTGGTCGCCCAGTGATGGTAAGATGATTTTTATCCTCTCCTAATGAAGAGCAGTTCACTGTGCATCATAAAACTCATCCTATGAAAAAAAGTATCAGGCTTCTGGAATTGGGTTCCACTTGGCTCCTTTTATCTCTGTACAAACTTAGGAGATGGCAGTTTTCTAGCAAGGTAAAATATAAATTGAAAGGTCTGTCTTGATGTCCTTTGACTACAGCTTCTAGTTTATGATCAAAGTTACATTAAACATAATGGACACAAATACAAAGATGCTTCAATTGCACAAATACTTAAAAAAATCTACACAATTCAATAGTACAAATATTGCTGTTATTTGCAGCAGTTTACAGTTATTAAGTCTTGTTCACAACTCCAGAAACATAGCTGTGCCGTCTGAACTGAAGGAAACTTCTGACATTTAAGTTTACAGCTTGATGAGCAGTGCAGTTTAGTGGGATTTTCCCTTCAGCACTAAAGCTGACTTAAAAATCCCACAACTGCTATGGCAGTTTGCCACTCTTTTGGCTGTGGTTGCACAACTGTTGGTAAGCTTTGTGATAATATCAGATCACTGAACTGATGTGGATTAAAAATAACTTTGCAAGAACAAAAGAAATTAGTGATGTTCAACTGGCTCTTTAACTGGTGTGATTTGAAGCTTCCAATTGCTTGTGGGGGGTGTAAATAGCAGTGGAGAGGCATAAGAGAAGTGGAATTAATGGAGTGAGACCTTGAGTGCTCTTGAGAAGGTAACATGAGATTGCTGTTGGTGTTCCTGTAATCTATTTAGGAGAGAGAAACTTGTTGCTTGGTTGCCTTCACCATGTTCCCAATCTGAATCTCGCTTTCTGTGCCTATTTGGGCTTTTCCCCTCCTTGTTGCTGCTAGTTTGTAGAAAAAAAATAGCTACTTTGCTACTCTGTAGCAAAGCCCAAGGTGAGACGGGTGCCTGCTAAGGTTGTGAATGGGCTGGATTCTTCTTGGGCTGTTTTGTATCCACAACTTCCCATCCCTCACTATCTGGGAAAGTTATTTGCTTTTTTCTCCTGCTGAGTTTGTTTTTGAAAGAAGTTCTTGGCCTGAGTATCAGCGTGAGTCAGCTAAATGCCAGAGGATACATCCATGCAGGTAAATGATAGCTTAACTACAAGGGAGCTTGTAGTGGGTTGGCTCTTGGATTTTTTTAGGCCTTCCTTAGCAATGGGATCAGAAATCTAAGGAAGTATTCCATATCATCCCTTTCCGTAACACAACATATAAAAAGGTGCAGATAAGAGAGTTCGCTCTCTTCTCTCTTCCGGTGGCTGAAGGCGACGGGTATAGGCCTGGCCTGCTTGTACAGGTCAGGGCCTGTGGCTCAGACCTGCCGTTGTCTCCAGTCTCTCTGGGAGGCATGGGGGAGTTGGCTGCTGCCTCACACAGTTCTATTGTCCCATTCAGGGAAGTATTTAATCAGTTTTTTTGTACTTATCCGCTAGTTCTCTATTAACGGGTATATTTAGAGGATATTTGTTTTTAGTTTTTATCCCTGTTTCCCCCTCCCTTTTCCCTTTTTTCCCCTCGGGAGCTCCCTATTGTGTGTACAATATATATATTCAAATAATATATATAATTGTAAATATATATATTTTTTATATAATCTGGTTGATTTCGGTTTCTCTCAGTTCCTATAATTTTTTTTTCCTTTCCTCTCTTTGCCCAAAGTGGGGGGGGGGAGGGGCTTTCACTGAGCATTTGGAGACTTGGTGGGAAGCCAGCTCAAACTTGCTCAGAGGTACAGACTAGTCAGTCTCACCTCTGTGCCTAGCAAGATCATGGCGTAGATCCTCCTGGAAACCATGCTCAGGCACGTGGAAAATATGGAGGTGGTTGGTTCCAGCCAACATGGCTTTGCTGGGGGTAAACTGTGCCTGAAAATTTGATGGCATTCTACAATGGTGTAATGGAATGGGTGGTTAAAAGAAGAGCAACTGACACTTAACACAAAACATTTAACACTGTCCCATATGACATCCTTGTTTCTAAACTGAAGAGACATTGATTTGGTGGATAAGGGTCACACTCAAGAGTTACAGTCAAAGGCTCAGTGTGCAAATGGAGGCCAGTGACGAGTGGCATCCTCAGGTATTGGTACTGGGACTCACGCTGCTTAGCATCTTTGCAATTTGGACAGTGGGATCAACTGCATCCTCAGCAAGTGTGCCAACAACACCAGCTGGGTGGTGTGGTCAACATCCTGGAAGGAAGGGATGTCATCTAGTAGAGCGCTTAAGAACCTCATGTGAAGCTCATGGAATTCAACAATACAAAGTGCAAGGTCCTGCACTTGGGTTGGGGCAATCCTGAGCACAAATACAGGCTGGGTGGAGAATGGATTGAGAGCAGCCCTGAAGAGAAGGACTTTGGGGTGCTGATGGATGAGAAGCTGGACATGAGCCACCAATGTGCGCTTGCAGCCCAAGGGCCAACCACATCCTGGGCAACATCAAAAGCAGCATGGCCAGCAGGGTGAGGGAGGGGATTTGCCCTCTACTCTGTTCTGGTGAGACCCCCACCTGGAATCCTGTGTCCAGCTTAAGGGGGGGGGGGGGAGGCAGCAAGAAGGGCATAGACCTGTTGAGCAAGTCCAAAGGAAGGCCACAAAGATGATGAGAGTGTTGGAGCACCTCTCCTATGAAGACAAGCTGAATGAGTTGGGGATGTTCAGCCTAGAGAAGAGAAGGCTTCAGGAAGACCTTGGAGCAGTCTTCTAGTACGTAAAGGGGACCTGCAAGAAAGCTGATGAGGGACTTCTGATAACGACCTGTAGTGATAGAACAGGGGGGAATGGCTTTAAACTGAAAGAGGGTAGATTTACATTAGATATCATGAAAAAATTCTTTATTGTGAAGGTGATGAGAAACTGGAACAAGTTGCCCAGAGAAATTGTGGATGCTCTATCCCTGAAAGTATTCAAGGTGAGGTTGGATGGGGCACCAAGCAATGTGGTCTAGTGGCCAGGGGAGTTGGAACTAGGTGATCCATGAGGTTCCTTCCAACCCAAACAATTCTGTGATTCTGTGATTAATTGTAGCAGGAGTGTGCCTGTCACTTTGCAGGTCTCAGCATAGCTATTGCTAGCTGCAGCAGCTGGGGGAGCAGAGAGATACCAAGAGTGGCAACCTGATGGGAGTCCCAGCCCTCTACTGAGGCTGGTCTGTGCTGGCCTCTGTTCTGTGTTTGCTTCTTTTGCTGACTGCCATGTGCAGAAAGGTTTCCCATTGTTGGAATGGTAGCATTTAATTATGTAAACTCTTTTGAAGTCTCCTGCCATTAGCCACTAGACCATGAGAGCAAATAAGTCTTTCCTTTTGGATTCATTACAAACTGTTTTTTCCTCTCCAAATGTAAGTTTGATTTTTTTTTTTCAGTTCATGAAGAGGACTAAATGAATGAGATAGCATGTCTAAGACTGTGGTTTCCTCATTACCGATGGCAATAGTAGAGTCACAGGCTGTGAGTCAAATGGTTTGGGTTTTGGTTTTTTTTGTGTTTTTTTTAGCTTATGGAAGATTTTTGCTGGTCTCTGAGTGATTTGGAGCACAGTTTATCATCTGCTAGCTTACAGAATTTGGCAAATGTGTTTTCTTTGTTTGCCTTTTTTTCACCCCAAGCAAACTCAGTTGCTGGTAAAACATTCTAAGCACTCATGACCCAGAGAAACTGGAAGCAGCCAAGTTTTCATTTGGGTAATGTACAAATCCATTGCAGTCATCACTGCTGCCAATCTCCAATTAGAAGATTAATGAAGTTATTTACTTTGGGTCAAGAGAGCAATCTGCACTGTTACATACCTTCTCTAACCCAAGCTGTAAAATTGTAGGACTATTAAAAAGGAGTTGAGAAATTTGTGGGCTTCCTGTTAGATCTATATTTGAAAATTTTCAAAGGCTTACTGAACTACATGGAAAGATTCTGGGATTTCCTGGTTACTTCTAAGATAACTTTCTGCCTTGAAAGTGTCTGCAAATGCTCTCTCCCTTTTGTACCTAATTAAAGTCTTGGTCTTAATGTGTCATGAGTCTAAGTCTTTTGCTGAGAGTAATGCACTGTTTGTATGAGCCATGCCTATGGAACCAAAACTGTCTCAGGTAAAACCACTGAACTTTGTTTTCAGTACTGCTGTTTGATTCTGACAAAGTTTTTTGGATCACTTTGTTACTTAAAGTTACTTCAGTGTCAAGTTTGATATTCACAGCTCTGTCAAGGGATGTACCAGCTCTCTTATTGCCTTGGTCTTTAGTGTCTATTTCTCTTGCTCTAAGGTCTTACAAATTTGAGAGGACTTGTGTACTGATTTGTCTGAATGTACAAATATTTTTTATGCATCATTCTAAGAAAACATTGCTAAGAAAATAAACAGTCCTATTCAGACATTTTTCTCCAGTGTGTTTGCTGACCATATTAGGAAAGGTTTCTCTGAGGATGGAGGGGCTAAAATTTACCTTCTGTGCTGTTAGAGAGATTGCCACGCAGTGTAGTTTTTTGGTGTACGAGTCAAGGTAAAGATTACTATACTTTTACACTTTTCATAGTGCAAACCATAATCAGCAGATCCCCACCTGCAGACGCTGATTGGCGTCTTCTCTGTATTTCTTTGTGATATGTTTTGCATCAGTATGTTCAGAGAGCAGAAGGGATGGTTCTGATTTGTGTGGTGTGGAGAGTGCCTCTTACTCAGCTGACCCATCTCCAGTGTTTCTGTGGATACAGCAGTGTTTCTGTGGATAAATAAGTGGTCTGGAAAGAAAAAGGCATGTGTGACTGAACCTTGCATAAAAGAGCACACCCTTAAGACAAAACTGAGTACACAATTTCTGCCAAATCAGGTGTCTTTGCTTGATTTTGAGTGATGTGGAAGTCAGTATGGATAACTGTATAAGATGTATTGCAGTGCATGAAGGCGGGCACACACAGAAGCCTTTGAGGTACCAGTACTTTAGTCCTTTATACCCCACTCCACTTAGTGGAAAAGAAACTTCACATTCAGAATGGTAGTGGAAGCTCCTGGGAGGAAAGAGAGATGTCCCACCAAGTTTAGTCACTTTGTTCAACATGAAAACAAAGGAAGTATTATGAAGCTCTTTTTGGCTAGCAAACAGAAAACCTTCTCATGGGATTCCACAGCTTCTGGTTTTGTTTTTAGTACAAACATGATGATATAACAAGTCATCTCGTTAAATAATAATACTTGTATGTTTAATGTTATTAGTTTTTGTTTACACTATAAATCTTTTTCCAGCTATTAATAGATCACTATAGTAGGACTCTAATGTATTGCAATGGAAAGAACATTATTATGTATTTCTTAGTGGCAATAGAAATCTAAAGTGGAACCTTACTTTGCTGGTCTTTCCGCTAGAAATGATCTGAAACTCCTGGGAATGTGGATGAGTATGCATCACAGTCTTTCATGATCACTTTTTCTGTGGTTGTTAAATTTCTGCTGAAATTTGTGGTGCTGATTGCATACAGAGATGTGGTGCTTCTGGCCTGTCAATATGGTGATTCTTAGCATACACAGAAAGCAGAGATGGCATTGTTAAAGAGGCGGCTTGGCATCTGTTTTCTAGACAGAAAAACACCCATAGAATATTATTACATGGTGTGCAAATAATGGAATCCAAGCATGAGATAATAAAAGTACCTAAAATTAAAACACAAATACCTGTGTAATTTTAAGACACCTTCTAAAATTCTGCTGTAACTAGATGAAACAATGAATTTAGGAAAAGTTTTAGTGATGATACTGAGAAGGAAGAGTTTCAGACCTCTTCAATAAAATTATCTGCCCATCAGAAGAACATCTTAAATGACAATGTTAATGGCAAATTGCTTTTGTTTCCTTTATATAGGAATACCTACTAAAATGTTAATTGTTGAATTAACTTCTTTTTTTAATATATATATTTTTTTCAGAGGCAGGACTATGGAATGAGTAGTTTATAAATATTGAGGTTAAGATGATTTGTGTACTGCTTCTCATCTGAAATGTATTCTTAAGGATGTTTTATTCAAAGTCTTATATTTAAGTGTTTGAAAAAAAGAAATTCCAACAGTAGGAGGAACATCCTACTTGTTAGCCCTCAAGGCTTTAATTAAGTCCTAAAGTGTTGTAAACTGTCATCTTTGCTCAGTCCCAAGCTTTCTGTCTGAAATTATGTAGAACACGGGCAACTAATTTTGACCTGTCTGTGGAGAAATATTTTAATTGTCTGCGTATGAAACAACAGATTCAGTGTACTGTGGTGTTCTCATGCAAAATAGGCAATGTCTATCTAGACTGGATGTTTTTTATGGCTGTCCCATGCTTTTGTTTAGTGTTTACAAGGTTGCTTCTCTTCCTTTATGTTACTATCCTGATAGAGAACATACCAGGTTTTGTTGTGTGTTGGTGTATATTTAGGTGTGACTTTTGTCATGTGCTTTGCATACACTTGTATTGGAGTCTGAAGTGTTAATGCAAACAGACAGATCCCACCTAAGACTGTGTTATTTTACTAGCTGTTTGTAGCAGAGTAGCAAAACTGGAGGTTTTGAGCAACGAATTAACACTTTAAGTCATCTACAGCCCCACAGAGCCTGCAATGAGGGCAGTGTTTCCTTCATTTTTGTCTCATTACCTCAGCAGACTGGGTTGTTATTATTATCATTATGTGAGTACAGGGCTTCCTGTTGTGCTGTAGTTAGCCAAAAGTGAGCACACAAAGCTTCAGGAGAAAAGAAGAAACACATTTGAAAGTACTCTTTATAGTTACTGGGTCTCAACTTGAGATTATTGTGTTCTGTTAGCAGCTGAACTGATCAATTTCCTTCCCCGTTCCAGTAGTAACCCAGTAAGTCATTAAAACTATTCCGCTGCTGATTACTCTTCTGACTTTTTCCCTTCTCTTTATAAGCTTATTTGTAAAAGAGAATCTGTGACGTGCACTTGGGTCTCTCCTAATTTTAAAAGATACTGTGCTTCCTGTGGGAAGGCTGATAGTGTTGTAAGATGAACTCTTACTGTGCAACACCAAGAAAGGAAATTGTTATCACTGTGTTTCAGTAATGTACATTAACAGTTTTTTCTTACTATATGAATAATTAGAAATGTTGTTTACAAAGAAAAAGGGCCATAGTCTGCTCTGCCTTTGGGGACTCCAGTTTCTAGATTTAGCTAGGTTTCTCTGGGACCTGGGCTCCATTGTACTAAAGCACAAACAGAGCATGTCTTGCATGTTACTGACCTCTGAGTTTATTTTGGTAAGTCTTTTCATACTTTTGAAAAGTGTTTGAACCTACCCAGCTTCTGCTTCATGTGCTTTATGTCACAGAAGTTACAGGAACTCTGTAGGGTGGAAGATTGACATGTCAAGGTGATTATCTGAGAGCAGTACCCTCTTTACCTTAGTTTCTCCAAAGGAAAAGTTGTGTAAGAATTCCTACAGTAGTTGTGTACTGCTCAGCTCTTCTTTGAACCTGCTCAAGAAAGATCAGTGTAGTTTAAGTGCATTTTTGATCAAACTGTGAGTTGGTACAGCCCTAAAGTAGTTGTGCATCATAGGAGCATCCTACCTCATATTTTTGGTTCTTGAATTTATTTATTTACCTATGGTCTAAAAATGATAATTTTAACAACTGTTTGACCATATGTGGAGGTCAATTATTAACTAGTAAGCAGCCTTGAAGTTATGCACAATTACTAAGTACACTTACTTTATCACTCGACTCCTCCCAGTTTGTGCATACACATTGCAGAGACTGCCTGTAAGTCAAAATTGCCCTTTGCATCTTCCTACTTGATTCAAGTTTCAGGATTCAAGGAACATGATTTGTGTTTCCAAGTTTGCTGTGAAGTTACAATCTGTGACAACAGAAACTCAATATCCTTTTGTGTGGTCCCACTGCTCGTGTTCCTTTTATTAGTTTGCTGCACAGGCTTCTTCTCATCTACACTCTGTCCCTCTCAGACATGGAGGAGCTGAAGTGGTGAGATCTGAGTCTAGGTATTCTTTGGGCAAACAAGGGAAGTCCCCGCTAGGGGTAGGTACTTGCTCTGATGCAGATTGAAATGGATCTTCTACCTGGTCATAGCTTTTCCGTACTTGCCCACATTTCTTTTATGTGGGCAAAGACCCCTCTGACCCTGACTAGCAGTTTTCCCAGTGGCAGCCTTGCCAGTGCCCTAAATCAGCCTTGTGCACAGGGGTCTGCTCAGATGTCCCCCACACACAACTGGCAGAAGGCAGACATCAGTGCAGTGTGGATGGAGATGAATCATTGTGAGGAGATGCGCATCTGGGGTATGTGTAACATGGTACCATAAAGAACTGATGTACACTCATAATCTCTGTCTGGTTTGGGTCTGTGTGTTTAACTTATAAAATGAATAGTGAAAGTCTATAAGTCTCAAGATAAAATGTCTTTAAAACTTTTTCCATGTGTGACATTATTGCAGCTCTTACTATAGCTGAATTTTACCTGTTTATGACTGCATCCCTACACCAGGCTGACTTTGTGATCAGAAAGGCCTCGGAATTCAGTGGAAGACAGCAGTGTCAAACTGCTCATAGCTCTTTGCAAAATTCAAGGAAACTGCTTTGGTTGTAGGGGTTCAAAGAAGAGCTTAAATCTAAAATAATCACATTCAGTTTATTTTAATTTGAAATTATCTGATCTATTCGTATGTTGTTCATAATATAGAACTTTGGGTTGAATTTATGCAGCTAACAAATGTGATCTGAAATTCCCTCAGTCTTGATATTTGGTATATTTCTGACTTAATGTGCAATATGAGGATAACATCATTAGCTGTGGAAATTATGAAAGCACACAAGTACATCATCTGTTTGGAATGGTTAAACTGGAGGTTAAAATGCCAGTAACAATTTCCGCTGCCTTCAGCTGAAGCTAGATGTGTAATATCAGACTGTGGTAGGAAGTAATTTATAAGTTGTTTATTTGGGTTTGAATTTTTTTTTTGGTCATAGCATTACATGAATAGAAGAATTTAGTTTTGCTTTACTATACCCGCAAATGATGGTAAAGTCCATGATGACGAGTATGGTTCACAAAAGTTGAGTTAAAAACAAAATATGCCTTAGGATATTTTTGTTGGCTGCTATTGAACAATGTCTTGATTTTTAAATAGATTTTCAAAGCAGAAAGAGTTTTACTTTGAACTTGAGGTCTAATTACAGGGACATATGTTTCTTTCAGGGGCTTGTATGTTGAAATGTAAGTATTTTTATCATGTTTGTGACACTAATATTGTGCTGAAGCATCAAAATTACATGAAAATTGCTAGGAATGTGGTGTTTTATGAAGTAGTTTGACAGGGTAAGTAATTAGGCATAGCGAAAAATAAGACTTAATTTTTCCATTTGCAATAATCTCTAGGGATCCTAGTGACAAGGGTCTGACTGGAATTTAGTAACTCCTTGGGTTAAAGCTTTGTTTCAGTAACAACCACATGAAATACTTGGATGTTTGCTTGCAGTGCTCTTAGTATTTTCTATCTTATGTTTTTATGCAAAGTGCATTTGACACAGTGGGGACTATTACATTTAGAGACAAAGCTAAAGCTGAAAAAGTTGGAAGCAAACAATTTTTGACTTGGGTGTTTTGGTGATGCTTTGGCTAATAGAAACAACAATCACCTCCCTGCTGAGACAGGGAGATGGAATTCAGAGGTTTTTTGTGGGACCTCAGAAGTATTCAGTATAAACATCGATTCTGTGAATTTGTTGCTTCCACATATCAGCTATAAATTATGTTTATAATGGGCTTTGTAAACTCTGAGAAATACTGTGTAGTATGAACTTACAAGGTGAGAATGGTAGTATGTCTGTAATATACTGGTGGGTGGGACTTGCAGGAGCATCCCCAAATTTGGAAGGGTGAGAAATAAAATTCTTCAGTGGTTTTCTTAAAGGTTTTATGAGGTTTGCTGGATGCTGTGTCTTCACAGTTAAAATGAAATGTAAATTTGCAAACACAATTTTTCAAAGCATACTTGATGCAACCTTCCATTTTATTGAAGAATTGAAGCTATCTGTTATATGGAAATGAGTAGTTCAGCAAGCTGCAGCTGATTCTTGTAGCCTCAGTTCTGGTTGTGTAGATTTGTTGTAAAGGCACTGGAGGTAAAAGCATTTCATAAAGTGCAGCATATAAGGCCTAGGCTAAGCAAGTTTTTGCTTATTAAAAACTTGCACTTAGATTGTCGAGTTCAATTTAATCCTCTGCAACAAGCTGTCCCTTAAAACCTAGGATATGAGGAGTAAATCAGGGCTTACCTCATAAGATCTACTGAGTCACTGCAGTTTCTTCTGGCACAAGTGAGGGTTGCAAAAGTTCAGCTTTTTGTATGAGAGACTCTTAAGGACTAAACAAGCAAGCTGCAAGAGATGCGCCTTTAAGGGCTAACTGACAAAAAGAAGAAATATAGTGTAGCGAATACTGGAAAGGCTAATGTCCTGTGATGAGGCCTCTGTCTATGTTGTGTTTCCTGCGGTTTGTTACTGTATTGCAGCAGGGCGGAGCACTCTGTCTGTTATGTGTCTATAGGCAGGGTAAGCAAATGCAGGCTGTGAGACTGCTTGTGCTGTAGAGTTTCTAAGAAACTCCAGCAGCATGCAGAGTTGATTTTGACTTGTAAAACATCTGTGTTATCTAATGGACCTTGACCATGTATTTCATGCCATATACTCTATTAGGTGACTTTTTTATTTGTGCCTATTAAGTATTAGAATATATTCTCTTCTGCCACACACATTCTCTCATGTAAGTGAGAATCGAACATGGCATTCACTGAATAATTAGCAAAGCCAGCAGTGAAGTTGGGAAGTTATAAGATCATTTGTGATCCTTCCATCTGTTCATTTACATTATCTTCAAGAGAATAGGTCTCTCTGCAGCAAAAGCAAATATTTCAGTGAACTAAGTGCTCAGACAGTGAACTATCATTTCACATGTGTGTAGTGGGTATTAAAGATAGAGGGAGAAAGATAATACCATTTTTTCCAGTTTAACTTTGTTGTTGAAAGGCAGGAGTCACTCAGGTCTAGCAGTGATCTATTGTGTTGCAGTGCCACACAGTAAAATTGTAATTTATTTTGAATACAGTCTAAAACTAAGTTAAAATCAATTCCTCTTAATGAAAATTCACAGGCTTCCAACATCATCTATGTATTGGAGATTCTGCCTGTCACTCACTGATTCGTATTTCATGTTATGCAGTGATTTTAAAAAATACAGTAGTATATTTGTTTTGATATTCTTTTGTGTTTCAGATATTGTAAGAACATATCTTCTCATATGTAAGCATGTATCTTCATGATGTTATTATATAGTTTCCTATCACTTTTTATACTACTTTTCATTAAAAATGTATCTTTTTTAGTATGAGAGTTATATGGGAACAAATTACTTTTCCATTTCACAGTTCTGATGTTATGTTCTGCTGAGGATTTTTTCAGTCTGTAGCTGCATGTTAGTGATAAATTGTTTATATTTTATAAGCTTTATCTGTGTGTGTGTGTATATGTACATTGTACATACGTGTAATATCAGTCTAGTGAAAGGTGTCCCTGCCTGTGACAGGTGGGTAGGACCTTAAAGGTCCCTTCCAGTCCAAACCATTCTATGATCTTTGTAATACAACAAAGTGGTGTAATATGTAATATATCATGTATATATATCACAGTATGTATAATAGGCATGTATATAAATTGTATGTGCATGTATAAAAGCATTCTTCAGCTCATTTCTGAAGGGCCTTTCTGAACTCAGGTAGGATTTGCATTTTGTGCATTTCCTTTCATCCCAATATGCCGGCCTACAGTTTAAATATCTGCTTTTTCGGAGATGAAAAGCGCATGCTGTTTTCCTATGTTTTCAAAACTCTGCTCTAAGTAGCAGTATTTTTAAATTCAAGGTTGTTTCTAGTAAAAGTGAAGTGATGACAGCAAGTTTGTGAGTATTACAGTATAGTTTTTTCTGTCTTAAATTACATTACGGAGGGGAAAACGGCTCATAAGGAGGTAATTTCAAGCCACATTTACTTTGAAAATATGTGAATGATTAAGGAGACTCTTTCCCCTCTGGTCTTATTTTGACCCTGTAAGACCTTGAACATATCTTGCATGATTCTGTAGTTTTGAATGTATAAACTTCACACGTTGTTTAGTCTATAAGTGTCTGTACTTCAACTGCATGAGTGATTCCGCCTCTTGCTACTTGTCCCACTGCTAGAAGGAAATCTAGAAGATGCTTTGTAAAGTGCATAGGGCCTCCTTGAAGCTGTAACTCAAGAGAGCTTCCTATAAGCAAGTTAGAATTCCTAACGTACTTTTTCTGCAACTCAGATGCTGAAATTGAAAAATACTCTTTCCAGTCACACTGCTGAAGCATTCACAGAGCTTTGCTATGTAGGCATGAAACCAATAAACATTCTGTTTTCAGGTGTTCTTAGCTATCAAGCAAGGTGGGCAAAGCTGTACCCCAGCTGCTTGCAAACACTGATGTTTAAACCTGAACAATGAAATCAGGAAAAATAAAGTTTCTTGTGCTTCATGGTGTTTCAAGAAGCATGTTCAACTCCTGAAATAATTGTAATAAGTGCAGTTAGAGCTTCATACAGGATTATAAGAAACTGAGCTGCTTTTGTCAGTTTTTAAAATATGTCTCCTCTGTGCTTATTGCTGGCCTCTTGTAAAAAATGATATGGGTTAGTCTTGTCTGGAGCTACAGCATATTGCAGATGCAGCCTCCAGGACCTTCTAGTATTTCATCTGTTCAAAATCATTATTTCTTAACTCCAGGAGTTTGTTTTGAGTCTGTGCTAAACACAGCTTCAGAAACTACCATCTCAAGAAAAAATAGTTTTAAACAGGTTTCATGTGAGATAGCTACAGTTTTCTTTCTCAGGGTGTTTCCTTAAATACAGTTCATCAGAGATGAAATGCCTGTTGTAGAGTTGTGCACTGTTGGTAATTTGTGCATGTCATTTGACAATAAAAGGTTTTAGCAGTGGAAAATCTTAGAGCTGAGAGAGACAGTATCCAGTTAAGGATGGTGGATGTAAAGAGCTTCCATTTTCTAGTCTGTTGAAGGACCATGCATTTTTTTTCTCTGGCTCTTCTGCACTGTAGCAGGATGTATCAGTCACTCACTTGCCTGCACTTTATCTAGCAAGGTGATTTTCTGGAGTGATGAACTTACCTCTCCTCCCTCTTGTGTTTATCTTTGTGTTTTCCTTAGTCTCTTGAAATTTGCATAATGTACTTCTTTGGGATGACATGATCTCTGTAGCCTGGGTCCTGTGTTTGATGTGAAATATGTTGGGCTTTCATTATTTATGCCTTAAACTGGGGAGAAGAGGGCTATTTTATATATGAGAGTAAATGCTAATTTTATTTATGTATATATAAATATAGAATAAAAGTAGCTTTTCCAAATAATAATGAGGGCTGAGTTTTGTCAGACTAGAAGACACTGGATTTATACTACTTTACTGTGTTCTTAATAAGTATGAAATAAAACTAAGATGTGTATTTACAAAATGATATGCTATTGTTTCTTTAGGATTAGTTTTGCTGCTTTTATTCTATGAAGATGCTTTGGCAGGTATTGCAGCAGAGGTGGGGGTTTTGTCCAGTCTGTGACTTAAGTACTTCCAGCTTTTTTTTTAAACTGGACCAGGTTCTGCAAGCAGACAAACATCAAGGCCATAGTAATGCAGGAATTAAGGAAAACACGTCTTCAGAAGCAACATTGCTTCTCTTATTTTTGAGCCGCTTCTCATGATACTGAAACTTATTCCTAATTATTTTATAAATGTGCAGAAACGCACCTCAAGGGAGTGGATGTGGACCATTTGTCATTCACTTAGTCAGTCTTGGCTTTATCATTACATTTTTGAAAATATTACAGGCCCGTGGCAATAATGGTACCTGGTGCCAAATGCTAGCAGGAAACTATATTGAGAGAAGTGTGCAGTGACAAAGTTAAGAGTGCAAGAATGTAGTGATGAAGCTTTCTCATACAGGAGCACACATACTGCAGCATACTGTTACAGTAATGTTGATTTAATGTACAATTTGAGATACTAGCTCTTGGACTCATATCTCAAATTTAACAGTGATAAATCACATGTTCTGCAAAAAGCCTACTTGGAATGTATTTAAGGACTGTATTTTTGTTCAAAAATATTAACAAATTTCCTTGACACATGATGTTGGTGTAAAGGGGAAGTTGTTTGCCTTATTAGTAAATATGTATTTTCCTGGTAAGGATTGTATAACAACAAGCTGCAAAATGGGAAAAACAAATGTGTTTCAAGTTTTCTGAGAGCATTATTATAGTTACAGTGGAATTCGGAGATTAGGCTAGAAATTGTCTAGCAGGAGTGTAAATCACTTGAAATCACAAAGATAGTCCAGATGCTGAATAAGAAAGAGCGCTCTGAAAAATCACTTTTTAACAATTTCATTGAGCTCAAAAAGGAACAAACCTGATGAATGACATATTTGTAGCTAGGAATTATGTCATTGTGTCCAGGATGAGGCACTTTGAGAAAAATTCAGTCTTCTGCAGGGTGTCTGCTCTTCTGTGGAATGAGGAACAGAGGCCTCAGGCACTGCATGTTGAGTTAGGTGCTTCGTGTTTGGGCCTTGCAACAGACAGTGTGGGATGGATGTCTGTGCAAAGATACAAGTGGTAGGCTCCTTCTGTGGTGTAATAAAACATGGATTAATACTGCTAGTGTAGCATGAATATAAGTTAGAGAATACAAAGCTGATCCAGTTATAGAAATACTTTCATACAAAGTATTTTGGTTTTATACAAATACAAATTTTATCAGTGCTGAAGTAGGAGGACAGCAATTTCCCTATCTAGGCTGCTATGATGAACACATCCAGTGCAAGATATTCAGAAAGAAAATCAGTGGACTGGCACACCTCTCCTGTGAAGACAGGCTGATAGAATTGGGGTTGTTCAGCCTGGAGAAGATGCCAGGGAGACCTAGCCTCTTCCAGTACCTAAAAAGGGCCTACAAGAAGGGTGGAGAGGGACTTTTAACAAGGACAGGTAAAAACAAGGGCAAAGGGTAATGGCTTTAAACTGGAAAAAGGTAGACTTAGATTAGAAGATGGGAAGAAATTCTTTACTATGAGGATGGTGAGATACTGGAACATGTTGTCCAGACAACTTGTGGATATTGCATCCCTGGAAGTGTTCAAGACCAGGTTGGATGGGGCTCTGAGCAAGCTGGTCTAGTGGGAAGGGTGCTGGTGGGGTTGGAACTAATTGATCTTTCATGTCCCTTCCAACCCAAGCCATTCTATGATTCTATAAACTGCTATATACTAAAAAGCACACATGAATGCTATTTGTTGAAATTGTGGCCATGAGATGTAAATCACAATACTGATAGCCTGTATTTATCTTTCAGGGCCTGTAGTTAAACTTGTATGTGACTTAAAAGAAAAAAACTATGCATTCTTTGTTCCCTTTAATCTGTGATCTCTTTTGCATGGTATAATGAGGTGTCCATGGTAAAGGCTCTCTGTTATAAAAAAAGCACGTTGCAGAGTAACTTCATTCATTTAAACCTCACACCCCTGTGAGTCTAATTTTAACCTCTGGTAACAGAGGTAGGAAAGAAACATGTACCTTTGTCCACTTTGCAAGAACAGTGTAACACAGAACTTTTGCAAAGTAGATATTTACATCTTGCTCCTTTGGCTGCTTCCCTTAGCTCAAAAGTTCCTTTTATAACGAGCAAATTATTCACAGAGTGACAATGCAAATGCAAATGCAACTTTCTGCTATAGATCATTGTGCATCTAGACTTCCAGTTGTGTTTGTTTTGTATGGAAAAATGCCATTTGGAGGCACAAATTGTGATCAGTAATGCAACCTTAGTTGCTTGACAGGGTTTTAAAATACGCTTTACCAGCATCTCCTGCTAAAGATCAACGTATAACCATGCTGGAGGATTTTTCCCAATATTGCATGTACTGCAGAAAGCAGAAGCATTGTTTATTACCTTGCTGAACTTTTGGCATATTTGTTTGCTTTTGCAGAGCTTTCATCTCTTTATTAAGCTATAGTACTGAAGTGTTATCTCCCTCTCCTCTGATTTCCTGTGAAAGTCTCTCATACCAGGCACCAGAATTCTTTGCCTGATGGCTCTTGTTTTAGCCAAAATTATGTATGCAGTTAATAGTTTAGGTGGATCAATCTGCAAATATTGCTATATTTGATGTGTTCCTCACAGAGATGCATTAAACTATGAAGTGGCTAAAACACACACACACACACGCACACACATATATATGTATATGTATGTAAAAGTGGTTGGATTTGTGTGGGTGGTGTGGTTTTTGTTTGTTTGTTTTCCTCAATAAAGAAATGAAAACAGTTTATTTTCTTTGCTCTCTTCCCTACAACATGAATTTATACTATCAGCTGTTTATTGACTTTTTTAATATATTTTTTCCCTTCCTGAGTATCCTTTTGACTATTCAAATTTAATTGCACTGAAGGCCTGTTTTTAGTAGACCAAAGCAGAAAGCCTTTCCTATGCATGTGTTTCCTATTAACATGTGTTTTTCTTCTACTTTGGCTCCCTTGCTCTTCATCCACTACTGCTTCCCATTCCTCCTTTCCTCACAGTTCCACTGTGCACAGTCTTTTATTGTGTCTCTCCCTCCCCTTCTTGCCTGTTTTTCTCTTTATTTTTCTATTGTTTCCTATCCCAAATTGCTCATGTGTTCACTTGCACCCTTCCTGTCTGTTTTATGCATAGAAAGTCTTCAAAGTGAAAAAATGTTTTTCAGACGGATTTAGTTTTCTTCTTGCAGTAAGGGCATAAACACTGCAAAGGAAATGAACGAAGTGAAGAGTAGCTGTGCTGGTTTAAAAGTTAACCAGCAGGGGAAATGAACTCAACTCAAAAGAGAGATTATGAGTCAGAATATCAATTTAATAAAATAATACAATAAGTACGATTATACAGACAAACAATTGGTTTTAACCCACAAAACCCAAATGTATAACCCAGCACCCTGGGGCATGAACAAAAGTGGTGTTCCTTGGGCCCCCTGAGTCCAAAGTAAAGGGAGAGGGGAAAAACCTGCTGGTGGGAGAGCTGCTGCAGTCTGGTCAGAAAGTGGTGATTGCAGTCCAGTTGAGAATGGTGGTCTCAGTCTGGTTGAGAGCGGTGGTCTGCAGTCTTCCTCTGGATCCCACGAGTGGTAAAAAGGTTCCAAAACTCCAAGTTTATATATTCTCCAGTTCAGGCAGGAATGCTCACCACAAAAGGGTGTGAGGAAAGGAACATCTTCCTATCTCGCAGGCCTCTTAATGCCTAGTTTATAGCCTGAGGAGTCAGGCTGCTCTGGGCAGAGGGTGTAAATGCTCTATTGATAACAGTTTCTGGGAAATGGCATGGAAGGCTATAGAATACACAGGTTTGGGTTACACCCATCCAGTGATGAATTGGTCCCAGCTGTTCTAACTAGGGCAGTAGCCCACAGAGAGTTTCAGTAACCTGATTTCTGAGCAAAGAAGGGTACACACTCTCCTGTGCCATGTGAGAGACATCCCATGGAGGTATGAAATGCCCCTAGAGATTCCTCTTCTGTCCATCCACCCTGATATATGTCAGCTCTTGGGAGCTGTATTTGTTTGCAAAGTACCTGTGCTACCTTAAACTCGATTGCATGGAAGGAGATCCTTCCAGACTTCAATTTGGGACCTACTGGCCCCATTGATACAAGAGGTTGTTCAGAGACAGGTGTACCAAAACAGGCAAATTGTTTGGTAGAACAAGTAATCAAGGATTATTTAATTAGAAAACTTAATTATTACTGCCGTGATTTGGAGAAACTTCCAAGTGAAGCATCTACTGAAAAAACAATGCTTGACTACTGCCTTATTCCTATGAGGGGGGAGTGATTTGCCATCTGTTGCAGAGTTAAGTCTATGTGTCTTATTTTC
The DNA here is from genome assembly GCF_003984885.1 of Neopelma chrysocephalum. NCBI lineage: Eukaryota > Metazoa > Chordata > Aves > Passeriformes > Pipridae > Neopelma > Neopelma chrysocephalum. The sequence goes on from NW_020925569.1 coordinate 1,013,265, forward strand.
TGATTTGCTAGCCATCACCCTAGCAAGTCCTTCATTCTCTTGCGCAAAAATGTAAGCTCAGACCTGTATCTTCAAACTAGTCCTTTGTACTGAAAACTATTTCCTTTGAAGGGAGATATGGATAGTGTCCAGTTTTTTGAGCTTTTATGCCAGACCACTGTTAGCCACTGCTTTTGAAAGCAGCTTTTTTTAATGTGATGACAGCACCTTCAGTCTGGCCTTGTGAGGCATCTTAGTATCTAGCCTTCCTCTCTGTCACTCTCCCATATACATACACTAACTTGCAGACAGACACACAAACACACTAACCAGAGCATCTCAGTAAAGGTTTGTAGCTTATCTCCCAATTGTCTTCTTAAATGGCTTGTTCACACCACCATCACCACTTTTGTAACAACCTGATGCACCTGTTCCTGCAATGAAGGGACAATCTGTCTGTCCTGGGACTATCCTTGCTGTTAGAATGATAATGAAGAGAAAGCAGGCAGGATAGTCTTGCTAGTTCTTACTTGTCTTGCTGATTTCTTGCTCTTTATTTGGTGGTCCTTGGTAATTAGTACTGGGCTACCGTTCAGTGCTCTTATAATGGTGTCATATTGCAAGTAAAACCGAAGACCAGTTTCTCTACTTCTATAAAGTAAAAGCATGGGTAGCTAGACTAAAATAATAATGAATATCCCTTTTCTCTTACCTAGCTAATCATCAGGCTGCTTATTCCATTATTCTCCAAAATGGAGAGGTTCAGGGACTACAATCTGCTAACAGTGACTATTGAAAGGCAATTTTTTATAAATACATCTAAAAATGTGTTTTTCAGCATATTGATGTTTGTCACCTTGGACAAAAATTCCCAACCCAGTAGCCAGTAAAATCACAGGCTGAAAAAGGTATTTAAATTTATGTAATCAGATGTTCCAGCTGATTAATCCCAGGCAAGGCTTTTCAGAAAATGGACCGTTGCATTGTATACTTTAAATCATAAGAACACTCTGTTCCTGGGGGAATACATTGACAAAATTGTGGGGTTTTTTTTCCACTTCACTTTATGGAACCTTTATAATATTCATAGCCATCTTGATGGAATTTCAGTCTTTTTCTTGTTAATGATTCATGAAACAGTATACATTGAGCAAAAATGTGATTACTGGTGTGTGTGGTTTTTTATTTCTAAAGGCTGAAAGCTGTATTTTTACCTTTTGAAAACCATGATGTGGGCTATTAACTGACTTACAGATAATAATGTATGCCTTTTCTAACCTACTCATAATGATGCTTCTAACCCAGTTATAATGACGCATTGACAGATGTAGATAGTGTTTCAGAGGGCTTTTGTGTGAATGAAGGAGATGGTTTTTCAAATCTCTCAAGAATTCAGAGTCCTCTTTCATTTGTGGGAAAACTCACACCAGTCTCCCTTGGAAGAGCTCTCAGGTTGGTGTCGGTCTGTGTATGGTTCTACTACTAAGAGATCACTCACTGCTCACTCTTGTTGCTGGTGGTGGACTGTTTTCTTTTCATTTTAAGTCCCATTTGCATGATGTTCATGGACTTCTTGTATTGGAAAAGCTAATTTATATGCAGATGTATTCTTTACTTATAGTGATTGCTTAATTTTTAATTAATTAAAATATTAATGTAATAATAATATATTAATATTATTTACAGCTAGATTATTTAAAAAAAACCCCAGCTAGTAGTTTGCAAAGAATTTCCTGGGGAGGAAGACTGTGCTGGTGCTTATATATTGTTTCTGAACTTACTTTGTTTTAATACAAAAATGTTCATAGAGGTGTCACTATATGTGGAGTATAAACCACATCTGAAAAATAATAGACTGTTTCAGAATTGGCAAAAACATTTAGTAATGACTTCATTTTACTTTCTTCCTGCCAAAAATGTTCAGGAAAAGGTTTTTCAGTTTGGTTTGGTGAGTGAAATACTGTTGGAAAACAATTTGCTTATGTCATTTGGCTGTAAATAACTACTTAAAAATGTTTATTTGAAAACATTTGTATTGCCATTTAAAAATTATATGATTAAGTGTCCATACCTTAAAACAGCTGTACATGCTTCTTAACAAGATATATCTCATGTTTCTTAATGTCAGTAGGGTAGGTATGTATGTTATGTTTTGGTTTAATAAAGTACAGAGCAAATATGTTGATAATTCAGGTGAGTGCCAAAGTATACTGTTGGGAGAAGAAGTAGTCAGTTGCTCATTCTGATCTGTCCATCCAAGACTGCCTTGGAGAACAGAAGTATATGGTTACTTATAAGGGCAGTAGTAACCTTTACATTTAAGCAGACGTATTCCAGTCAGAGAATGGAATAACTTCTTAAAAATACTGGCAGTTCTTTTGGTGCACATATTGGTGCAGTTCTGCTCTAGTGGCTGTAAAATGTCTGTGACAAATAGCAGTATTTCCTTGCATGCTGAGCACTTCTTTCCTTAACTGGCTTCAGAATTATATTTTATTGCATTAGGCTGTTTTTTGAACTACTCTTGTCTGATGCAGCTTCTGAAATTATTTTTTTCTCCCTTGAAGCTTTCTCGATAGTTTAAAAAGAAACACATTAGAAAGCTCCTTTATATCAAGAAGACTCCAGTTTTTTTCTTTATTGGGCATGTAATAAAATGGGATAGTGGTTTTCTTTTCTATAGCTTTGCACGTGATTTGGGAAAGGCATCTGAGGAACTTTTACTCTATAGGAAACTGACAGCTCTTAATGTTATCAAAGGAATTTTGGCGACGTAGGATTTGTTCTGTGCTGAGGCTAGTGCAAGACAGTTTTTTGAAATTCTTTTCAAGAACAAAGTGAGCTTTCAGTTAAATGCTTACTAAAATTAAGTTGGAGAGGTCCAAGTAAAACTTCTACTAATTGCAGATTTAACTTTCCTAGAGGAAAACAGTGTGTGTTTTTTTTTTTTAATTCCTTGTAATGGATCTTATTATTCAGTAGTGTAACTTAGAGTGTCTCTCATCTGAATATAGATGTAACTATTGAATTTGGTGCTTACATCAGTCTTCTATGCCCATTCTTGAGTGACCTTATTTTTCACACAAGCTAGACACCTGAAGAACAAATTGCTGTTCAGATACACTTTTGGAAACCTAATCTTAGCTGTGCCTTACTGTAGCTATTTCCCCCAAGCTAATCTTGACCTCAGTTCTGGTCTGCCCCATTGGGCACTGCTGCTAACACTTCTTTCCATCTTCCTCAGTCTTGCTTCCTGATACTGTCACTGGTGGAATGGTGACTTTGAGGTTACACTAAATTATGGGAGTGATTGAAACAACTGAGGCAATCAATCTCTCCTCCATCATGGACCAGGGGTCTAACAGGTTGTGTCACCTTCCTCATCCCCTTCCCAGTTTCTTCTTGAACTCAGGTCTGAACATATCAAAGCTGTGCTTGATGTTGTAAGGAGTTCTGTTAGGACTAATATTCTTCGTTAGGTTACTTTTTTGTTAGTTTGATTGTATAGGTGAGTTGTTCTGGGGCTGGAGTAGCACTGTGCGTAATAAGGATGCCAGCGAATGTGTGCTTGGAAGGCAGGACTATAGTAGCACCAGCCTGGATGAGCTGAAATTGTTGTAGGTACCTTGTCTGAGTGATACATGGTGACACTAAGGAAACCAGGAGGAATCATGACAGAGTATCCAGGTATTTCCCTTCCTTCAAGACACTACCAACTACTTTGTATGTCTAATCTGTCAAAAAATCTCCAATATTACCTGTCACATCCTCCTAGGTAATCTGTTCCACTCTTCAACTATCTTTTTGTGGCTATATGGAATGGCTCTCAAATGGAGACAAAAATGTGATTTTAAAAGACTTGAATTAGATAATCTGACTACTGAGCAGCTTATGTACAAAAATTATATTTGCAGGACCCAGGGTAAGAAAGCATAGAGAACTTGAAATCACAATAAGCCACTCCAGCACTGAGATAAGTGTTTCCATGACATATCCTTCTGCAAACTTTGTTGTGATTAATTACATGCTAATATGCAAATAGACTGAATAATTCCCAGTAGTAGGAATGTTCCTTTAAGCAAATAATTTCTATTATCTTTTTTTTATTATGTTGTTCTGTTGTAAACTTATGATTGCATAGCAATTTTGAGTTGGTGAAGAAAAGTATGATGTGGTTGACCTTCTGTTGAGGTGGAAAAATGTGGATGGGTAAAGAGATAAATGTCTCAAAATAGACCATTACAACTGTTGTGAAGTTCTTATTGTTACATACATATTTATTATCAAAGTAACTTGTCCCATGCTTTTCTACTTTTTATCTTGCATGTTAACTCTATTCTTTTTATACTTAGCTTTCTCCAAGGTCCATTTGACCTATTTTTCTTTTTCCTCTGACTCTTTCTGGAGTTTCAGATTACTAAAATTCCTCTTTTATATATATTCCCCACCCAGCAAGGTGGGACTGTTTTTGTCTCTGTTTGTGTCATTCATTTAGAAATTAGTAACACTTCCACTGACTTTGTTTTTGCCATATACGAGGTGTCATTTCCCATGGAGCTTACCTACTGATTATATGAGTGATGCAGCTTGCCTTGCTTTCCTTCCAAAAAATCATGACCACAGTGTTACATGATCCCTGTCATTCAATTTTTCACGTACCATTGAAGGTAAATGTGGACGAATTTTCCCACTGCTTGTTCTTTTTGCTCTCCTTATCAACCATTTGTCTTGACATGCTGGAGTATTTTATTGGACATCATGCATTATGTGGTGGTGTTATCTCAAAGTGCAATGTCTGGTGTATGTTAGTAACGTTAGCCCATTGCCATATCAAAGTTGCCAAAGTAAAGGAGCAGAATGGCTCTGGGCTCTGCTATGACTGCCCTAACTTCTGTTGCATACAGTTGTATATAGCATGCAGATGTGTCCTTCTTTCTTGTGTTTCAAAAACAGTATCTTGACAATTTTATTAATTTTATTGATTCCGGATGGCTTTATAGGAATATGGCTAGTCTTCTAAAAACTACTGTTGTTGGCACACCAGTATTGTTGTTGTTGAAGTCAGTATTGTGAAAACCTAAGTAGCAATTGGGAAGTCTTCTTTGGCTACATACAAATATCCCTTTCTACTTCGTGTGTGTTCAGATTGTTACAAAATAATGTGAAATTAATGGGGACATTTCACTTTGTAAAAGGAGGGCCTGTTAGCAGTTTCTGCAAAATACACAATGTGGCGTCATTTAAGTCAGAGATCAAATGTTTGTTCTTTCTCATTGCTGATCTGAGGTCGGTGATTTGTATAAGTCCCTTAGTTCTTAATACATCAACACCATCTACTATGCTAGAAAGTTTGTAGAAAGTTTGCTCTGCTTTTACAGGTGGTGTTTGGAAAGACGTAAGAGATCCTTAGGGAAGAGCAGAAGGCACAACAGCTGACAGTAGAAGTTAAACAGGCTAATAGGCAGTAGAAGAGTGAGATAGATTTAAGACTCTTTGAATGAAGCTCTGATTTGTAAAGTCATGGAGGAGAAAAAAAGCAACCCACCTATTCCGAGAGGGTTTTCAAGTTTCTGTGAGATGCAGAATTAAAAAACCACAGAAGTTACAAATGCAAAGAAATGTGTTTTGTTGAAGGAGTATAGTATGCTGTGTTTTCAAGGACTTCTACACTTTGATTCTTTCAATAAATTTGCAGTTTCACTTCCCTTCCTGTAAGTAAGTTTTCATCTGAAAAAATCATGGCAGATTATTTTTGAAACAAAAAATGTGATTTGTTACAGAAAATAAAATATGTAGCTATAGTTTGTGCTGTTGTTGTGGCTGTCTGTGTGACCCTGGATATTAGAGTTGTAGTGTGTTTGCCTTGAAGAATAGGGTAATGCACAAAGAGTACCATTTTAAATGGAAGAGGAAGGAACTCTTGTAGGTTGTCGAATCTCCTGGGTTATCAGACTGTATTCTGAGTATTTGTAAACTTTGATGGAGGTGATATTTGCTGAAGTTCTACATTGCTTCTCCTATTATTATAGTTTTAAAAGAAATCCAAATACTGTGCCATGTTTCTGAAAATAAGGGGGGCACTGTAGAAATCAAATAGTATCAGAATCTTAGCATTGTACCCAGATTAGTTGCTGAGAGACTAAAAGGTCTGGTAGGGCACTGAAACTAATGTGTGTTATCAAGCTAGGTAAATAAAGGTGGTGTGAAGAGCTAGAAGAACAGTGCAAATGGCAGTTGTGTGATGGTTTTTGCTTGCTGCTTTCTCTGTAGCCTTCATGCGGTCCTGATGGTATCATGAAGACCATGGGAAGGAGGACAAGACTTTTTTCCCTTTTACTTTAGTGGTGAATTTCCTCACTTTGCATATTACTTTTGATTTTCATCTTCCTCTTATTTTTGGGGCAAAATAAAAGAAGAAATCAGATTGATAGACTAATCAAAACTTGAAACTGAACCACATGATTAGGGTTGTCTTTGAATTTTTATTTTTTTTTTCTATTAGGCATCACAATTTCTGGTCTGCTTTTTTTTAGTTGTTCATCCTAGCATTAATTAGCAAGACCAGCCTTTTTCAGTTTTCGCTAGGGCAGCAACAGTACTATCACAAACTTCACCAAGATTTGTTTTTCAGTCACTATTAAAACCTCCGTAACCAGCTGAGTCTAGGGAGAACTTGACAAGGTAACAGACTTAAAAATTTTGGGTTTTTCTTCCCTTTTTTTCCTCCCTATCCTTTACAATTCATACAATATATGTTTTTTTTTTCTTCTTGATAGGCAGAAAGGGTAGATTTTGTTTTTAATGATTCTTTTATAGTGGCATAAATTAATGGTATCTACAATGCAGTAAAACGTTTGCTCTGCTTTTACAGTGGTGCCTGGAAAGGCATAAGAGGTCCTTCAGTGCTGCTTGGAAGAGTCACAGCAGTTCACAGTAGAGGTTTAATAGGCTGGCAGGCATTATAGGGACCAGGTGGACTAAATGCTCTCAGATTGCAGCTCTAAATTTAAAAACTTGTGGAGGAAAAAAAAGGGGTTTTCAGATTTGAAGCTTTTTCTGAATTTTTAATGATTGTTTATTGCATTGCAGTAAGTAAAACTTACTTCATTCTCAGGATATATTTGTTTTAAAATATATATTAACTCTTATTCCTTAGATGTTTCAGGTATAGGGGCATAAAGTTTGATCTTAGATGGCTACATGACTTTTGGTACAAAGTGAATCCATTGCACAAACTAGTGTTTGGGATATTATTTTCAAAAAAGAGGAGGAGGAAAAAAAAAAGAAAAATAGATAGCTGAACTGTGTATATATATTTTCTTACAACTAAGTGGCCACAATTTTTATTTAAGGGCTATGTAACTACCTGAACACTCATGTACAATGAACGTTCTCTGACATTAAAAAACACAAGGTTTTTGGAGAGGGGGTTAACGTGTTGTGGTGGGGGGAAAACAGTTTTCCCCCTGAAGCTATAAAATGGTAAACCCCCAGGGGGTGGTGACCCTTGAGGTTTGAGCCAACGAGCGCTTCTGCAAAATATAAACATATCGCTCAGACTGGAAAAGAAAGTGGTTATAGTAGTTGTAGTTGGAGAGGTAGCCATGTTGTGAAGCCAAGAGGAGAAGCAGCAGGAGTCCCACTGGGGACTGGGCCCCCCCCAGCCCCTGGCTGGGGGGCTGCAGGGACTTGGAACAGTGTAAGGCTGGACTAAGTACCTGTAGCTATGAGCTGGGGGATGCTTCTCCACCGTGAGCAGCAGAAGCGGCAGCAAGAACAGCACTGACCAAGAAACGGTGGCAGAGAGCCAGAAGATAAGAACTGAAGAAGCAGCAAACAAACATGCAGCCGAGCAGGAAGACACAGAGTTGTCTGAGAGAGAGCCGAGAGACAGCCAGCAGCAGAAAGCAGGACTAAACCACTACAGAGAGAGAGTTTGGGGTAAGAACTGCAACCAACCCCCAAAACTCCTTTGAGATCCCTCCTAAAATGGAGGGGGCGGACTCCCACTTGAGAGAGGAGTCTTAGAGTGCAGCAGCACTGCTGAAAGAGGAGCTAAGAAGCTCAGTTGTCCTGAGAGCTCAGCCAAGACGGAATGTGTGTGTGGGGTGATCTTGGCCCCCCCCTCGCTGCTGCCACTAAGCTAGCAGCCAGCTTGAGTCAGAGCCAGAAGCTCTGCAAGGGGCTTGAATCCCCTGAAGATAAGGACCGGTGCAAAGACCCCTCTGCTTCGCGATATGACGTGGTGACGCGCCCTTCGTCCTGGGTAATGCAGCCAACGGAAAAGAAGACCCTCATTTTGGAGACGAAGGGCCGAGGGGCTTGGATATCCCCTCGTGTGTATTGGCAAAGATCCAGTTACAGCTGCTGCATGGAAGAGAGAATGAGACACTGCTGCCCTGGAAAGACTTGCTGCTCATAAGTTGGAAAGGATCTCTTCCTTCTTCCCTCCTGGACTTTTATTTTGGAGGGAGAAGAGATTTGATCCATTGTAAATACTGCTTTATCATAGTAGAGATAGTTGAGATTGTGTGTGTGATGTATTATAATATTTATTTGTTGTACAGTCATTGTAATATAACCCTTCACCCCATTCTGAGTCTCGTGTGGTGTCTGGAAAACCCATCTCACACTGGGTTGAGATGTGGGAGGGGGGCTAGGACTCAGGAATTGGATTTTGGAGCTGTTGAGAAAGCTGTAGGATCTCTGACGAGTTGCCCCTTTTTCTCACTCTCTACACTGCACTAAATTATGTTTCCTTTCACTTGTTTACTTCTGCTTATTGACATTCCGCTTAGCAATGCTTACAGGTTTTTAAACGCCATTCTGCATTGTCTGGTAACCTCAGAAAGAAGACAAATAATGAAAATTGTAGTCAGCATTGTTTTAAAGCACAAAGAGAAGCTCTGTAAAGAAGCCAAAATCCAACAGAACCAATATATGGCACACTATTCATATGATGTTAACTACTGCTCTACCTCCTCTGAAAATAGTGCTGGTAGTATGCTGATATTTTTAACTGGATTTCCTATGGAAACAACATGTATGTAGGCAATTTATATGTGTGTTAGAGGATGTTTTGTGTGTCCCAAGCCCCTCCATTTGCAAATAATCTGATTAATAATCCTTCTGTTTGAATTCTACTGGAGAGGGAAGGGGAAAAACTATTGTCAATTCTGGCTGACCTAAATTCGTCAACTAAATTTGACAGTGGTCTAGAGTACCAGCAAGTTTCATGGAAAAACAGACAAGACAAGATGATATCTAATTTGGAAATCCGGTGCTGATGTGCATATCGTATTAGTTGGCAAAGAATCCAGACAGGAGGAAGACTTTATAGATGTGTCATCTGTAAGAGAAGTTTGTTTGGTGCCTAAGAAGTTATGAGCTCCAGTCATTATAATTTCAAAGAAGTAAAAGAGTGCTGTTTGATCTTAGACCTGCTTTCAGGTAGCTCCAAGAATACAATGAATGGTTTTGGGGTACTTGAGATGGAGGGAAACACAAGAGAACAAGTGGATTTCTTCCACTGTAGAGCGTTTTTGGTTTAGAAGTTTTGCCCCTTCTGGCAAAACTTTGTGTAACAGTTTCACACTCGAGCTGAAATTGAACAATGTGTGACTGTCTTCTACCAAGTGTTTGGTAGAAGAATATTCCATATAGATCTACAAGTCCTTTTAGTAAACTAAGGAACTGACTTTAAAAGCTACTCTTAACAACTTCCACAAGGAGAAGTATGCTTGGACAAATCCCACCAGTTAAAGTGAATTTTGCAGTAAAGAAAATGGTTTTCATAGTTATATTAGAAGATACTGCTTTAATATAGTGGAAGACAAGGGCTACCAAGGAATTTAACCTGCCATTTCTTTTTAATGGAATACACTATAAATACTGTTTATAGAACCAGGAATTCCTGTCAACATCCTTACATGTTGTGCTGACAAACTACTATCAAGAGTACCGTTTTGTTTTGTAAACTTCCAGTTACTTAGGACAGATAAAATTAGTCTGATCATCTTATTTTGTCTGGTGCTGACTTAGTATCATTGGTATGAATTTAATATAAGATTCTGTGTACTTTTCTGAGAAGTCATCTGCCACATTCTGGGAGTTCTGTGTCTTCCCAGAGGAAGAGAACTGTTTAAGGATTGGAAAGTGAGCAAATAAACAGGTATCTGTAATGCACGGAAATATGAGAACCATTAATTCCAAAATTGTGTATTTCATCCCAATGCATTCACTTAAACAACAACAACAATAACAACAACAAAAAACCAAACTCCCCAAAAAATCCAGTTGTGTGTTTCAGACTCTCAGAGATGAAAAACCTGTACCATTAAAGTGTCATTTCATTTTGGTTTGGTTTGGTTTTGTACTCCTCATATTTAAAATTATAGATTATGCCTTATGAGAAGTTATCAATATGTTTGCTTTCAAGTGAGGTTTCTCTTTTTGAATGTACTAACTCACTGTAGAAGCCTGCCAGCAGCACACCCGGAGTTAAAAGCAGCACACCTGTGTTAAAAGTTAGGAAAACTATTTAAACTTTGACTATCAGCCTGGACAAGACAGCATGTGTAGTGAAAAGCTACATGGCTTTTATTTGGAATGTGATTCCTAAAGAAGCCTGTTTTATTAGTGCTTTTAACAAACGATTTATCTAAGAAAATTATCTAAATATGTTAAGAAATGCATTCTTCAAACAAATATTGTTTTCTTGATAATTGAAAGAACTGATTTTTGGCACGAGGCCTGTAGGAACCTAGGAATAGCATTTTTGGTTGGCTTTCACTGAAGTTGTTGGAAATTTTAAAGTTAACTTGAAATTGAGCTGAGAGGTCATTCAGGTATTAGTACCAGTACCTGTATCTGGGCCTAAGCAATTAAAGTTATGTAAAAACAGATAGTTACTTATAATCTGCCCAAATGAATGCCTTAAGCTGTTAGTAAAAGATTAATTTCAGCTATATAGAGAAAATGCAATTAAAAACTCAAAGTTGGGTAGGAAGCTTGCATTTGCTGTCAGCCATCTCAGTTCTCAAAACTCTGGCTGCGTGGTAGGCAGGGTGGTCCCGACATAGTGGGCTTTTGGATGATCAGAGAAATTAAAAAGGTATCCCTGTAGCTTTAGGGGAAAATGCATATGGCACTTTTCCTCGAGAATCATGGAAATTGCAGTTTGTGTTAGTTAAGAAGCATATGATTCAATGATTCCAGTGTGGGAAACTAAACTGTGAAACACAGGGTTGCTTTTTTTTTGTCTGAAGTCTACACTGAGTAGATGTGATTCTTTCAAGTCTGCATTTAGGACTAGGAGTTGTTCAGAGCACAGGGTTGGAACCAAAGGCTGTAAACTTGTGTCTCAGCAACTGAATATGTCATAAAAGCTTTTGCTGCACAGAAGAATCATGACCAAAGTGTTGACTCTTCAAAAATAGTCTCTAAATTTCTTCTCTGCTCAGGAAAGCAGCACCCCATCATGTCTAATGGTGACTTGGAAGAGAAGAAAAATGCAGTCACTGACATTCTCCCTTCCTTCTCCTTCTCCTTCTCCCAGCTCTGTATGCTGACCGCAACACCATATAGTCTGGGATATCCCTTGGATCATTTGGGATCAGCTGTTCTCTCCCAACTCCATGTGCACCCCCAGCCCACTGGCTGGTGGAATGTAGTGAAGAGCAGAAAAGGCCTTGACTCTGTGTAAGTGCTGCTCAGGAGCAGAAAACACCCCTGAATTATCAACACTGTTTTCAGCACAAATCCAAAACATAATGCCATACTAGCTTACTGTGATGAAAATTAACTCTATCCCAGCCAAAGCCAGCACACTACAGTATTTTTGAGATGAAATGTTTTCTTCCTCTACTTGTCCGTGCCCTGCATCTTACTTTACTGTGCGCCTGTCCTTTGTCAGATGGAGAGATTCAATGCTTTAGTTACTGTAGTTTCCTGCTATTGTAACAAGTAAGAAAATAGTTGTAGCTTAGCCTAGAAGTGGGTCCAAGACTGTAGCTCGTGACCTGTCTTTGAACTGTTAAACCTCAGCTCTTGCTCTGCACATTGTAAAGCATAAGAGAAAGCACCATGTACCATTTCAGTCGATTTAGAGCAGGGAGAAAATACATAATACTTGTTTTGCAAAAGTTGTTAGCATGGTACAGGAGATGGTTGTTACAGCAAAGATTTTAAAAGATGTTAACATAACCACAGTTGTTAGAGCTGTGCATTCTGTTTCTCAAAAGGTTAGGAATCAAAATAATTCTATCCTAGATGTCTCTAGGAAATGACATGGCACATACAGGGAAAATTTACCTTCTTTAGGATGTATGAGTTTTTGTACTTGGTAGTTACTGAACTTGGCCTCTCATTGGCAGTACTTTCACATGAAAGAAGTGTTCTTAAATAATTTGTCTGTCTGTTCTGGGAAAAAATCAGGCTTTTCTTCCATGTCTGGCACAAGTGCTTTCTTCAGCTAACTTATGGAAAGTAAGTTAGCTGTTGCATTCATGTTTGCATCCCATGTTGCATTTATATTTGGCTTTTCTGACTATGTGTGAGGATATTTTAGAAAGTTTGGGGTATAGTAGAACATCATATTATATCAATAGTCTTGGAGGATATGTGGAGAACATGTGGAGGGTATGTGGTTGGGGTGATTTGGTATTTTTACTCAGGGATCAGTTGATTAAACAGTCTTCTATTAGTGATTGAAATGACATTTCTTTTCCTACAAAAGCTGTTTTAACCAGTTCTTGACACCTGTGTTCAGATGTTGATAGAGTTACAAGCATGGATTAGTATTAATATTAAATGTGTGTATATGGGTAAGCTAAATAAACTACACAAAATTTTAAAAGCTATCAAAACTGAGTTGTTGCCTTTAAGTTGTAGTTCAATGTGTAGTATACTGCTAATGCACATCCAAATAAAGGAATTATTGATTAAGACACATTACTTGCATGAAGGCTACAATGAAGAATGCAGTTACCTACAGTAGGAAAATACCAGTATGTAATGCTAGAAGAGGGATTTTTTTCTGAGGAGGCATTGTTTTCTTCTCAGAAAATCCAGGATTCTATTTGTTGTCCCCTTTTTTTTTTGGCTCAGGTGCTTCTCTGAAGAGAAGGAAAATACTGACTCTGAAGCCTTTTTAAAAGATTTCTTACTGGTGTTAAGTATACTCTTCAGATTACTGACAACTAAATTAAGTAAATGATGTCTGAGAATACTTTTTTAAAATCAATTTTTAGTTACGTACAAGATGCTATTGTACTGATTAAAGACAAATGAGATTTTTTTTCTTCTTCTGTATTTGAAGAATAGCTTTACTGATGTGACTTAAAATGAATATGGGATGAGCGGCAGGGTTGATTCCAAAGAGGTATCAAGTAGCATCTGATACATAATATTTTCTCATATGTTTAGTCAAACCATTTAAACGATTAAATAGATCACCTCAACAAGACTACTCACAGAAATCATGCTGATAGTACCTACTATGATGGAAAACTTCCAAAATTACTTTGTTTGTTGTCTACAACTATACAGTGTGCAGTCCTCCAAATCATCATTGCTATTGCTTATAAGTGATTGGAGATTATAAGGTTATAAAAGTGCATGTAATTACACAACACTCCAGAGCATGTATGTCTACTGCTCTTCATAAATTTTTTATTGTAGAGTTGCTTGTGCCACGGTAAGGAAATATCTGGGGCAAATGGAAATTAGACTGCACTGATTTCCTCCTGTTTAATACTGCTAGTTTTTAAGTATATTAAATGACCTGTTAGTAATCAAATTATTTGACATGATTCTTGAAAAGCCACATTTGCAGATGAATTCTTGCTTGGGCCAAAGAACTGTAGAAAAATGAAATCTAAAGCTATTCTGTGAGGTGTAAATTTGGCATAGCGATGACAGAATTTTCTTTTAATAGGTTCTGGAAAACATCAGCATCACCAATGAATGGCTTGATCTTCGCTCTCAGCTCCAGATGACTTGTATTGTTGTTCATAAGGGTAAGTATAATTCCACTGTGAAAGTGTTGGTAAAATCTAGAATGATTTTAAAGCATGTCATCGTAGCTTTTTTTTTATTTACTTCAGCAGACACATTCAGAATGTCTGACCATTATCTGTAACTTAGTGGTTTATTCTTGATCCAGCATTGCTTTACAGCTGTGATAAGATGCAATGTAAAATATCTTCTTGCTACTCTGAGGAGGTGCAGCATGTCAATGCAGCCAAAGGCCTTGGACCTCTGAGACATACCACTGAATATCTGGTTCACAAGCTTCATAATTTTGCCCATCATTGGACCTTTCAGGAACATCTCATGCAGTATGCAGAGGAGCAAGATTGCACTGCAGACTTGCATACTGGTGTGGGGAAAAGAAACAGAGAGTTGTGTAGAATCGGTCATGTGCTGGCACATTCCTGGCACAGCACCATCCTTTTAGTCTGCTTGAAAAATATTTCTAGGAATATCCTAGATATGTCACTGATCTTGGTGACTTGCTGTCCTCTGAGAAGTTTGAATTTAGCAAAAAATGGATAATAAATTGTCTGATTTTTCTGAACACTTACTTTTCTAAAGCAAATACCTTCTTTATAACTTAAGCTTCTGTTATTAGATGTTGTCTGTTACTGAAAATGGAGATGTCACTGCTGGAAAACCAAATGAAGAGAAAACATATAAAAAGGTAAATAAAACTTACAACAAGCTTTTTTTGTATGTTTTTCCCTTCATGTTGCTAATTCAGATCTGCTGTAAGTGAAATATATTTCAGAACTAAGTAAAAACAAGAACAAATAACACATGTTCCATGGATTTTTTTTAAGTAATTCATTCATTCTGTGAAATCTATCGTATTTCTGCCCACTGCAGAACTGACTATTTAAAGCATGTTCAGTACGGCTTTAAAGTATACACTCTTGCTAGATTGATAGAAATTCTTTGCTCTTAGCAACAGATATACCTCTGGGCATAAATACTGTTTTGAGAAATTTAGTACAGCAAGTTTGCAAATGCTTTGAATGGTTATACAACGTGTCTGGACTATAAACCTTATCACCTCTTCAGTGCTTTGTCAAACAGACCACTATTTGTTTGCGATGTGTTTAAAAAAAATGAAATGTTGTTTAAGAGAGGACTTATTTAGTGTAGGAGCATGCATCAATAGTAGCAGAACAGATCCATTTAGATATTGTAACAGTAGCTGATACTGATTTGGGATTTGTTTTTCTGACACTGATTGTCTTGACCAGCATTATTTCGGTCCACCTAGCAATATTGGTAACTAAGAGGAGCTATAAATGCATCTTTTCCTATATATATACATAGTTACATAACCAAGTTGTTAGCTGCCAAATTCGAATTTTTTCTTGGCAGATCACCTATGACTGTTTTTTTTCTTAATTTCTGTTATCTAGCACAGAGATTCAAATACTTGTACAGTACGTATAATGTTAAGAGTTTTTCATTTCTGGGTGTCACTTACAGCACTGTTGGTGAAGTCCAGGAGATTACTAAGCTGCTATTTCTTTTCCCACCCCTTTTGCTGGCAGTTACAGTTTCAGTATCTGGGTGTCTTTAACATTCCAGATAATTTTCTCAGAAATAAAAGGAAATAATGTTTGAGAAAATTGGTTTTTTCCCCCCTTTTTAGGTACAGGTTATATTCAATCTCCCAACTTATGACTTTAAAATATTAAACTCTAAATTTTTCTTGACACTTTCTATGAGAAAGGAAGAAAAATTCAGTGCCTGAGATGAACACTTCCACAGTTTTATTTTGCTAGACTAGACTAGTAGGTAGCCATATGTAGTTTCCATTCCCCCCAGTCATCCTACATACTCTTCTCTGTTCCTTTTTGACTATAAATTCACAAAATTGCAGAGAAAGTCATGTAAAGGCTTCTCACCATGGCACAAATTATTCTGTGTATTTACTGGAAATACCTCTCTGACAAAACATAGGATTCACAGCCACATTGAAAGGTCACGGCGACTATCATCTCCAAGTTCTGTCCTCTCCCCTGAACCACCAGTTGTCTGTGTCTTATGTCAGTTTATTTCCTTTTCATATAATTACACCCTCAGTTGTTCTGTGTTCAAGCTCCTGTGTTGCATATGCCCCATAATTAAGTATTATCACCAAATATTATCATCATACTCCTCCTTTTTGTGATAATGTTAGTAAAAAATTAGCAAGTGTTGACCCCACAATTTATCTATGCAGGGCTAACATGTCTTTGCCTGATGTCTCACTTTTAACAATATCTCTCTTCTCTTAAGCCAAATTCCTTACAAACCTTGCACTTTCTGTTAGACCTTGAAGACTCTGCTTGAGCAGGGAGATTGGACCAAATGACCCCACCAGTGGTGTCTTCCAACCTGAACCATTCTGTGACTCTTTGATCTTCTTCAGATATTCCATATAACATTTCCTATTTCTTATGTTCAGAGGAATGAACAGTAGATGTCAGGTTAAGCCTGGTATGACCTATGTTTATCAGAGGCATTTCATGTCATTTCCCAGTTAGTTCCATATTTTTAGGTAACTTACACAAAGAGATTTTGCTTGGTTAAATGCTAGTTTACAGTTAACACCTGCCTGTCTTTTATTGCCCACATAGCTTTTCTTTGCTCTTTTATACAGGTTCGCATTTACAGTTCTCTGGTTATGTGTTGTTATACTTGTTTGGTTTGGCTGAGAAATACTTGCAGTTCTGTCCTGTGACTTCCAGTGCCACTTCCTCCAGAAATCTGGGCGGGGGGAGAGGTTGTTCCCTCAGCTGGTGCTTTTTCAGCTACTTGGGCAGTTTCTGTTCCAATTTACCACTGCCCTTAATTGCAAGGGCACTTAGTCAAGATACTCATTGAGTTTTGAAGTCAGATAATGCTTGCTAATCTATTCACCTTGCTCAGAAACTTCACTTGCACATTTTTTTTACATAATAAATTATTATTACATAATAATAAAGTATTTAAATATTTCTATTTAAATACAAATATTATGTAAAAATTACATAATAAATGGGATGGTGAGGGAGATAAGAGTAGGCTTCTCCACATACAGTAGGAGAGAAAAATGAACTAATGGCAACTACTTTGTGGGAAGCATGGTTGCAAAGCAGTGTTTATTAGTGGTAGCTTCTGTTCATGTTTGTTTCTCCCCTTCTCTCATACTGATCTATGGTAGCTAGGTGTTTCTGCCATTTCATTAGCCAGATTTTAAAACCTGTTTGAATGACAGTAGTAAAGAGGGTGAAAGAAAGGAATCATCATCTTGCCTTCTGCAGTGATAGTGAGGTAGAGTTGCTGAGGGAGCATTAATTTCTTGTTTTTGCTTTATAGCACTTGCATTAAACTAGATGTCTTATGGAAAAATCTTTACCCCAGAAAGTTCACAGGTTTAGCTGCAATAAAATGAATTATGAAAAGGGAAAACACATAAACAAGGACCAAGTTTACATTCACGCAGTCCTAAAGGGAATCCCTAGGATGTCTGCTTTTGAAGAAGCCAAGAATGTGAGTTACATTTCATGAGTATGTTGTGGGAAATACATAAAGACTTAGCAAAGAACAATTGAGAGCTGAAAGAAGAATGGAAAAATAATTTTGTGAACAAGAGTAGAGGGGAACTTCTATTAAATTAAATGAAACCTTAGTCCTGCTCAGCTCCTCTCTGCTCATGGTTTGTTAAATGATTTGTTTTATGTCATTAATAGTCCCATACAAATACGAAGAAAGTGTAAGGAAACCTGTTTAAAAGAATAAATGTGTTTATCATATCTGAAGTCTTTGTATACTATGTACTTGGTGATTGTATTGACACATTATTGGTTAGTTAGGTTTGCCAGCCATTTATAACTTTCACACTCCAATGGAAATAATTATTGAGCAATGTATCATATACTTTCTGAAACTATAGTATCTATATTTTTGCCATCCCTGGATTTTTTTTCATTTACTTTAAGAGACAGACTTTTTCAATCCTTTCAGTAGCCTTGTCCCTAACTGGCACAGTTGTTAAATAGCTTCAGATAGTGGATTTTTTTTTGTTAGCAGAATGTAAACTGCCTTTACATGCAGTATATGTGTCTGATTAACACATTTCTTTTATGAAAATAAAAAAATTAAGTTTCACAGGACTACGCTGAAAGCAATTATTTGTAGGAAAAGCAGTGTTGAAATCCTACTTAGTGCATTTGTGGGATCATGTGCAAAGTTAATACATGATTTGAAAGGATTTATGTTCTCATTTATTTTCCTATTCCAAAAAAGGATTTCAGCTTAGAGTGATGTAGAGCAAGATGGAAGATCCATCTGTGGATAACAGTAATTCAAGAGAACAGTGCATCTAGTGCTAGAATATATGTCAGTGATGCAAATATTCCATATACCTGTCTGTGTTCTATATTATATTCTATATAGTATTATACTATATATATTCTATATTATATACTGTTTCATCCTGTAACCTGTTGTTATGCTTTATGTGTCTGCATATAATGTTTCATTCCTATAAGCTTTTTTAGCAAAGCTGTATGACAAATATAGAGAAAATATATAGTTACTTTTGACAAAAATAGACAAAGGTGTGTTTCATCGTAAAGAGGACAGTTTAAGGTTTTTTATGCAAGGATAAAACTGTGCAGAGGCTTTTTTGTTTCAATCCTCCATAAACTGCGGGACTTCTGGAGCACTTTGTCCCCAGTACATCTCCTCCTGAAATGCAGCTCTTTTACCTTTGCTGATCTGTTCCCATTTAAGATGTAAGAGAAATGTCCTTACCTACTTTGAAATATTGGCATTCTGGGACAGTAGTACAGGAAATGGGCAATTTCTCAGTTTGTATGGCTGCAAGAATTGCAGTTTACAGTATATTTAATTATACAACAGTGATTGACAAACAATTGACTTCTGGCTAGCAATTGGCTTCAGCATGCTGTAACTGCCATCACTTTGTTTTAAAGCAGTTGGTAAAGTATCCTGAATGATTTCATAACATTGCTTTTCTGTTAAACCAACTGCTGTAATTGCTGTAGAAATGATGGGTGATTACTAATGGCATTCTTGAATAGGAGTGGAAATTAATAAGACAGTAACCTTGGAGGTGGAGTCTGTGTCATAATAGTAGAAGGCCTTACATTCTGCCTTCCAGAGACTGTAGGTCTGTGGGTTTTCTTTTAAACTTGAAAAAAAAATCCTACAGATATTTTTTATGAGCTTGAAAGGTGGTCTAGAGTTTTCCTTTTGAAATCACATTGCCAGCTTACCTGTCTTGGGTTTTTTTTTGAAGTTCAGTGGGTTTTGTTAGGGTTTATTTGGAATGGCATGTCCTCTGTTGTACTTTACTATGTGCTGTTCTTTCAGACATAGTTGCTTGCTATGTCAGTGAACAAGATGGGCATCCAGCTATAAAGCAGAAACTATTTGTATGTGTATTGGTTTGATCAAAGTTACATAATTATGGCTTTTGTTGTGCATTAATAATTCATGAATAGAAGCCTTTCAAGGAAAGAAAAATGTGACTCCTCTTATGACACAAAGCCAAATGATTTTAGTAGTCAAAGTAACACTTTCAGAATGGGCTGTTATTTGTTCCCACCAAGTTGCCTGTTCTAAGCTGTTATGCAAGTATAAGTTCTGCTTGGTGTGCAGTCTTAATTATTTAGGATATACACATCTCTGTCTTTTCTAAAAATAAGCAGTCACTCTAAGTTGTTGCTGTTCCAAAAACTGTAACAAGACTAGCTTTGTGTACTTGAACCATTTCTTATGTAATTCCGATTCCTGAAATGTTTTTGTTCAAGTGCTGAAGTGGTTCTGATCATGAAACTTCTAGTGTTCTTTGCCTCCACTGTTAATGTCTTGCTTGTTTGGTGAGTGGGGGCTAAAATCTAAAAACAGGCACCAAATATGTTGTCTTCAGACTGGTGAAAATACATCATGTAAGCAAAGATACTCGCTTCCTGATAGCCTTCTTTCCCTTCCCAATGATTTTCTTTATTCACTCCTTCGGTCTTTTCTTAATAATTCCTTTCTTGACCAGTTTCTGATTTTGACTCAGTTCTGCCATTTTTTTTAATTTGTCCATCAGGGTTGTCTATTCAGCATGAGAAAGTTTCAGAGATGGTCTCAGTTTACACATATATAGTATCACAATTTGGTGCTGACCTTTTGAACCTTTCTGTCCTGCAAACCCTGGCTGTTGAATTTAGTCATTCCACTTTATGCAGGTAGATTTTTATTGAGGGATTTCTCTTTCCTCATCACTTTCATTTTTCTCTGCATTCCACCCAGTCGATGCAGGATGTAATAAATACATTTGTATCTAGAATCAGCGTTTAAGCCATAAGCTTGCTTTGTAGTGCCTTGGCATGCATGTACAATCACCTGGAATTTGTGACTTTTTTTTTCCAGGACATAATGCATGCTACTTCTAACTCCTGAAGCAATTTGAATGTTCAGTTAGATTGAAAATGTCTTAAGAGGATCACGAAGGATGGCTATATGCTGTTTTGTAAAGACAGGGAGGAAAGTAGAGGAGGAGGAGTTGCGCTCTGTGTTAAAGAGAACCTTGAACATATAAAAGTTAAATGCAGTGACTATGGAAGCCCTATCAAATGCCTCTGGGTCAAGATCAGAAGGTACATCTCCAATGGGTATCTTAGATTAGGCATCTGCTAGTGACCTCCAACCCAAGATGGTAAGGGCAAAGAAGCACCTAAAGAGGGTCAAGCAAGTTTTAGATTATAGATCGTGGGTCTTACGGGTGATTTCAACTACCCAGACATTTGTTGGTGGAACAATACAGCAGGTTACATCAGCCATCAAGTTCCTGGGGTGCACAGAGGACTGATTCCTCACACAAACAGTAGATGTGCCAACCAGGAATGAGGGGCTGTTGAACTTGCTACTCACAAAACAAAGAAACCTGCCTTGTAGTATCTCAGTTAGTGATGTCTTTGGCTGCAGTGATCCCTATATTGTGAAGTTTGGGGTCTGGCTGTGCACACTGAAGGTTAGTACAAGGCAAAGTTTTTAGATTTTGGAAGAGCAGACTTCAGCTTGCTCAGAGCTCAACTGGGAGGTAAGCTTCCATTGAGCTAGAGAGTGCTGGAAGTTTTTCAAGACTGCTCATAAAACCCGCTCATTCTTTATAAAGGGAAGGGAAGTAGGTGGAGAAAGAGACCCTCCTTGGCTTAACTGTAACCTTCTGAGTCTGCTCAAAACCAAAAGAGAAGCATACCAGAGATGGAAAAGGGGACAAATACTTGTTGAGAACAAGGGAGTTGCCAGGGAATGCAGAGATGCAGTTAGAAAAGCAAAGACAGCTCAAATTGAAATTGGCAAGAGATATCAGGAACCACAAGAAAGGGTTGTTTGGATACATAAACAACAAACAACATAAACAACAATAAAAAACAGAAGGAAAATATTGGCCTGCTGTTAAATAGGAGAGTTGAATTAGTCACCAACAATGCTGAAAAGGCAGAGGTTCTCAACACTTCCTTCGTCTCTGTTATCACCAGCGCTTTTGGGCCTGGGAACAAAAATCCAGGTTGATGTAAACTCAGACCCAGTGTCAATGAGGGAAAAGTTGGCGTGTGAGCTATTACAGAGCTGGGTTTGTTCAGCCTCGAGAAAAGAAGGCTGAGGGGAATACTTCCCACCATGTTCCAGTATTTACAGGGTGGCTACAAAGAAGATGGAGACTATTCTTACAAGGAGTCACATAGAAAATATGAGAAAATAATGGGTTAAAGTTATTCCTGAGGACATTCCAGTTGAACACAAGTGGAAATATTTCACAGTGAGAACAGTCAGCCAATAGAATTATCTCCCCAGAAGTGATGAATTCCCCAACGTGAGCATTTTTGAGATTTGGCTTGACAGGGTGCTGGGCCATCTTGTCTAGACTGCTTTTGCCAAGAAAGGTTGAACCAGATGATTCTTGAGGTCCCTTCCAACCTGGTATTCCATGATTCCATGCTGAGTTAGAACCCAACGTGGAAAGTAATGAGGCAATTTGAAAAATTTCAGTTTGTACAACCAGAAAATTGATTTTTGTAGATTTTACTACAGTATAGTGATTCTTTTAAGTCTTTTAATTGAAAATCAATCATCTCACTGAGCTCTAGGAGGTAAAGATAACATGATGTTGTTATTATGAAAATGATTAAAGAGTTTAACATATAATATTACTGATAAAGAACAGAAATCTGGTTTTAGCAAACTCATGCTTGAATTCTTGTTCTCTGCACAGACTGCATCCTCAGCTATTAAAGGTGCTATCCAGCTGGGAATAGGATACACAGTAGGAAACCTTACATCAAAACCAGACAGAGATGTTCTTATGCAAGACTTCTATGTAGTGGAAAGTGTCTTCCTACCAAGGTAAGAACAAGCCTTTTCAATTTATCTTCAATAGAATTTCATAATTAAATTCTTAACTGGATATTTGAATGAGGATTGTTTTCTAGTTCTAACAAAATGATGTTAGAGAAAGTTTAATGTATAGAACTTCTGTTTTTCATGTTGTCATTAAAAATGAAGGTAGGAAGAAAATTGAAAAGATCACACTTCAACTGAAGGTTTGAGACTTATCACTTATGGAGAGGGAGAGTAATTGTGACATTTTCAATTTAAGGAGCTGTTAATTACAATATGAAGTGATATGTGGATCCAACATTCACGTTTGTCTAGTTTCAGTTTAGTTTCTAAAAACTGAGAGTAGTACTTGACATTTTCTTGAGGGGGTTTCAAAATTTATGAAAATTCAAGTCCTTTAAGTATAATATAATAGTTTATACTACACTATAAAATTCTATTCAGGACTTTAGTCTGTGACAACGCTTAGCTCTTACAAGCTGATTACAGGTTGTGCACCTTTACTGCTTTGCCATCTCAGCTTGTTTCATTGTCAAGGTGATGGTATGGAAATTGTAGCAATAGAATCACGCCAATGAGAGAAATCAAAGTCATACTGAGTTTTGGAGTTCAGAAGCTGAAGTACAGTGCCATGTAACTTTGCAAATTACATATGGTAGGAAAGGACAAAGAAGATTTAGGAAAAATGTATTTAATGTATTTCAAAACCAAGATGACTTGCTCTGTTCAGTGTGGTCTGGGTTCTTAGAAGTGCTGAGTACCTTCCTTTCAGTAAGGACATGCTACGTATGCAATCTTCCCTGAAAGTGGCAAAAACTTCTATGAGTTTTTAAAGTCTTGTTCATGCGCAGTTTGAATGCTACTTCATAAGCTGTTTCTAATAATTTATGATCCTTAATAATTATTGGTGTCACTAAAAAAGTTAAATTAACAACATACAAAATAATTGCAGGTGCTTTAAATTTTGATCTTTCCCCAAATTTGATTTGATTTGACTCCTATTTTTCTTCGAACTGAGATATCCTTAAAGAAAACAAAATTTATTTTTTTATGTGAAATGAAGCTTTTATGTTACATACTTTAGTTCCTAGTAGTTGAGTAGTTGTTAACACCTTGTTCTGGTGTTAACAATAAAGTTTGTGCACGGTTTTGTAGCCTTTCTCTTGTAGATTAGGTAAATATAGAGAAGTTAACCATATGCATGTATTTTCATACACTGTAAGCACAAGATTTTGTTTAAAATAATCCAAATTACCAGTGAGAAATTTACATATCATGTAACAAGGTTTTTATTGGTGAGAAAAATGTCTGCCTGTGACACTGATGGAGGCTTCTGTAGTTTGTTTGCTGTGATTATCACCTTTGTTCATGGAAATTAAATGAAACCTACATACAAAAACTGTTTTATTACATAGCACAGTTTGAGAAAAAAGTCTATTCTCTTTTTAAACATAGTTATAAAGGAACAAGTAAAATAAAATGGTTCGTATGCCATAGCATTGCATATGTCTTCTTTCTTGTGAGACTCACATGCATGTACATACAGAAATGAGATTTCCCTGTTTTGTGTTGGTTTTAAGGAAGAGCTGGGAGACATACCTTCTGGCTTAAAATGAAAACAATGACAGAGGGA
This sequence comes from Neopelma chrysocephalum, assembly GCF_003984885.1. Lineage (NCBI taxonomy): Eukaryota > Metazoa > Chordata > Aves > Passeriformes > Pipridae > Neopelma > Neopelma chrysocephalum. The sequence continues at coordinate 1,037,278 of NW_020925569.1, forward strand.
GTAAGATGATTGCACTAATGTAAAATAGATTAGAAAAGCTTCAGGAATATCTTTCTGGAGAGTTTCCTATAAATAAATAAATCATATGAGGAAAATTAGACAAATGAAAGTAATGGTGAGAGCAGCATAGTTTTGGCTTTTTAGTTTGAGTTGTTTTTTTTTTTTGCATAGCTATGTGCTAAGCAGTAGCATATAACATAGTGAGTCATCTTGACTGTGACAAAGAATCTCTCTATAAAGAGCACTTGTTGACAACATTCTCTGTGAAATATATGACTATCCATAGCAGTCTCTTAAAACCATGACATTTGATTTCTTGTGCTGATGCACAGAAATGTCAAATTTCAAATCCTTGTTATGTCTTATTGTAACATGCACTTTTATTTATCTAAAATACTTTCAACCAAAAGTAGTATTACTGTGCATAAATTGTAATAATTTAGGATTGCACATAATAATACAGGATTCTTTCTTGCTGGTTAAGAGTATTGGGATGTTGAGTGTTTCATAATGGCATTACATGGTTTCGTCATGAGTCATATCCATACCTTGCTTCATTAGCCCAGGTAAAAAGCTAAGGTTGCATGTTCTTTACAATTAGGGTTGCACTCCCAAAGTGTATCTCAGGTGCTCTTTATTTTTTCCTAGCACAGGACCTACATGTGATGGCCATATTTTTAAAAGCCATTACTTTAATGACTTTTGGTTTTGTCCCCTTTGGATTGGTATGGGTTGAAAGTAATTAGTTGAAATTAGTTACACCAGCACGCCAAGGGGGTTGACCTTTACCTGGAAGCATGCCGGAGCAAGCTGAGGTTGGGTAAACTTTTTACAGGTTTGTAGCTTAAGGAGAACCTAAGGGTTCAGCATGTGTGGTGCTGAAAACAGGTGATTACCAAGCAAGGAACAATGTTTCCACTTGTTTTGGGTACAAATAATTCATTTGCAACTCCAAGAGGGCTATTAGCTGAACTTCCCCTTGATTGTGGCAAATTCACAATAACTCCTCCTCCATCTTCCTCCCATATTTTCCCTGCCTCTTTCGTGTCTGGCACTGAGGTGAGAAGACAGGTGTTTTGCAGAGGCGTAGGTACACCTGCTTCTTTGACAGCAACAGGAGCACTGTTATGGTGGCAGTGATAAAATAGACCTAAGCTAGTAGAAATGCAATGAAACAGCAGCCTGTGCACCAGCAAGCAAAATGGTGTTATCTCTACCCTTTTACTGTTAGGGGAAAATAGTCAGCAATGTTTATGAATTTTATCAGTTGCAGAGGATAGTGTCTGCATACCTCTTATACCCCAAAATTACCCTCGGCACCACCCATACCTCTGCTTCGGTAGCCAGAGCAAAACACTTCCACTGGTGATCAGAATTCATGAAGGAGGGAGAAAAATGTGAGGGGAAAAAAGTAGTTGGGTCAGATCTGAATGTAACTGTTCTGCATATTGTGGGAGGTTCTGATGTAAAACAGGAGTAACTCCATGGATTGCAAGTTGTTCCTGGTCCAGAGTTACTGTGTAACTGTGCTAAATTGGTCAGAGTTTAGCACAGATTCATTAAGATGTTTATTTCTGGAAGTGACTTTGAGTGAAGTAGAGATGTCTCTGTACAGTGGATGGGTTTGAATTGCAAAGGTGCTTGCTTGCATTTGCATACTGTAGTGGTGCATAGGGTGGAAAAGTGCCCTTGCCGCTTTGTGTTTCACATTGTGGCATTCCTTTCACCCCTTTCTCTTTGAGCTCCCAGGAGTTTATATAACATATTGCTTTTGCAAACTGAGGTGTTACTGGTATTACTGCTATAATGGAGTTCATTGAGAGCCACTGTCCAGATAGAATTTAAATGGTACTATGCAAATGTGCTCCTAGGGCTGAGAGACAAAACCCTGCACTGACCTTGTTGATTCTGAAGATAGCATCTGAAGTCTCTGCCCTGCTCCCTGAATAAGGCAAAACCATAGGGGAAACCACTCCAAGTAACCTGTTTTCTGGCTTTTCAACTCTGCTTTGGAAATCCAGCAATGGAGGTGCTTACCTGGTATTGGGACTGCTGCAGCAGTGACTGGAGTGTTCAGTGGGAAGGTTGTGCATTCTCCACATGCTGTCTATGCTCTGTCCTGTGACTCAGCTGTGTGGAACACATTTGTGCCTCTGGCTTCTTGGCTGGAGCCTGTTCCTGGTGACACATTTTGCCTCCAACTCAGTTATTTCTGCAATGTGGATTCAGTAATATATTTCAGCTGTTTGACTCAGCTGTGGCACTGGCTCCTGATAACATGGCCATGGTTAGAAAGGCCCATTGTTCATCTAAAAGCCTAGCTCGGGCCATGGGACTGTGCAGCTGCCTGTAAGGTGGCAGTGTAGACAGCTTGTTAAGCTCTTCCAGCAGAATCAGAGAATATGCTGAATTGGAAGGGACCCACAAGGATCATCGGGTCCAACTTCTGGCCCTGCACAGGACCACTCCTAAGAGTCACACCACGTGCCTGAGAGTATCATCCAAACACTTCTTGAACTCTGGCAGGCTTGGTGCTGTGACCACTTTCCTAGGGAACCTGTTCCAGTGCCCAACCACCCTCTCACTGAAGAACCTTTTTGTAATGTCCAATGTAAACCTCTCCTGACACAACTGCAGGCCATTATCTCAGGTCCTGTCACTGGTCACCAGAGAGAAGAGATCAGAGGCCACCCCAGTGCAGAGCAGAGCAGAACAATCCCCTCCCTTGACCGGCTGGTGATGCTTTGCCTGATGCCCCCCAGGACACGGTGGGCCCTCCTGGCTGCCAGGGCACTGCTGACTCATATTCAACTTGCCATTGACCAGGACCTCCAGGTTCCCTTCTGTGGCATTGCTTTCCAGCATCTCATTCCCCAGTCTGTATGAGCATCCAGGGTTGCCCCATCCAAGGCGCAGAATTCAGCACTTTCCCTTGTTGAACTTCATCTGGTTGGTGATTGCCCACTCCTCTAATTTGTCAAGGTCTCTCTTCAGGGCCTTTCTGCCTTCGAGGGAGTCAACAGCTCCTTCTAGTTTTCTTTCATCTGCAAACTTGCTTAGTCAGTCCTGCGTCCAAGTATTTATGAAGATTGTTGAAGAGCACAAGGCCTAAGATGGAGCCCTGTGGAACCCCACTAGTGACAGGTCACCAGTCTGATGTCACTCCGTTCACCATTACCCTCTGTGCTCGACCCATGAGCCAACTGCTCACCCACTGCATGATGTGTTTATCCAGCTGTGTGCTGGACAATTTGTCCAGCAGGATCCTGTCAGAGGCAGTATTGAAAGCTTAACTGAAATCCAAAAAGATTACATCAACCGGCTTCCCTTGGTCGGCTAGGTGGGTTACCTTGTCATAAAAGGAAATCAGGTTGGATAGGCACCATATTCCTGTCATGAGGTCGTATGCTGACTGTGACCAATGGCTGTGTTGTCTTTCAGGCGTTTTTCAATACTTCCCAGAATAATCTTCTCCCTGACTTTACCAGGCACTGAAGTGAGACTGACAGGCCCCTAGCTTCTGTGGTCCTCCTTCTTGCCCTTCTTGAAAATTGTTCACCAACTTCCAGTCAGCTGGTCCATTTTCTGTGGTGATGCTTGACAAGCCAAACAGAATCTGCTCCTTTATGTCAGCTAATTTTGGCTAGTTAGTTGCGTCCAACTTCAGAAATGCAGAGCATTTGGAGCAAGGCAATATGTTTCAGTCTGCATTTTTTCTTTTCTTAGATGGAGATATTTATAAGCACATCTGTGAGTTTGACCTTTTTGCAGTAAGTTGTTAATCAGTCTTGTGTGGTTTCCCTTGCTAATATGCTTTATTTTCAGGGTCTAGACCCTGCATATTGAGAACAGTTGCTATGGTTTCTAATTGAACTAGTAAGTGTGCTAGATGCTGTTGACCTGCATGCTCCCTACAGCTACAGTCTGTATACTGGTTCATTTAGAAATTGCTTTCTTGTTATGCTAATTACAGAGTATTCAGTACTTTCTACTCTTTAATGTCAAAAGTTTAATATTGTATTATGATAGCATTTGAATGACAGCCCCAATAAATAGTCAAAAATACTAGGAAAGTAAAACCTTTGACATATTTGACCACTAGTCTGATTTTGACCCTACATCTAAAACCGAAGTGCATGCCTTTCTAGTATGTTTTTGATTCAGCATGATGCTCCAGAGGGCCACAGCAGACCTCGATGATCAGAATGGTATCTACATTCGATATCGTACTGATGGAAGCCTATTCAACCTAAGGCGACTGAAGGCCCACACCAAGACCTTAAACCATCTTGTCCGGGAGCTGCTCTATGCTGATGACGCCGCCCTTGTTGCCCATACAGAAGCAGCCCTGCAGCGTTTAACATCCTGCTTTGCAGACGCTGCTGAGCTCTTTGGGCTGGAAGTCAGTTTAAAGAAGACAGAAGTTCTCTATCAACCAGCACCTCAGGAAGTCCCCCGTCATCCCCACATCACCATTGGCGAATCAGAACTCAAATCAGTCCAGCAGTTTAATTACCTAGGCAGCCTCATCTCCTCAGATGGCAAGATTGACAGAGAGATAGACAACAGGTTACCAAAGGCATACAGTGCCTTCGGAAAGCTTCATAAAAGAGTTTGGTGAAATAAACACCTGAAGAAAAGTACAAAGATTAGTGTTTACAGACCCATAGTGCTGTCTACTCTCTTATACGGATCTGAATCATGGGTCATCTACCGCCACCATCTGCGTCTCCTAGAACACTTCCGTCAACACTGTCTCCATACAATCCTAAACATCCACTGGTCAGATTATGTGACCAATACGTCTGTTCTTGAACAAGCAGCAGTCACAAGTATTGAAGCCATGTTACTGAGAACACAGCTGCGTTGGGCAGGGCACGTCTCAAGGATGAAGGACCACTGCCTCCTTAAGATCCTGCTTTATGGTGAACTTGCCACTGGCTGCCGCAAGGGAGGAGCCTTGAAGAAAAGATACAACAACATCTCAGCCTTGGCCATATTGACCACCATAACTGGTCTACTCTAGCCTCCAATCAGGAGGCCTGGAGACACACCATCTATAATGCTGCTGATGCCTTTGAGAACGCACGCAGGATCACCCTTGAGGAGAAAAGACAACGCAGAAAGAATCGTGCCTTGCAGAATATACCACCTAAGGAGTCTTTCTGCTGAGCCTTTTGCAATTGGACATGCCTGTCTCGTATTGGCCTTTTTAGCCACCAACACGTTTGCAACAAACGTGGGTAGAGCCCTTCCCAAATCTTCATTCGCGAAGCCTAGCCATGGTGATGTTTTTGAACACTGACTGAGAAAAATAAGGAAAACTCACACTTATCCTTGGAAATTGTAGGTTAGCTGATGGGCTGAGCAGTATCTTTGTAGTATAGAATGCTCTGCGTGCTCACTATGACTAGTATTCAAATGTTCACACTAATCAGTAGTTGTTGTGTAACTTACACCATGATATGTGTTTCCAGTCAGGCAAAGACAGATAAGAAATTGGCCTGAATATTTTGATAAAATGCTGCTGCTCTTCTTTGGTAATTTGGTTTCAGAGATGCCCAGAATGACCCAAGTTCTGACATGCTTTTTATGGTTTGTGAGTTGAGTGATAGCACAGAGAAGAGGATGTAATTTCTGTTTGCAAAACAAATATTAGAAATGGGGATACCATGGCAACAAAAGCAGAAACATTCTTTTTATGGGCAAGTCTAATACAATTGGACTCAGCTACTTGCGTTACTGTGAAATTATTGATAAACCTCTCATAACCCTGATACTTGTGTGGTTATGTAGACATACTTAAACTACTTTTAAAGTACTCTAAAATCCTACATTTTACAGGCATTTCCAGTTGGTTGTGAAAGAGTGATATCTTTAACATTATAAGTAAATGCTTCTGTATTCAGCTCTTATGTGATTGGCTTGACTTGTTTTGTAGTATCTACTATTCACAGTTCTATTTCAAAGCTGCCTTGCAGGGAGCTGCTTAGGATAGCATATGGTAACTGAAAGTATAGGAAAACATACAGTGAGAAACAAGGACTGTATCACTGGACTTTATCCCACAGTATGAAGAAAACCCACACACACCTATTTGTACAGGTAGCTGTAATACCTACTTCCAGCCTGTGGGAAAAGATTGCTTTCTTGAAATTATGTATAGGAAATGAATACCCCAAAGCACTACCTGACCTGTCAGTATGTATGTATTTGATACAGTTGCAGACTTGAAACACATTTTGATGAATTTTAAAAGAGCAGCTGCTTCCAGGAACAGTGAAACTGAGATTAGATATTCTTAGTTTTTAATGTTAGGAGCATTTAATTTTAGACATTTTATTTTGATTTTTAAGATCTAAAAAAAGGTTTACTTTCACTGAAAGAACTGAAGTGTTCCTCTTCTTCACTCTTTTTGCAATACACACAGGAAAGGTATACAGGGGCTGACAAGCACAGCATGACTAATTCTTTTGTTAACAGCTCCATCAGAGCCTATTAACATTGCTCCGTGATCAAGGTTTGCTATCAAGAGATGCAGATGGCTTTCTCTGCCCCTTCAGATAGGTGGGATATCTCCTGAGTACATCCTACCAGGATGAGGCCACAACAAAGAAAAGCTGCCAAGAAACATATCTGCGTGTCTTGTTTAGCAAACTTTTGCAAACCGCGCGTTAGCCATTAGAAATGTAATTAGTTTTAGTCCCTTTTTAGTTTGATATTACACCACCTATGCTTTAAATCCACTCTCAACATTTACGAAGAGACAGGTTAAGATGATACACATACTGTCATTTCTAGGTGTGCTTGATTTAAAAAACAAATAAATCACAAATTAAGTATTAAAGCAAACTTGCATTTTAAGCTTAATCTCTCTTTATTAGTCTGCCTACTCATCTTTTTCTTTTGTGTGGTCTTACAGCTAAGATTATTAAAATTTAGATTAAAATAATAAATAGATTTCTAACGTGGCTCAAACTGCCACATTATCATAAGTTACAGTTGCTTCCTAATCTTTCCAAAGCCTGTATGGTTTGTAATAGCTCATACAGAGACTTGAATTTCTCAAGATTGCAAGAATTAGAGCTCATATTACATGTCTTTATTTTTCCTTTTCTTTGTTTTTCTGGTAGACCTGAGAGGAAGTTTATACCTTCTTTTTCTTTTTTTTTAATAGAGTACATTTCTATTGTGTCCAAAGCACCATTTTGCAGATTTAATTTTTTATCAACAGATCATGGGTATTTTTCTTGTTCAACTTCAAAGACTTAATCATCCCCAAAAACCCCTAGACTGAGTAAAAATTGTTATACATAGGGCTTTGCACATATACTTTAATCCCACCAAAGTGAAACTGTAAAATGCACCAAGAAAATGTGGGTAGAAACCCTGTAATATATTCCTTCAAGAGCTTATAGAGTTAAATGTGAATAATTTCTAAATAGGGTACGGATATACTTCCATCAAGCATTCTGTACAGTGGAATCTGTCCTTTTCAGGTAAAAGCAAGGTCATACTCAATTCATGCTTGCTATATGAACTTCAAATTCATAAGGAATTTAAAGGTTTTCTGTTACTGTAGGAATTTACTGGAAGTGAGGATGCTTTTTCTGTTAAAGTAGTGGCAAGAAAACATTAAAAACTTTTTTTCCAGAGGACTAACCAAGAAATCTTAAATTTGTGTCAAGCTTACTTCTTACACTACAGAAGAACTTACTGTTAGGATCATGCACACTATTCTATTAGGTAATGATTCTGAAACAAATCAATATGTTTAACAGAAACAGGAGTATGATAAAGTACTCTGCAGACCTTAAATAAAAGGTATTTCAAGATGATTTTACAAAGAATAAGGAAACTCGTCTACGCAGTGAAATTGACTGTCATATCTGTAATAAAGTAGGCTTATGTGCCCTAAATAAATGGAATTGGGCTCTATATAGAAACTGTTGCAAAATAATTGCTCTGTTTTGCAATAAATCTCCACTTGCTATGCATTACTGTCCACCTGCAGACCCAGCATTGGTCATTTTACTCCATATGCAATGGAGTAAATCTGCAATTAAATTAAATCTGCAATTATGAAATGGATTAGACCCTTGCCATTATCACAGTGAACCTCCAATCTTCAATTCACCAGACTTGGTGAAGTTCCAGTGACAGTATGTTCTGGTATAGTAAGGACATGTAATCTTATTTGTTGACATGCTTTCACAGGAGAAGCTTTTGGGTTATGGCTGCAGGAAACAGATTTATAAAGTATTTAGTACTGAAAGGTGGGACCTTTCAATTTAGTTTAGGTGATTAGGATTATGTGATGCTTCAGTAGAGAACACTCTGTTCTGTTCTTGTCTGCATCTTACAACAATTAAATATGTTTACAAGTATGCTCCCAGGGTCCCAGTGTAGCTGAGGATCCCCTGTGGTATACTCATATTGCACAAAAATTCAGTGAATTGCAACCAGCTGTATAAAACTCAATGTCTGACTGTTGCAGAGCTGATTAAAACTGAGCATTAGAAGTAGAATGGCTAAGGCTTGAGGAAGCTGTAGGCCTAAAGTAGTAGTTAGAGTCAGCAACATAGATGTAAGAATGGAATGTGCTGAAGGAGTGGAAACAGTAATCAAAGGATTTAGCCAAGCATGTATATAACGATTTGTTGCCTTAGATAGATGTGTTTGTGGTTAGGGTCTGTTAAACTGTTTCTAGGAGCAAGACAGCTGAAGCAGATTTACGATCAATTGTTATCAGCATAAAATATGAGCTTGTTTGTAACAGAATGTAACTGCTTTGTGGAATTTGCACGTAGAGTTGTTTGTGTGAGAGGATAAAAGCTGTACGCGAAGTGAGGGTCTTCGGAATCCTGACTTGGGACACTAGTCCTCAGGTTCCCGGGCCCTGAATAAAGCACCGCATAAACCGGCACTCTGTTGGTTTGTGTCTTTGTTACGGGCAACAAGACAAGTCTGGCAGTGTTCTGAGCAGCTGAAAGACCTTATAAGAAAAAGCATTAGTCAATCTTAACTGTAAAGAAAAATTACAATCTTTAGCCTAGTAGCCCACTGATTTCCATTTTTTTGGCTCTATAATGGAACAATAAAACACATGTGGGTTTGATTTTAATACCGTGGAGTTGTAGTAGAGTACACTATAAAGTGATCAGAGGAAATCATGAGGCCTAGGCAGCCTTCACTAGCTGTTAACTGTATGGTTTAACACTCCAAAAAGCGGCAGTATTGTCCTTGAATGTATCATTGATCATCCACAACTATCTTTTTATATGTGAATTCCAGGCAGAAATCTGGGGGGGTTTTCCCCTCCTTTTGTCTGCTGTTCAAGAGTTTAAAGTCTATACATTTCTAGACTTTCTAGACTTTCTAGAGCCTGAGAAAGCTTGTTCATCTGCTGTCACCTTACAACAGTTTAGTTTTGTGGGGTTGTAGCAGTATGTGTGCAAGGGCAGCTAGGTGGGTTGGGTAGGCATCTGCCATCAAATTGTTATTAATGAGTTCATATTAATTGTACTGGATGAAAGCTCTTAAATTCCTTCATGATATTTAATTTAGTCTTTTTTCAGGAATGTTTCTTAGAGTTTATCACTTTTCATATCTGTGTGAATTCGTAGCTTTTTTTTCTTTCTGTATACTTTGGATATTCTTATTGCCAAGTGCAAAGGTACATGCTGCATTTCTGAATAATTTAATTAGGGTAAATGAGTAAAGAAGTGGTGGAAAAGCTGATTTCAGCTACTGTGTCAAGTCTTGGGTTTTGTATTTATCTATTTATCAGATCACTTGGAGACTGACCAAACTTTGTTTTAAAGGTGTTGTTATTTGTGTTGAAGTCATGGTGTAGGACTTTTCTGCTTAAAAGCTTTCTCTTAGTTTCCATCATAAATTAATCCACAGGCGGGTTTGGGCATTTTTTTCTCTGGCAGCATTTTGCTTCATTTTCTCTATCTTAAATGTAGTATTCATCTCAAGACTTTTACAACTGCAGCCTAAAAATACAGTAAGGTGGTAAATATAAGACAAGGAAAAGAGTTAAGGAGAATGTGACAAACAGGAGGAGCTAGAAGCCATCGTGCAGCAGAAAAGCCATGACATAGTCACCATCATGGAAATGTGGTGGGATGACTCACATGACTAGAGTGCTGCAATGGATGACTTCAAGCTCTTCAGAAGGGACAGGTGAGGAAGGAGAGGGAGTGGGATGGCTCTGTACATTAGGGAATGTTTTGACTGTATGGAGCTCAAGGATAGTGACAATAAGGTTGAATGCCTGTGGGTAAGAATCAGAGGGAAGGCTAACAAGGCAGACATCCTGGTGGGAGTCCATTATAGACCACCCAACCAGGATGAAGAGGTGGATGAATTATTATATAAGTGACTGGCTGATGTTTCATGATCATCAGCTCTTGTTCTTGTGGGAGACTTTAACCTGCCACATGTCTGCTGGCAACTCAACACAGCAGAGGCTGTCTAGGAGGTTCCTGGAGTGTGTGGAAGATAACACAGCTGGTGAGCGAGCCTGCCAGGGGTGGTGCCCCACTAGACCTTCTGTTTACAAACAGAGAAGGACTAATGGGAGATGTGGTGGTTAGAGCCATCTTGGGCAGAGCGACTGTGAAACGACAGAGTTTTCAATACTCTGTAAGTAAAGAAGGAGTTTAACAAAACCTTAACCTTGGGCTTCTGGAGAGCAGACTTTGGCCTGTTCAGGATGCTGGTTCAGAAAGCCCCTTTGGAGGCAGCCCTTAAAAACAAAGGGACTCAGGAAGGCTGGACATTTTTTAAGAAAGAAGGTGCAGGAGCAGGCTATCCCTATGTGCTGAAAGACAAGCTGGTGGGCAAGAAGACTGGCCTGGCTGAGCAGAAAGCTTTCACAAGAACTCAGGGTAAAAAAAGAGGGTGTAGGATCTTTGGAATAAGAGGCAGGCAATTCAGGATACGTTTAAGGATGCTGTTAGGTAATGCAGAAAGAAAATTAGACAAACAAAAGCTTAATCTGGCCACTTCTGCAAATGATAATAAAAAATGTTTTTATAAATACATTAATAGCAAAAGGAGGGGCAAGGAAAACCTCCATTCTTTATTGGATGTGGGAGGGAATATAGTTGCCAAAGATGAGAAAAATGCTGAGGTACTTAATGCATTCTTTGCCTCAATCTTCAACAGACAGACCTGTTATCCTCAGGGCAATCAGCCCCTTGAGGTGGTAGACAGGGACAGGGAGTAGAACAGACCCCTTGCAATCCATGAGAAGGTAATTAGTGACCTGCTGAGCCACTTAGGTGCTCACAAGTCTATGGGAGTGGATGGGGTCGAAGGGTACTGAGATACTGAGAGAGCTGGTGGAAGAGCTCACCAAGTCACTCTCCATCATCTGTCTTCAGTCCTGGCTAACCAGGGACGTCCTAGATTACTGGAGGTTAGCCTATGTGACACCCATCCACAAGAAGGGCTAGAAGAAGGATCTGAGGAACTACAGGCCTGTCAGCCTGCCCTTGGTGCTCAGCAAGGTTTTGGAACAGATCATCTTGAGTGCCATCACATGGCACATACAGGACAACCAAGGCATCAGACCCAGCCAGCGCAGGTTTAGGAAAGGCCGGTCCTGCATGACCAACCTGATCTCCTTTTATGATCAGGTGACCCGCCTGGTGGATGCAAGGAAGGCTGTGAATGTGGTCTATCTGGACTTCAGCAAAGGCTTTGACACTGTCTCCCATAGCATACTCCTGAAAAAGCTGGCAGCCCACCCCTTGGACAGGGGCACTCTCCGCTGGGTTAGGAACTGGCTGGAGGGCTGGGCCCAGAGAATGGTGTTGATCAAGGGGATCGAGTCTACCATTAGCACATTTGCAGATGACACCAAGTTCGGCATAAGTGCCAATCTACTGGAGGGTAGGAAAGCTCTGCGGAGGGATCTGGACAGGCTGGATCAATGGGCCAAGACCAGTGGCATGAGGTTCAACAAAACCAAGTGCTGAGTCCTACACTTAGGCCACAACAATCCCATGCAGCACTACAGGCTGGGGACAGACTGGCTGGGAAGTGGCCCAGTGGAAAAGGACCTGGGGGTGCTAGTCAACAGCTGCTGAACATGAGCCAGCAGTGTGACCAGGTGGTCAAGAAGACCAATGGCATCCTGGTCTGTATCAGGAACAGTGTGGCCAGCAGGAGCAGGGAAGTGATTCTTGCCCTGTACTCAGCACTGGTGAGGCCACACCTTGAGAGCTGTGTCCAGTTCTGGGCCCCTCAGTTCAGGAAGGACATTGAGGTGCTGGAGCAGGTCCAGAGAAGAGCAACAAAGCAGCTGAAGGGTCTGGAGCACAAGTCCCATTAGAAGCAACCGAGGGAACTGGGATTGTTTAGTCTGGAGAAAAGGAGAATCAGGAGAGACCTTAGCGTTCTCTACAACTCCCTGAAAGGAGGCTGTAGCCATGTGGGGGTTGTCCTCTCCTCCCAGACAACTAGTGATCGGAAAAGAGGACAGTCTCAAGCTGTGCCAGGGGAGGTTTTGTTGGACATCAGGGAGAATTTCTTCACAGAAAGGTGATAAAATGTTGGAATGGGCTTCCCAGAGAGGTGGTGAAGTTATCACCCCTGGTGGTGTTTAAGGAAAGACCGGATGTGGCACTAAGTGCCATGGTCTAGTTGACAAGATGGTGTTTGTTCATAGGTTGGACTCAATGATCTCAGAGGTCTTTTCCAACCTAATTGATTCTCTGTGATTCTGTGTGAGGCTACAATTGTATTATTATTTTTTTTCCCTATAAGAAAGTGTATTAGGGAGGAGGTTCGAGGATATACTGAAGCTTGAAACCACGACACCATTGAAAGCTTAACAAAAACCAAGATTTATTACCAAGAGGGTGGCCAACAAAACGAACAAACCCAAAAGGGAGGAAGGAGGAGAGAAATACACCCCAGTTACCCAGCTGTTGCCCATAAAGGTATCTTACTGACCTAGCATGCCTATAATTACCCATAGCAGAAGCGGCATCCTTGGAGACTCAGTAAGTTCACAAACTGGCAGGCGTCCCCGCCGAAAGGCAACGTTGTCCTTGGTGTGAAGTTAGCTCCCCTCCAAGAAAGCACTATCTGCTTTTATAAAATTAACTAAGTGACCACAACCTCCCAGGTGTGGCCAGCACCGCCCAGCCAGAGGCCCTCAGTCCCACCTCCCGGTTATGTAAGTGCAGCTCTTCTGCGCATGCGTGAGAACTTCGGAAATCCCCTCACGCACACGCAGTATGTTTTGGGGGTCTTTCTTAATTGAGCCTGGGGGCGAGCCTTCCTCACTTCATCATCACTTTCTCCTCCAAATGCCCTTGATGATAACCAATCACAGAAAACCAATTAAAACAGTTTATACAGAAGTTCTCCCTCCAAGGACAACTTTCCCCTTTATCAGTGCTTGTTTTCCCATAATTTGACAGGGAAAGAGCAAGGCTTTCACAGGTGGCAGGGCCAAACACAGGCCAAAAGTATCAGCATAAATTCACCCTGGTACAGAAAGACTCTCTTCCAGGCTGGTCACCCTAGTATTTTTTGCCTGTGCCTCTTCTAGTTCAAATCCGTATCTTGCATGTCACTACATACCATTTTCTGTAGTTCCCCCAAAGGCTGTGTACTCTGTGTTCCTGTTTAATCAACTGAGAATGTAAACTAGCACACGTGCTGGTTTAGATTGAGGTGGGGTAAAAAACATGATGTAACAGGCAGAAAACCACACTGTGATCAGCAAACCAGAGTTGCTTCCCAATTTGGACTGCGTTAGCAAGAAAGAGTCTGATGCTGAGGATGCCATTTCATACATAAGGCTGAAACAATCACTGTTTGGTGACATCAAAAAACAAACATAATCCTGCTTCCTTCCCACTGCTCTGTCTGTACAGTTCTACCCCCTCTGTTCTTAGTCTTCGTCCTTAGTATCAGTCTGAATCACTTGAAAGGCAATTCAAGTGACCAAGCTGGTGTAAAGTTGTTTCATTGCATTGACTTCCAGATTTTTTGCAAGAGCTTACCTGAGGTGGGGGTGACCCTTCCTGCATCAGTAAGCTATTAGGCTGGCTTGCCTAGAGACTTATCAGAAATTGCAGCTTTAGTTTAAACATGATCTTAATGCAAATGCATACAGGTGGTGAAAATAATTTCCTATAAGGTGAGAAAAAGGAATTTGCTGGTAGTCTGTCTCTCACAGACATTTCTGTTACAGTGATTAATGGTAATAGGGAGATTTATCTGCATTTATGACTCCTTTTGCAGAAGGCAAATGGTCGAGTTAGGCAGTTTTACTGCAAAACTATCTGCTAAAAATTGCTCAGTAATTTGGTTTTGTTTATTTTTGTTTTTGTTTTCAGTGAAGGGAGCAATCTTACCCCTGCTCATCATTACCCTGACTTCAGATTTAAGACGTATGCACCTCTTGCCTTCCGCTATTTCAGAGAACTTTTTGGTATCAAGCCTGATGATTATTTGGTAAGAGCTTGCAGTTTTCCTTTGAGTTACAAGTTATTATAAGTATGCTAGCTTCATAGTGACAGAAAAGGGTGCTTAAAGGGTGCCTAAATAAGTAGTAAATTTTGTATGTGAAGGGGTTTACAACTAGTGAATATTTTTAGTGATGTAGAAAAATTCTTTGTCTTTGAGACAATTTACATTAAAAACCTACTTTATCAATTGACTAGAATAACTTTCATATCATTCAGGTAACTTTTTCTAGAGAAGTTACAATCAGTACTTGTGGACTTCTATTAATTCAGTTCTAAGAAATTACTCTTATGTTATCTGTGGTACTTATTAACTTCATTACAAAAGTGATGTCTGCATGTGTTCCTGTCTAGCCTTGAGAAATGTGGATGGCAGACTAAAAATTAAGCATTTATAGTATCTCCTTTTTTCTCTCTATTTTATAATTTGAAGACTTATTCTTTCACAGTATTCAGTGGTTTACATGAGAAAAAAGGTGATGCATTTGCTGCCATTGTAAAAGCAGGCTTTACTTGGTGGAACCACTTTGTACACTGCCTGGAGAAGTATCCACTATTTTACTTCTCCTGTAGTTCTGCTTTTGGAAGGGTAGTGTGAAAGCAAAGAGCTTGTTTTCTAGATGTTTGCCCCATGTCCAATTTGTCTCATGGTGGACGACCCAACAAATCAGAGTCACAATACAAATTAGCACTTTTACATGTCAGAGTTTTATTGTTCATTTTTTTGAATGAGTTTTTAAATCTTTTTGTTCCATTATTGATAACTGCTTCTGTAAAACCAAATTATTTTGAAAGGACTTGAATGAATAAAAAAGAAAAATTGAATAAAGTGTGCTGAAACATTACTTAAAATACTACTAAATATATTACTTTTGTTGTGTTCAAGTGCATTATAACATTTTTGGGTTTTTTTCTTTTATAGACAATAAGCCTTAAAGTAAAACTTAGTTGGTTTTGCTTTTATTTAGGTTGAATATGGATGTCCTATTTTAATTCTTTAGTAGTATGTATGGATTTTGTATTACTAGTCCTCATGACCATAGTTCTACATAAAAACAGATAATTCCTTTGAGTTATAAATGGTAGTAGCAAGGAAATACAGTTGGAGTTTTATAAATCATACAATCATAGAATGGCTTGGGTTAGGAGGGACATAAAGAGCATCTAGTTCCAACTCTCATGCTGTGGGCAGGAATACGTTCCACTAGACCAGACTGATTAAAGCCCCTCCAGCCTGGTCTTGAACGCTTCCAGGGATGGGACATCCTGGGACTTCTCTAGGCCACATGTTCCAGTGCTTCACCGCCCTCACAGTGAAGAATTTCTTCCTTGTGTCTACTCTAAAACTACTCCAGGTGGGGTCTCACCACAGCAGAGTAGAGGGGAAGAATCACATCCCTCTACCTGCTGGTCACACTTCTTTTGATGAAGCCTAGGATGCTGTTAGCTTTCTGGGCTGCATGTGTACACTGCCAAGAGAGCTGCTTTCAATCCATTCTTCTCTCAGCATGTGCTTGTGATCAGGATTTCCACAACCCCACTGCAGGACCTTGCACTTGGCCTCATTGAACTTCATGAGGTTTGCACAGGCCCACTCTCAAGGCTGTCCCAGTTCCTCTGGATGGCATGCCTTCCTTCCAGTGTGTGAGCCACACCACTCAGCTTGGTGGTGTTGGCAAACTTGCTGAGGGTGCACTTGATCCCACTGTCCCTGTGACCAACAAAGATGTTAAACACGACCAGTCCCAAAACCAATCCTTGAGGAATGCCACTTGTCACCAACTGGACAACAAGCCATCGACCAGAACTCTTTGAGTGCAACCAGTTCCTTACCCACTGAGTAGTCCGTCCATCAAATAAATCTATGCCTCTCCACTTTAGAGACAAGGATGTCACGTGTGACAGTAGTGTCATTATTTAATATGTTGTTTATCTATCTCTTTTTATGGACTCGGCAAAAGATGAAGTATGTGGGCTGTGTTGCCAGCTGCTAAAAAGACTTTACTTCCTAGATTAAAGCTGTTATCACCTGCAACTTCTTTTCCATTTAAGGAAACCTTTGCAGTAGCAGAAGTTAAATATTACAGAAAGACTGCTTGCTGTGAAAAAGCGATTTGTGACAGTTGCACAGCAAAAGACATAAGTGGTATGTGGTAAGTGGTAAGTGATAGTCCAACTGTGGCTGAACGGGCAAGGGAAGTAAAATAAGATGAAGAGAAATTACAGCAAGCGTATGTAAGTTTACACAATTAATTTGAAGTGACAAGCCCGAAGATTCACAATTTCACCTTTTCCAAGGAAGTTAAGTGGTGATGCACTATAGAAGTCAGACTGGTTAACAAGGGTACATACATTTGAACAGCTGGTAGAATTAAGTTGTCACTGGAAACCTCATGGAGCACTGGCATTTTGCATCTAAATGTCTTGATCATGAAGTACTCAGCTGTCATGGTCTTGGGGATTTTCTTACTTTTCCATTTTGATTTGGCTTTCATAAGTGTCCAGCCAAAATTAGCTGGTCTCTGCATAGCAGCACTTGATGGGTAGATTTCTGTTTTACAGGAATAAGCACAACTGTAACCTATGCACAGAGCATAGGTTAACAACTTGTGCTTATTTATTGAGCTTTAATGTTGGTTTTAAATGCTTACCTCAATGACAATGACTCATGAAGCTTTATATATTTTGGCAAGAAAAATGCAAGGGTTACAATACAACTGTTGGTTTGCTCTAAGGGTTTGTAGTGTTACAGATTGGTGTGGCTGATCTACCAGTAGAAAACTGTAACTATAGGATTAATAAGAAAGGTCTTTTGTATTAATTGGAACTGAGTGGACTGCAGAAGCAGGGAGAGGAACAGGAAACATTTTTATATCATGGAAAAGTTTCTTAAAAATTGCAAGCATGGGAAAAGCTGTAGTCAGGATAAGAGGATGCATTAAGGCAGTGGTTTGAATCCATAGGAAGCATGCTTCTCTAGTTCAAGTGCTTACAAAAGAGCATATTGATTAGACTTTCTTGTATTACTTCTTGCTGTCACCAGCCACTGAAGTCAATGGCAAAGCTCCAGGATGGATTTAATGAAAGCTTTTTTTAAAAAACAAAACTTTTTTTCTTGTGGAATTGCTCAACTCATCTCAAGCAATGTCCTAACATACCAGATATTCATTATTGAAACAGTTATTCCTTTTGCTTTGAGAAGACCAGAAAATACTGCATTGCTAAGAATAATTCCCTGGTGCTTACACTACTCACAATTCACTTTGTGTAATTTTGTTTCTTGCAAAGACCGAACCCTTAAAATATTGGACCATACAGTAAATCTCCAACTGTGTAAAACTGATGATATATAACAACAACAAAAAAAAAGGTGTGTGAATGAAAGTTTTTAGGTTTAATATAAACAGATTTTTCTATGGTTTTGAGCTTAATGTCTCTTCTCCATTTAGTCTGAATGAAATTTGAATTAATACCTTTTTCCTCCTTAATGTGATTGTAATTTTTAATGTGTCCTGTGGAAGAGAAAGCCTTTCTAAATATCCAAAATAATCGTCCTCCAAACCTTAATTTTTCTTGCTTACTGGTATTGAGGTTTTTTCTGTTTCAAGCAGTTTTCAACCAGAAAACTACATTAGTAGCTATACCAAGATTATTGGTCTAATGGTTTCAAGCCCAATTTCACAGAATAGGATTTGCTTATTTGTCTACAGTGAGAAACCTCTACTCCAGGTGTGTTTGTCTAACATCTTCTTGTAGCTGTCTCCTTCATAAATGACTGTGAAGAGCAAAGAGTTGCAGTGCAATGTCTTCTTAAGGTTTCTGACTCAAGAATTTTCTATGGTGCCAGTGTGGGGATCAACTCCCTCCACCTCAACTACGCGCTTCACCCCAAGGGAATGTTCACCTGGTACAGTGGGACATGAAGAGGAACTGTATGCTCAGCTGCCAGCTGCTCTTCCATGATTGTGCAGTGTGTCCTGGGCAGAGTAGACTTTTACAACTGGCCTTCGAACCTCAGCCAAATTATGTGAACCAGCTTGCTCTACAGTAGTAGTGTTTCTACAGTTGGAGACCAAAGAATAAGCTTCCTGATTCTCTTGTGCCTATTTGAACCTGCAGTTCTTTGTTTTAAACTTGTGTCTGGGTAATGCATGCATTGACAGTGAAAAATAATTTTTGTCTCTTCCAGTACTCAATCTGCAGTGAGCCTTTAATTGAATTATCCAACCCAGGTGCCAGTGGGTCCTTATTTTTTGTAACTAGTGATGACGAGTTCATCATCAAAACAGTTCAACACAAAGAGGCTGAGTTTCTTCAGAAGCTCTTGCCAGGTTATTATATGGTAAGTAATTGAAGACTGTACTTTACCTGTATTTCTTCTGTTTCATGTCACACTTCTTCAGTTTAATTTGTCTTGTAAACTTTCACTGGTTTTATCTGTATTTTTTCTAATATTTTTGATATTTTACGTGCCTTTCAACTTTGTGCCCCAAACACCCAACAGAAAGAATAGATGTAAATCAAGAATATATTTAAGATAAGAATTGCTGTTCTTTTAGCATTCAAGATGAAGCTGAATGTCATCATCTGATTTGATGCCAAACTTTACTTCTAACAAATAAAGGTTTCTAGATTTCTAATTCATTTTTTTTTCTCTGTTTTGTATTTGTCTACCCTCTGCATTTCACTCAGAAACTAGATCGGTCAGTTTCACTTCTGTTCCAAATTATTTCTGATTTCCATTTGTCTAAGTTTTACTTGGCTCCCTGCCAAGTCCCAGACCCAACACCAAAATACCTCCAGCCCAGTGCTAAGGAAAAAAAAACCACGAAAAAAAATCCAAACTAGCCAAACTTATAGGAAAATAAATGTATTTATGTTACATCTATATACAGTTGAAATACCATGCACAACTCCAAGGAAAAGGGAAACGGAAGGGGGAGGGAAAAGGGAACAAAACCAAAATAAAATATACACGATCAATAACCCAAGATCTAGCAACTAAAGAATTAGCAGAATTCTATAAAGAATATCTTACTACTCTCCTTGGGACAACAGAAAATCACGCTGGAAAGACCGCCAGCAACCTCTGCCTCCCAAGGTCAACAAGGCCTCAGCAGGCCTCACTCCCCAACACGGCAGACTCGACAGCAGGGAACCCACACCTCCAGAGCCACCAGAAGGAAAGAGAGCGAAGGTCTCTCCTACTTTCTTCTTTATACTTCTGGCTTATGTAAAAATCTTAGGGAATACCGGGTAATCTGGCCACTTCCTTGGTTACAAACTGGTCACCAAGGAAGGCCTAGACTAAAACTACCACACCATTTCTCAGTATTAAAGCTGTAAATGGGCTGTAAAAGATATATTTTTATCCATAAAAATTTGTTCAAAACTTAATTTTTAAATGGAGCTTTTTGAGGGCTTGTGCTAAGTCAATTGTATTGGTTTTTGTGTGTTAGTCATCTGAAAGGAAAACCATTGATCCAAAAATAAGCAGAACTTAATTTTTATTTTTTTTAACCAAATCCAGTCATATATATGAACAGAGATACTTCTGGGAGGTATGCAGAACTTCGTATTATTAGACCTGTGACTGACTTGCTTTTCTTGCTTTGTTTTCTGAAGTAAATACTTGAGAAATTACCCTCTCATTTGTACTAAAAATGAGGAATGTTTATTGTCACATATATATTGTCGTACATATGTTATAAATGTCATTATTGCACCAAAGTGACATGGATTCACTGTTTGTGTAAAAAAAAGTGTGTACTGACACATCAAAAAGGACAATGATGGCAAGTACTTTTTTGCTGTTTCCAATCATGATAATCACCTCAGCATAAGTTTGAGTTATTACAAGTACATATAAGGCCACTTTTGTTGCTTCTGGGAACTTTATATTCTCACTGCTATCATGTGCAATGGTTTCCAAAGGAAAAAACTTCAATCATTGTGGTTATTTCCTGTGAAAGTTCTTTCTTCTGATAGTTTTATGTTGTGACTTAGTAATCATGTAAGACTTGAAGTAGTTTTTACCCTTCTTGATTTTTCATGCCAGACTGACAGTAGTTGTATTCAGATGGAAGATTTTCTCTCTCACCTCTGTTATTCTCTCTTATTTAGTTTTATTGCCTGTTGTGGAGTTTGGATTATTTCACACTCCTCTGTTCTGTTATGACCTCACACTCCTGCGGAAACAACTCAGTCATTTGCAACCCTGCCTCATGGAGACAGGGTTTCTGTTTTTCAAATTCCAAGTCAAGATAATGAGAACTACATTTGACCCAAACTTCTTCCAGCAGGTAGAATGCAAAGGTTGTTCAGATCAGGATAAATAAATTAAGTCTTCGGGATGCTTTTAGGTTTGGCGTAGTCTACACTTTGATAGTATGTGAGAAAGAGAAACCTGGCATCAATCTAGTTACTGCTCTGCTCTTGGCATATATAAGTTCCTGGGAAAATGGCAGTGTTTATGCTAGCTTTCTGAAATAGAGACCCACAAAGCAGATCAACTAGTCTAAGAAACTATGCTGAATAAAAAGTCATACACAGTTTTCTTGAAGTCTGTTAATGTCCTTTGCTATGAAAAAAACCCTTTCTTAAGCATGGAAGTTTATTGAAAATAGACCTCTCTAACAAGATCTCTTTTGTTTTAGAATCTGAACCAGAATCCAAGGACTCTTCTACCTAAATTTTATGGGCTGTACTGCGTTCAGTCAGGAGGCATTAATATTAGAATTGTTGTCATGAACAATGTTTTGCCACGAGCCTTGAAAATGCATCTCACGTACGACTTGAAAGGCTCCACGTACAAA
The DNA here is from genome assembly GCF_003984885.1 of Neopelma chrysocephalum. Taxonomy (NCBI): domain Eukaryota; kingdom Metazoa; phylum Chordata; class Aves; order Passeriformes; family Pipridae; genus Neopelma; species Neopelma chrysocephalum. Next base: position 1,058,591 of record NW_020925569.1, read on the forward strand.
CGGAGAGCATCAAGAAAAGAGAGGGAGAAGTCCAACCCTACATTCAAAGACTTGGATTTCTTGCAAGATATACATGAAGGCTTGTATTTTGACTCTGAAACACACAGTGCACTAATGAAAACACTACAGCGGGACTGTCGAGTGAGTAGAAATTATTGACTATTTAAACTTCTGTGTTTACATCTGCTCTAGATTTACCTTGGCAAAACACACAACAGAACATGGCTCTGTATGTTGTTTACTCCATTTGTTTTCCATGCTATTCAATGAGGGGAAACTGTGGATGTCAGAGCACTGTTGAAGCCTGTATTTTAGTTGAGCTTTTGGCATCTGAGATCATAGAATCGTAGAATGGAATGTCCCTATACTTCTTGAACACCAACAGGCCAGGGGCCATGAGCACTTCCCTGGGGAACTTGTTCCAGTGTTTGACCACCCTCTCACTATAGAACTTCTTCCTAATACCCAATCTGAACTTCCCCAATGCAGCTTTAAGCCGTTCCCTTGCACTCTATCACCAGGCACCAGAGATCAGCACCTCCCTTTCTGACACTCTCATAAGGAAGTTGTAGACAGTAATGAGTCCCCCCACCTAGTCTTCTCTAAGCTGGGCAAATCTAATATCTTCATCTGCTCCTCCCAATTCATGCCCTGTAGTCCTTTTACCATCTTTGTTGCCTCCTTTGGACAGGTATCCTCCTTACACTGTAGAGCCCAAAACTGCACACAGGTGAGGCTGCGCCAGTGCCGAGTGTAGTGGGACAATCACCTCTTTCAAACCAGTTGGATGTACTGTGCTTAATGCACCCCAGGATACAGTTGGCTGATTTGGCCACCAGAGCACATTGTTGACTCATTGAATTTATCATCTAGCACAACCCCAAGTTCCAGAGCTGTCCCCCTATTTCTATGTATGTCCAGGATTGCACTGATCCACCTGTAGAAATAGAGATTAACACAGGAACCAAGTCCAGTAGATATTATGATGATAATGATGATGATGATTTCCACTAATTTGGAGATTTTAATTATTTTTTCCTAAAGCACAATTAGCCCTGTGGTACCATTGTTATGTATGATAATCTGTATGTAGAGCTGCAAGCTCAGTATCCCTTCAGTAAATTGGCCTCTTTGTAAGTTAAGAAGAGCTAGGAATGAGAAGGCAGGCCTAGTGGCAGCAGTCTTATTTCTGGAGCAAAGTAATTTTTTCCTCAGCTGAAAGCCAGTGCTTAATGTTCGCATAACATTTTCAAGGCAGAAGAGGGATACATACCATTGCTCCTTGAGAGGACCTTGGTGAATGGAATCAGTTCCTGTTATGACAGAATTGTTGTAAAATGGGTTTCTTCTCTGTAGCAAAGGTAAGAAAACATAAATTAGGAAAAGGGAGAGTTATCCAGGTTTCTCATTTTCCCAAGGTTCACAGGGTTATGGAGAAGAAAAATTGGCTTTGTCTGAGGGGAATCTTAAGAGTTTCATAATAAAAAATCAGAATGGGTGGGCTGAACTCAAAACAGAAAAGGCATCCCAAATATCAGAGTTTGTTGTTCGCTGCCACCTGTGGTACAAGATGAAAAGCATTGGTTTTGCACATGAATAGAATTTTTTGTTTAATTATCACAGAAGTCTGCAATGCATGGTGATTGGTTTGTAAAGCTGGATGACCTAATGTTCAGCTGCATATCCAGTGTGAGACATTTATCTAACACCACACATTGTTCTTTCTGTGGATTTTTGCAGTGAGTATTTCCTGAGCTCCTGCCATGTGTGATAATGCAGAATGCATCAGTGTGTCACATCTGAGGATATGGATGCCCTTTTGTGCATCCCCCACTTGTCCAAGGTTTCTTACCCAGTCAAAGCCTGGGGGAATCTATTATATAGAAAATAATGAAGGGAATCTAAAAGAGAGAACTGGGCTGAAAAATAAAATAAAAAATCAGTCATTTATTTGTTACATAAAAGGGACTCTTACTGGTTCTGTGAAAGTCTGGGTAAATTCTTCCTACATGTTATTTCAGTGCTGAACTAATATAATTTTTTCAGTGTATAATCTTAGATTAACAACTCTGAAGTTAGTCTAGAGTTCGTCAAGGCCCAGTTAAATTTTAAAATTATTAAAAGAAAAAAAGGAAATTATAGTAACCAGTATCTATACATAAATACACATACATACATTGAAGTATATGGCTGTGTGTATCTGTAGATATACATACACACACTGAAAGTTGTAAGTATGTAAAAAAATTAACTTTTTTTTTCTATTCAAATGAGTTTTACTCTGTGTTATAAAACAAAGGGAGCAGACACTATCTTTCATATAGCTGAATTTGCTCAACAAATGAGGTTGGATCTGACTACCTGCCTTGTACTTCCGCCTTTAGAAACAGTAGAGAGATTCCATCCATTTTGTGAAAGGAACTGTCTTGCCACTGGTTTTTACTGCCCACATGGCATTTGGATGGCTGCTCAGTGTGTGATAACTGATTAGCTTTTCAAGGCTTAAAAACTTGTCATCTCTTTTTACTCTGTGGTGGGTTGACCTTGGCTGGACATCAGGTGCTTACCAAGCCGCTCTATCACTCCCTTTCCCAGCTGGACAGGGGAGAGAGAAAATAAGATGGAAAACAACTCAGAAGTTGAGATAAGGCATTTTGATAAAGCTAAAGCGAAAATTTGTGTCCGCACAAGCAAAGAGAAAAAAAAAATAGGTTTATTCTATACTTCCCATCACCAAGCGATGTTCAGCCAGTTTCTGGGAAGCAGGGCTTCAACACATGTAGCAGTTGCTCTGGAGGGCAAACACTGTAAAGAACAAATGTGTCCTTCTTTCCTTAGCTTTTATATCTGAGCCAATGTCATATGGTATGGAATATTCCTTTGGTTAAACTGGGTCAGCTGGTCTTGTTGTGTCCCCTCCGGGGATCTTGCCCATCTCTAGCCCTTGATGAGGGGGAATGCTGGAGAGATAGCACCGATGCTGTGGCAGTGCTGTTCAGCAGGAGCCAAAACATTGGTGTGTTATCAACAGCTTTCTAGCTACCAGTGCAAAGCACAGCACTGTGAGGGCTCCTATGGGAAAATGAACTCCATTTCAGCCAGACTCAATACAATCTCCACCCTTTATCCCATATGTTGCATTCCAGTTTAAGCTATAAACTGCCCAGAGTGGTTACATTTTTTATTTAAGACTTTTTAAAAGCCTTTTAGTTCATTATATCCTCTAATTAGCGTCCAGAGAAAGAGTCACACACTCTTCTCTAAGAGAAATTCTTTTTAATTTAGTGAGAAAAATAAGATATTTTGGCAAAAGGTTTTTAAAGGCGTAAAATACAACCAAGAAAAAAAGCATTTCACTAAAACATTCAGCACAAAGACCCGTTCCACAGGAAACACCCACTAAAACAATCCATATAACAGCTTTAGTAAAACACAGTTCATTGGTTTTAAGTTAGCCACAAGAGAAGGAAAAGAGTAAAAGAAACCTGATTAAAAGGGGTAAAGAGAGAAGGAGAGAAAGGAAAGGAAAAAATGGTTACCAGCAGGATTTGATGATTCGCATGGTGCTGGCTGGAGAGGGAGAAGAGAGAAAGAGGAGAAGAAGAGGGAGACTGCATGGAGTCTCATGTATTTAGAGAGTTCAGTTTTCCTCCTAGGCAGGATATCCGGTCAGTCCCTTCCAGGCCAGAGTGAGTTGTGCTGTAGCCAGTCACAAGCTGCAGGGGTGTGGTGTGGGCGGGCTACCAGGCAGGTCTGCCTTGACTGACAGCCCGACTGCAGGGCCTGCAGCTCTGCCGTGTTCTCTGTGTGGGCAGCAGGCCTTGCCTTCTGACTCAGCCCTGTGCCCTCAGCACAGGCCTTGTGGGCAGGCCTTACCATGTTCCTGCAGGTCCAGGCTCAGCCCTTCCCTACATGCACACACACACTGACAGTGAGTTGGTTCCAACCCATATCAATAATTCAGTGAGATTCGGATCCAGGATTTCACACCATATCATTTGCATCCTACTCAGTCCTCGCATAAGTTATATATCTTCTAACTTTTCCATTGTACTTATTTCTCAGTACAGAAATCCCTTCTTACCAACTAGAACTTAAACTGTATCCTTAAACCATCTTTATACCCAAAATACAGATTTGTACATTTTCATTAACTACTATCCCCCATCCTATTACATATGGATATTATTTTCTCATTTTGTGGGCTTCCTCCACCTCTCCAGATCCGTGATTTGAGCTCCATTCCTCAGGATGGGTGTTCAGGACGGGAAAAGCAGCACAACACTAGCCTGGTTTGGGTCATTGTTGCCTGCTCCTTGCTCCTCACAAAATTCACTCTGAGTCAGTTTATATCATTCCTGTTACTTTATGTCCTGCAACATACAAATTACTTCACAGATTATTTTTCCCCCAAGGTTAAGTCTTCTTGAGGCACACACCAGGTCACCTCATCCCTCTGCATTATCCACCAAGTACACCCTGGTCCCTGAGCAGAGACAATCCCACGGATGGGTTTGCCTTTTCCCATGGGAGGAGAAACCCATACCAACCTCCTCAGCCACTTCCCCATGTGTAGTACAGGGACCTTATTTCCTCCCACAGTGTGTAGGGGTTTGGTTTGGGCACGACCAGGGTGGTTGGGAGATCTCCTACTATTGACTAGCCAAATGGTTTCAGCTAAATTTGCATCCCAATGCTTCTGTGCCCCATTGCCTAACACTCTTAACATATTCTTCAACAGTCCATTATACCTCTCAGTCTTCCCAGAGGCTTGTGGGTGATAAGGGATATGATAGATCCACTTGATGCCATGTTTCTTTGCCCAAGAACTTATGAGATTATTCCAAAAGTGAGTCCCATTATCTGATTCATTTCTCTCATGTCACCACAAAATGTGCCTTTCAAGGCCTAAGATAGTGTTTTGAGCAGTGGCCTGGTTTAGAGGATATGTTTCCAGCCAGCCAGTTGTTGCCTCCACCATGGTGAGTATGTAGCTCTTGCCTTGGCTTGTTCGTGGTAGTGGTCCAATGTAGTCAATTTGCAAGGCCTCCCCATATTGGAAACCCAGCCACTGCCCTCTGTTCCAGGAAGATTTTACTCACATGGCTTGCTTGATTGCCACACATATTCCACATTCATAATAAGCTGTGTGATGGCCTCCATGGTCAGGTCCAAACCTCGATACAAGCCCATCTGTATGTCGCATCTCTTCCTAGATGTCGTGATGTTTCATGGGCCCATCAGGCTATAAATAGCCTGTCCTTCTGCTCCCAGTCCAAGTCTACCTGGGCTATTCCAGTCTTGACAACCTTATCCACCTGTTTATTGTTCTGATGTTCTTCAGTGGTGTGACTTTTGGGTATGTGAGCATCTACCTGATGCACCTTCAGAGCAGTAGCCAAAACACTGGTGTGTTGTCAACGCCTTTCTGGCTACCAGTGCAAACACAGCACTGTGAGGTCTGCTGAGGGAAAATGAATTCCATCTCAGCCAGACCCAGTACATACTGTTACTCCAAAGTGAGAAAGTTAGGGTAGGCACTGGAATAAAGAATTTATGTAAGGAAGAAAATTTTTGATCTTCCCAGTATTTCAGGTCTAAGAAATTCTCTTCTATATTGCTTAAATTTGGATTATATTTTCATTGTTTATGTTTCAATCAGAATCAGGAAGCAATGGAGTTTTTTTCCTGCTTCTTTAATATGAAAATCCCTGGCTGGTAGCCCCTCTCCTCCTTAAGTTCCATCACTAATTTTGGAGGCCTGACAGAACTCACAAGTGATGACAAAGGTGGTGGTAGGGACCTGCTATGATATGTGTCTGCTGTCATTGAATCACCTGCCCCATCCAGCAGTGGCCCCTCATTTTCCTTGGTCAGCCTTTTCCCACTAGCAGTAGAAGCTTTTCTTTGACATCCGTTGTCAGTCTCAACTCTGTCTGAGCTTTGACCTCCTTGGCAATAGCTGCCATCCCTACCTGCCGAGGCAATGTTTCTCCATTTTTATGTTGCTTAGTTAAACTGATCTCCTGATGCATCTGCTCAGCTGACACAGAATGTCTTGACAGCTGATATGGAGCTCCTCCCCAAGGGAATGGAGTACTGCAGTGGTGGACCACTGCTGGAGTATCAGTCCCTTCAGCACTGGTGGAGAGATGCAAGACCTGCCTAGTTAGAGAATGGAGTTGAGTAGGTTGTGATGATCTGTCATGGGCAAGTGCCTCCAGTGGCCACTCCAGATTACCTGCTTTGGGACAGGCACAGGTTGATAGCATTGTCCAGTTCGTGCGTCTCTGGCTTGTTATGTTCACTCCCAAGGTGACAGGGTCTGAAAGCTCTGCTCGTAGACCATTTTGCAGTTTTTGCACCTTAATGAAACCAAAGAGTGCAACATTACAGTGTTCCCAAAGATGTAGCATTTGTGAGTTTATTATACATACAATGCACCCAAATAAAAAATTTGAACTAGCTTTCAAACTCCAGACTATTGCTGAGGCTTACTGTAGCTATCCTATCCTTGCCCGCAGGCACTATCATAGTTACTTGGGTGGGGCCATGTGTGGAGACAGGGGACACATTATATGCAAATGGTACTAAAAATAAATAATTTTGTTTGCCTGAATAGCTTTCTTAAAAATCTTTGCTTTGAAGTGCTATTCACTTCAGAGTGCTTTAATCTGGAAAGCAAATGGTCCTGTATTTTGTGTAATGGTAATTACTGAGAGTGTTGGAAGCTAGTTTCAGTAGCTGTGATTTATTTTTTTTTAAGTAATCATGCTGCTAACTACTCTGAACATGGTATAAAATGGTGATTTATTAAAGATTACAGCAAATTCTCCAATTTCCAAACAAAATTCTGCTCATGAAAGAGACCAAGAATTAAGTTATGGCACATAAGCAAGTACTAAATAAAAAAAAAGTCACCAAAGACATTGAAGATGGTTTGAAGTGCATTTGAAGATTTCTTTCAAAGGAGCAGAAAATAAAACTCTACATCAAACTTAGCTGCTGTTGTGTTTTGTTATAAACACCTAACCCTGCAGAAATTGTTTTGGTTCAGAGGAATAATTCTGTGGGACAGAGAATAAGCTATGGCACTTAGGTGGTGCATTAGATACAAATAACATTAGCATGAATCTGTATGAGAAAGGCTAGAAGTGAATTGATGGTAGCATTCCGTATTTCATAGCTGATACAGAATCAGGCATCCATTATTACTTATTTGGTTTTTACTGGTGCTCTTACGCAGTTTAATAAATACAAATTACCTCTGTTCTAGATAGAAAGCATGTGGAAGACATCTATTCTGCTGGAATTCACAGTCCAAACACACAAGTAACAAGAGTTTGTCTTTTGCTCATTCCGTGTTAGAAATGGAGATGGAGTTTTATAGGAGTCAAAAAATGTCAAAAAATACTGTAGGAAAGCTACACCAGCACATCTCATAAGAATATGGTTAGTCATTTGATTTTGAAAGCACTCTTTATGTCTTCCCTGTAATCCCTTAACATACAGAAGAATTGGTAATTGCTTATTAGAAGAAAAGGCAAAGGAAGTCCCTTTTAAAAGAGATGATGTCATGGTTATACAGAGATATTATTCTACAAACTGTTTCTCATCTAGTTACCTGAGAAAGCATATTGATATAACTTTATACAAGAGGCATGTATTCCAGGTGATCACAGGATTCTGCATTTGTAAGATGTTAGCGTGTGAAGCATACAGAGATACAGCATGTTCTTGAATGTCAGCTAGTCATGTGCAGGAATTTGGAATATTCTATTAATACTAACCCTTGTTTTGTTTTTCCCATTACATCTGTTGCTGAATTCAAGAGAAAAAATAATTGAAAAGAACTGAAAGTACGGGTGCATGTAAATTCAGTTAGCTCTAGTAACTGGGCAGATGAAAAAAAATATTCCAAGTATTCTTCCTCATGCTCTTTACTTTGCTGTTAATGTCTACTTTGTAAGATGTTTACCTATATGCACTCAGATAGCCTCTCTTTGTCAGGCCCTAGTACTTCTCTCTCCTCTTCATAACACTTTTTCAGGTATATAAATATCGTAGAAGAAAATAAATTATGCAAATTAAGCAGAATATATTTATTTATCCTGAAATGTGGGATAAAACTCTCCAGCAAAATATCATATTCTAACAACTGAAGTTAAGATTTATTCCCCACCTATTTAAAAACATGGGGAGAAAGTGGGCCAGAGTATATAAGAGCACTAATGATTTTCATTTGTTACTTAAGAATAACTTGTTTCCTTAATGAATCACATTTGAGAGCTGTCCTGTAGACTCAAAACTGGTTCTTCTTAGTTAACTTTGTGACCTTAGGGATCCTGGGACATCTGTCACATTTAAAACTACATTAAGAAATGTTTTACACAAAGAGACAAGACAACTCACTGTAAAACTGGGGAATTTTGTTTTGCAGTAGTTAATTAGATTTTTGTATCTATAGGAAGGGTATTTTTTGAGCTATCAGCTGAACTAATGACCTATGAGTAGGCAAAGTATATATGTTTTATGATTTCTTATTGGGAATATCTTGTCAATATTCATAAAGGTGGAAAAATAAGTTACTTCTTTCTGTAAATACAGCTATTACTTAGAATTGAGATTCAAATCACCTTCACCATTTCCTTTTTTACCTCTTTCCTTAAGGCGAGTCTTACTGCAGATGAGGAAACCAAAACTTTTCCTGATGGATTGTCTCAGTGTTGTTTCCCCAGTGGCAGATCAGTTAATTTTTACAGTGTATTTTTGCATTAGAAAATTGAGAGAATTATTAGATGCCTCATGGAATTATTGTCAAGATTATTTAACTAATATCTAGCTGGAAGGTTGAATTGTGTGAACCTAATTTTTCATCCGGTGGTCAGAGTAGGAGTTCAAGTCATGGTGTTTTTTTTTTTCTCTCTGCTTAAAATATTTCAAGACATGAAGGTCAAGATGCATTGCTGCTAAAATTTTAAATAAAATTAGAAACGAAGCAACAAAATTCAGCTTTTTGCATTATGGGATTTCCCTTCTGGTAATTTTAAATAGAAATTGAGCCTATTTATACCAAAATTGAATCTTATCAGTATTATTTTTATATAGTTTGATTTGTTATTGGGTCTGAGGGGGTTTTTGTTTTGCTTTTCATTTTTCAGACATTCAGTAGCAATGGCTGGAAATGGTCCTGTTGTTGGAAAAGTAAAAAGCACAGTTCCTTAGGGGTACTCTCTACGTTTGTCAAACTTTCATGCAGGTGTTGAGGAAGGTTTTGAACAAAAGTATGTGGTTACCCTTTTTCATTTCTAAGTTAACATTAGAACAACTAATATATTGATATCTGTGTAGCAAAGTATCTGTTACAGAAGCAATGAAAATTAAGCAAATTGTGGTCTTTCAGTTTTTAAGAACAAAAAAATAATTTCAAGATTTTTTTGTTATTGAGAATTGAATGGCTTTTGAGAGTCTGCATTTTAATTTTATTATATTATCAAATTTTTATCAATATTACAGACTTTTCTTAGGAAATCACATTTTAAAAGTGACTAACAAAGAAACCTGTAAAGACAAGGAAATTCAAAGTTGAAGACAAAAAGAGTCGTATCTCCTAAGTTTGAGGTCTGAGTATTATTTACATCACTGCTGTTTTAGCCAGTTGCTGCAAAAGCTTTTTGGCATGAATCCATATCTGTTTTGTGCTGAAGCAACTGTGATAGAGATATTGTATGATCAAATTTTTTCACTGAATTTTCCAAATCCATTAGTAGTGTTTGTATTGTGTATGTGTTGTTTTTCTTATCTTTTTTCTATCTCAAAGGATCCACACAGATTATTGCTTAACCCGAATAATTTCAGTGACCCATTCTGCAGCATATCCTCACAAACAGTAACATTGACACAACTTAACAGACTATTGGACTGCAGCATAGGACAGAAATAAAACATGGCATTGTGTGGCAGAGAGGTGGAGAAGGTATTAATCTTAGATGAAGGGCCTCTGTCAGAAATGCTAGTTTGAGGAAAATGGACCATGGCATAATGCTACAGATCTCTTGTATCTTTATATATTATCACTTCTGTAGTACCAATTGACATTACAATTTTCTCTTTACTTTTACAATCAGAAAAGGCATGGTTAGTTTTTGGAGTGTTAGTTAACAATATATTTTGAGAATTCATCCTACAATCCTCAAAAGGATGGCTGATGTAATTGCAAAATCTCTCCCAATGATTTTTGAGCAGTCTTGGGAATCTGAAAATGGACCAGCTGACTGGAAGCTGGTGAACGTTGTCCCATTTTCAAGAAGGGCAAGAAGGAGGACCACAGAAGCTAGGGGCCTGTCAGTCTCACTTCAGTGCCTGGTAAAGTTAGGGAGAAGATTATTCTGGGAAGTATTGAAAAACGCCTGAAAGACAACACAGCCATTGGTCACAGTCAGCATACGACCTCATGACAGGAATATGGTGCCTATCCAACCTGATTTCCTTTTATGACAAGGTAACCCACCTAGCCGACCAAGGGAAGCCAGTTGATGTAATCTTTTTGGATTTCAGTTAAGCTTTCAATACTGCCTCTGACAGGATCCTGCTGGACAAATTGTCCAGCACACAGCTGGATAAACACATCATGCAGTGGGTGAGCAGTTGGCTCATGGGTCGAGCACAGAGGGTAATGGTGAACGGAGTGACATCAGACTGGTGACCTGTCACTAGTGGGGTTCAACATCTTCAACATCTTCATAAATGACTTGGATGCAGGACTGGAAGGGACCCTAAGCAAGTTTGCAGATGAAAGAAAACTAGGAGAAGCTGTTGAATCCCTTGAAGGCAAGGAGGCCCTGAAGAGAGGCCTCAAAAAATTAGAGAACTGGGCAATCACCAACCAGATGAAGTTCAACAAGGGAAAGTGCCGGATTCTGCACCTGAGGTGGGGCAACTCTTGATGTTTATACAGACTGGGGCATGAGATGCTGGAAAGCAGTGCCATAGAAAGGGACCTGGAGGTTCTGGTCGATGGCAAGTTGAATATGAGTCAGCAGTGCCCTGGCAGCCAGGAGGGCCCACCGTGTCCTGGGGGGCATCAGGCAAAGCAGCGCCAGCCAGTCGAGGGAGGGGATTGTTCCGCTCTGCTCTGCACTGGGGTGGCCTCACCTTGAACATTGTGTGCGGTTTGGGGCACCACAATATAGAAAGATATTAAACTCTTAGAGACCGTCCAAAGGAGGGCAATGAAGATGGTGAAGGGCCTTGATGAGAAGCCGTATGAGGAGAGGCTGAGGTCGCTTGGTGTGTTCAGCCTGGAGGAGACTGAGGGGCGACCTCATTGTGGTCTACAACTTCCTTGTGAAGGGAATAAGAGGGCACTGATCTCTTCGTGTGGTGACCAGTGGCAGGACTTGAGGTAATGGCCTGCAGTTGTGTCAGGGGAGGTTTAGGTTGGATATTGTAAAATGGTTCTTCAGTGAGAGGTGGTTGGACACTGGAAAGGCTCCCCATGGAAGAGGTCCCAGCACCAAGCCTACAAGAGTTCAAGAGTCATTTGGTTGATACTGTCAGGCACTGGGGGGATGGTCTTGTGCAGGGCTAGGAGTTGTATTTGATGATCCTTGTTGGTCCCTTCCAACTCAGCAAATTTTGTGATGCTGTAATTCTGTTGAAATGGGAAGTGATTTGGTGGGGAGGTGGTGATTCATTTTCTTGGAATAGATTTTTTCTAAACCAGATGCATTGCTAAGCATTGGCATTTGTGTACTTGTTTCTAAGAAATGCTTATTTTGTGAGACAGTCTCTTATTTTGTGTTGATTTGATATAGCTCCTTATGTTGAAGAGTAATTATTGATTTGTTGTAAAATCAACTTCTTTCTGTTAATTCCTATGTCCTTTTTCCAAAATTCTTGTAGGAGAAGAAATTCTTCCTTGCATGGTTATCCTTTCACTACTTGCATGTCATAAACCTGTAAATTTTTGGTTTTAGTTTTTCTTGACCCTTTTATGAAAATAACCCACTGACTTTTTTGCGTGTTGTTTTGCACGGATAACAACATGAATGCAGATTTCTCTGTCAGATAATGTGTGGCTTGGGCTGGCTGCATGTAAAATAAAAATGACATTTCATAGCAGAAATACTTGTTTTGCTCTCTTAGTCACTGGTTGAGATAGTGGAGTGTAACTATGTCTAAGATGATTCACAGAACGCTTTAACATCTGATTGGCTCTAAGAAAAGAAGATCTGAGCCATAGAGTTATTTTTCATGTTCTGAAATGGCATACTTTCTGATACCATTTTACTGGGGTTTTTATGTAGTATGAAAGCAATATAGTGCATAAGGCTTAAATCTGTGAACGACACTTGCCATCTGGAAGTTGTCAGAGCAACTGAAGTCAGCCTTGCCAGCAGTACTTGGTGACTAAGTGACAACATTGTGTTAACAGAATCTGTGAAGCTAGCTAAATAACACCTATATAAATACAAATGATGTGAACAATTTAATGTCAAGTTGATGAACTGAAGGTTTACTTGTCGTTATTAAATGCAACACTTTCTTGTAAGTACACAGCACGATTAAGACTATATTGCTGAAATCTCACAGTGCCATTTTGCTAGCAAGGTACATTTTAGGGTGGTTACATGAGCACAGATTCAATTTCTCTCACTTTAACTACAAAAGTAGTGTATTTCTGGTAGTTAATGTCAATTTTTAGTGATTTCACATAGATGGCATCAGGTCTTTCTCCTTTTGCTATGAATACTTTTGCTATGTAATACTGTGATTTGAGTGTTTTTTTCATTAAAATAGGTTATCATTTTGGTGACTTTGTAGCAAAACATGCTGCATCTTAAAAGCAGCTCTTTCTAAAATTGTCAAAGGTATCTCCAAGTAAACCTCAGCATGGGAAAAAGCTTGTGCTTTTTTTATGTTCTCATAGAATGCTGCATGCCCAGAAATATCTTGATGTGCTGCATTTTATAACTTGTCCTCAGCAAACCAGATTGTTTTTTACAACTGTGCGTGCAAAACGTTACCTACACATTTAAAAATTTTCACAATTTGGTATTTTAAATATTCATGAAGATACATATGTGAGAATCCTTTGGATATATTCAGCTGGAAATCCCACAGATTAAGTAAAATTTCTGTCTTAATACAGGCTGAGAGTTTGACACAAAGTAAGTTTTTGTTGAGTGCTGATTCCTCCTTGTTATTCTGGTAGTTATTTCTTACCAGAATTTTCATCAGAAACAAACGGGGAGTGAAACATGCTTTGATGTGTTCAAAAAGGTGCGTTTGCATAAGGAGTGGTTGGTTTGGTTATCAAATTTCTAAGGGGAAGTCATCAGAACTGTACATCAAACCTGTAGGCAGACAGAGGGCCACATCACGTTATAATATCCTAAAGAGACTTTGTTGAACAGGACAGTCCTATCTCTGAGTAGGGCCATGAACAGACTGTCTGGGGAGCAAGGGCTACAGTTCATATGCTACGTGCTATTTGTAAGAATCTGTAGTGCAGTTAATCCATTGGATGTGCAGATGTTTCAGTCTCATAATGAACTAAAATAACAAAATAGCTACTTGTTCTTATGATGCTTTTTAGTAATCCTATGACAAAGTCATAAATTGTCAAAGAACAGTCCATTGTATTGTACAAGTATTATGGGTTTAAGTGGCAATGGTAAATTGATGCAGTCAGAAAGGTTAATTTTATTACATAAGAGGTCCCTGTGGAAGAAGTAGCAGCACATTACACCACAGCCTTCCATGAAGTTACATCCAGTCCTAGACATAGGTTATCTAATTAGTGCAGTAAAATCGTAATGTCTCTAATGTGATCTAATTCAAAAGATAGTAAGGAATAGGTTGAAGACAGAAGTGTCAGCAGTAGTTTATAACTGTAAAATAAAAATAGCAGTAGTTTTTCCAAGCCTGACTAGGTGCTGTAGTCTGGCTTTGCATAGACAGTGTTGCTTACTGTACTACTAAGGTGTTATTTTTCAGCTTACCCACAATCTACTTTGAGTATTTGATGGCAAACATTCACTATTTCCTTTTTTTTAATGAACACTTTATATAGTAATTTCTTTTTGAGAAATTCTGAGTAAAGGGTAGCAAAAGTAAGCAGTAAAGAAAATTCTAGAACTTTTTAGCACCAAGTGCCTTTGTACCTGTTAGCCATGCAGTTTTTGCAATTTATGATCATAAACAAGGAATTTACTAGCCACCAACATTCCCACACAATGCACAGTTCAATTTTAGGATCTTGTTGTATGGTAATTTAGAATACATTTTTTTGTTGTGGCTGAAACCCTGTGTGAGATCTGTCATCAGAAGGTGCTGTGGGAGTACCAAGGGGATACATTAACAGCCTTTTTCTTGTTCCATTTGAACTAACCTGCCACAGCGCAGAATTACTTTGATCAAGAGCAAACATACCACGTCTTCTAAAGTCACCCCTTGTGTTTGGAAATCAGAATGAGGCTGTGCCTTTCTGCATTTAGATTACAGTGTGTTATGTTTTGTTTCTTCACTATTCTGGTTATCTGAGCAGTAAGGTTTTTTGCTACAATTAGGATTAGTGGTGTATAAACCTTATGGTAAGATATACAGATCAACTGGTTTAGTATCCATCTATACTAAGTTACTGATTTACTGCCAATTATGTTTTAAACCTGCGGAGGTGCTGAAACTGCCCTTTTTTTCATAAGAGAAGGGATGTTTCTACTTAACCCTCTCAGTGTTTTGTATAAAAATATTTGTACTTGGATAATCTTCATCAAAATTACATACCTGGACTTAGTGCTCTGTCATTTCTGCAAAATCACATTTTGTTCTTGTTCATGTAAAAATATGTACTGTTGCCTCTTGATTTTGTACCAAAAATTACATTACCATTATCTTAGGACATTGTGTGTCAAAATGTACCATGAATCATTGCTGAGCTGCATGAGGTAAAGGAGAAGTGAGTGGCACAGCAATATCCCTCCTGGTTTTTACTGGTTTTTCTCCCTCCGCTTAGCACTGCTGTTATGTAAGACATCAGTTGCTGTCTGCAAACAGTTTGGTTATATTACTAGATGTGATCACAGCTTGTTTTAGTTCATGTTTAGGTATTGACTTGAACTGTATTTTACCTTTCAATGGCAGCATCCCAGACTTCATAACAGCGTCGCTGACTCGAAACTCTTGACAGTACAGGTGTATGAGAGAAGAAAGGGGACTTGCCTACTGATAGAGACAAAAATGGTTGGTAGAGCTAGAAGAGAAGGCTGGTTAAATAAGTCATACTTCAGAAGTAAAACTTGTCTTTGAGTTTAGATAGTCCATATTTAGCCTAATGGAGAAGTGTGGGGTGAAGTCGCAGCCCCACAACTGAAGTTTGAAAGGTTTGAGGTATTGCAAAAGTTAGGCCGTGTTCCATGGGAGCAGTGGAGCTGACTAGATAGTTTCCATGGACACAGCCTTGAGTTGCAAAGAGTACAAGGTTAAGACTGTTTGGTAATGTGCAGGTGCTTGAATTCCTGGATGTTTTCGTGAGAATATGTTTATGTTGTGTGTGTGGGAAAGTAGAGGTTAGCGAGCTCAATAAAGGCTGCCTGCTCCGCTGAGCAGGCAGACATCTCTTTGTCTCACCATCCTAGTGTGTCTTGTGTGTCTTTCTTCCCCCCTTCGGACCAAGACCTCACGACAGGTACCCTACAACAGAGAAGTGCATGATTTTTGTACTCAAAACCCATCAGCTGTTAATGAGAGGGTGGTAGCAAATGCTTTTCCAACACTTGAAAGTTCTCAAAGAAACACTCTCTGTTTTAAACAGAAGGTGGAGAAGAGATAGAGAGTAACATAGGCAAAATGCTCAGTAAGGTCTGGAACATGCATTAGAGATTACTTTTAAAAGTCTGTACTTCATAAGTATATGATGGAACTATTAATTGATTATTTGCTATCAACAAAAAGATGTTACCTAGAATTATCTTTCTTGTCTGCAAAATAATATCAGGTTACATTTCAGCTATGCATCTTTCTTTTGCACTTGTAACAAGAACATTGAGCTAAATAGATAACTAGCACTATGACTTGTTTGGGATAGTAAAGGATTTTTAACTATAATTTCACACATTTTTCTAACAAGAGAAGCTTGTGCTTTGAAGGTATGATTTTGCTTAGGTTTGCAAAATGCTGCTGTGTAACTCTTCTTTTTTTTTCAGTATAGCCTTTTCTTCTTTGTCGGTAGGTTCTAGAAAGTTTTAAGATCATGGATTACAGTCTGCTACTGGGAATCCACATACTGAACAGTGACATGAAGGAAAAAGAGGAAGAGGGTTCCCAAACTGCAGCAGACATAAAACGTCATGGAGGGCAGAAGGTTCTCTATTCCACAGCTATGGAGTCTATACAGGGCCCTGGGAAGTCAGGGGACTCTGTCACCACAGAGACAACAAACACGTAAGTGCCATAACCTGCTCTTAAGGTTACTATTAAAACTATTAACAGGCAAAACATTCATGAGTACACTGCATTTCAGAAATTGAAAGTTTGAGCCTTTTTGTTTGTTTGTTTTCCAAAAGCTGCATCATCAAGATTTACCACAGAGCATGAAATTAAAATGTTGATTAGTAGATTGATCATCTTTAAATACATGATAGCAAATTTGGTTAGTTCAGAGTGACTTATGTATGCACAAATGCATTCTTTTGTAAAAGAGATGTTATAAGACAGCTATTACAAGAGTCCCTACTGTAATCTAATTTTAATTGGAAGCAGTGTGGTGAGACATAAGCAAAAATTATTTGTTCATATTGACATAGATGTGGTCATTTTCATCTTGAAGTAGTATGC
The DNA here is from genome assembly GCF_003984885.1 of Neopelma chrysocephalum. Classification (NCBI taxonomy): domain Eukaryota; kingdom Metazoa; phylum Chordata; class Aves; order Passeriformes; family Pipridae; genus Neopelma; species Neopelma chrysocephalum. The sequence goes on from NW_020925569.1 coordinate 1,075,430, forward strand.
TCAATACATAGAATGGTATCTTCAGACACTGAAGTGCAGTCATATATGATATTTCCTGAGATTAAGAACTGCTACTTTCATCTTATTTTTACTGTCTAGTAAAAAGTGCAGTAGAAATTTGATTACATAAACAATAGTTATTCTATTTCCCTCATAATATATTAAGTGCTAGTAAGAGCATTATCTTCACCATTCAGCATTGTATATAATCATTCTTTCATTATAATGAGAATTTAATTTTAAATTCAGGATCTGCTTTTCTGCTTTGTGGGTAAATACAACTAATGATATAGAAACGTGCTTAAACCCACAGCAAACAAATGGGAGAATTATGATATTTAGCATTCATAGAGAGTTTTCAGATGTTCAGAGCTCTAGAATATAAATTAGACAGAGCTTTATTTCACTCAGTTTTTACAGCTCACTCACATTCACACAGAAGATGGTCAGTGCTATGGTGCATCATGTGGTGGTAGAGGTGTTGTGTTGGCAGTTTTGAGGGGTGTTGGGAAAACTGATTATATAGGTCATTCCAGAAAGTGTTCATACATGGAAACCCACCCTGCACTCCACATCACTTGAGCTAATATAGATCGTATATAATATAGACACATATCCTGAAAAGTGTAGTGAAAGCCTACTGCAGCAGTAGAGTCCTTCCTTGGCTCCTTGCACTATCTCCTCTCTCATATTGACATTACTACTAGTGGGACAAACCTCACTAAGGTGGATGAAATTAAGCCTAGATCTTACAGAAAAGACCCCTAGGTCAGTCTTCTGCTGTGGTTCATTGTAAGGCTATATAAAGAAGAGGATGAGAATGGATACCCAGCAGCAATAACTGCTGCTAGCACTGTGTTTAATTTCTAGTCATAATTTCCAGGAAAAGCTAACAGAATATAGTTTTGTTAACTGTTTAACACTTCTGAATGTCTGACCAGTTAATTGAGCTGGAGTTCATGGTAATGGGATTTTACAGTAAGTTAAACTTCACTGATTCTTACAAGGTTTCCTTTATGCCTAGAATAATAAAAAATGTGTTTCCCTCTCCTCTACTCCCCACCCCTACCCCCACCACACGCTGCTACCACACATCACACCACCCCCCTTCCTATGCCAAAAAAAAGAGAAAGTTTAGTAATTGGTAACCAGGCCTCTCTCGTTGCTTTAGTGGCAGAATGGGGAAAATACTCTTGACTGTGTCTTTGATAGCTGCTTCAGTTTTTTGTTTCTCAAACTGCTAAAAATTATTCAGAGGTACTGCATGAGCTGCATCCTCAGTCACTTTTACTTCTGGTTTTGTAGTGGACTCATGAATGTGAACAGAAGCTGACAAACTGAAAATTGGATTTCTGGTTCTAGAACAATGCACCCTTTTTTCTAGGTGGAGTAGGAAGAGAAGGTCTTAGGATGAACATTCTCGTTCTTTAAGGTCGTGGCTGAGTAAATACCCTGGACCAACTGGAGGCCCATGTAGTTAGGATACTCAGCTTGATACTATTGCTTTTTCTGCCACTGACCTGTCTGTAAAGAAATTTTGGAAAAGCACATTAATACATAATTTACATAATTAGTATATAATCTAACAAGGGTTTTTTTCTATTTCTCTTAGAATGGGAGGTATTCCTGTGAAAAACCATAAAGGAGAAAAGCTGCTTCTATTTATGGGTATTATTGATATTCTCCAGTCTTATAGGTAAGTTGAATTTCGAGTTTTCATTGAATAAGCTATTCTGAAATGACTTATAAATGTGAAAATTTTATAAAGCAGTTCTGATTTTGTTTTTACATGTTTAGGTTAATGAAGAAGCTGGAACATTCTTGGAAAGCTCTTGTTTATGATGGGGTAAGTAGATTTCATTATTTTTTTAAACTGCTAATATTTTAGCTAATGGAACTTTGATTTATATTAACCAGAAAAAAGCTAGCTGTGGTATATTTGTAGTCTAACATCACCATGTGGTTTGGGCTGTTTCTGAAATCTTCCCAATACATGTTCTGATTTTATTTGTTGAGCTTTCAAAAAACAACTAACATTATCAGCTTGTCCTTATAACTTACACAAGACCAGCCGCTTAGCAGGACATTGATGGATCTGTAACTGAAAAATACACATTGTGTGAAAAAACACATTTCAAATACTTGGAAGATTTTGCAGAATATAGCTGTATAATTCATAACTCATAATTTCATAAATTAAATACCTAAAAAACGTTCTTGAAAAATCAACCTTTAAAAGGGAAAAATTTTTATGAGTATGCCTGAAATGTATAATACAGTTCACCTGAGGTGTCCAGCTTCTTTCTTGACACTTTGCTTGTGATTTACTTATGGAAAATGTGACTGAGACCTTTTTCAATCTCATAGGACACTGTTTCAGTTCACCGACCAAGTTTTTATGCAGACAGATTTTTAAAGTTTATGAGCACAAGGGTTTTCAAGAAAGTCCAAGGTAAGCAAGTAGTGATTTTACTCCTTTAGAAATTTTTATTATTATTACTATATAACGGTCCTGCCTTTGCAATAAAATAAGCCTTTCTTCAACATCATGTAACATTTTCATAACTCCAGTGAAGAAACTAAATTTCGGATAATCAGTTGGGATTATACTCTAATAGTAAAATTACAGAGAATTATTTGCTATGTATTTTTGTCACATCTGGGGCATCTGAAGGTAAAAGAGGTTCCTATATATCAGCATTGATATAAAGATAAATAAATTTTATGATCTAATGATATGTCCAATCCTGTATCTGGTATTTGTAGGAATATCTACATTGATTTTAATTTATTTAATTTGCAAAAATAAAGATTTTCTACATGCCACTGCCAGCATGTTTGAAAAATTAAGTATTCTTCCCTTTAATGTGCATTTTTTCTGTGCTTTATGAAGGAAAAAATATCCAAAGTTGGATACTAATAAAATCTCTTGTCTTTATCACTATCAACCATTTCTAGTTTCCCCCTCCATTTCTCCTTCCTTCATCTTTTAATTAATTCCCAAGGGTAATATACATATGACTGTTATCTACTTACAGGGTGATGTGTGCTGGATGCCAGGTGACCACCGAGCCACCCTATCACTCCCCCTCCTCAAATGGATGGGGGGAAAAATTATAACAAAAGGCTCGTGGGTCCAAATAGGGACGGGGGAAATCACACACCGATTACAGTCATAGATAAAACTGACTCAACTAAGGGAAATTAGTTTGTTACTAATCAACTCTGAGTAGAGTAATAAGAAATAAAACAAAATCTTAAAAACAGCTTCCCCCCCCTCACTTTTTCCCAGGCTCAACTTGACTCCAGAATTCTCTTTCTCTTCCCCCTAAGTGGCACAAACTTTGTCAGTGTTAGTCCTTCAGTGGCTGAAGTTCTTCACACACGGCTCCAGCATGGGTCCCACATGGGTTCACAAGTCCTGCCAGTAAACCTTCTCCAGTGTGGGCTCCTTTCTCCTCAGGACCACAGGTCCTGCCAGGAGCCTGCTTCAGCATGGGCTCCTCTCCATGTGGTCATAGCCTCCTTCATACATCCACCTGCTCCAGTATGGGCTGCAGATGGATCTTTGCCCCACAATGAACCTCAATGGGCTGCAGGGGGACAGCTGACTCACCATGGTCTGCACCATGGGCTGCAGGGGAATCTCTGCTCCAGTGCCTGGAACACCTCCTTCCCCTCCTTCTGCACTGACCTTGGTGTCCGCAGAGTTGTTGCTGTCATGTATTCTCGCTTCTCCAGCTGTACACACACACACCGTGCACCTTAAATACAATATCCCAGAGATGCTACTACTCTCACTGATGGGCTCAGCTTTGGCCAATGGCAGGTCCCTCTTGGAGCCAGCTGGCATTTGCTGTATCAGATATGGGGGAACCTTCTGGCAGCTTCTCACAGAAGCCAACCCTGCAGCCCCCTGCCTCTACTACAAAACCTTGCCATTCAAAACCAGTACAGAGGGGAGAGGGAAAAATAAAGCAAAGAGAACCCCACCATTGTTACAGAGGGACATTTCTACCAAGGGTTGTCCAAAGGCTTAAGTCTAAGTCTTGCAGCAGTAATTTAACTATTGATTGTCACTTCTCTCAAAAAAAATTAATTGATTTCTATAACTTAAAGTAGACCCTGAAACTGTAGATCCTCTTTAGGTATTGGGAATGGAGGGAAAACTGATCCTATGTAGGTGAGTTCTTGTATATTGTGTTTTAAACTCAATGGGCAGCTGAGCCCCAAACAGACAATCACTCATCCAAGTGGGATGGGGGAGAGATATGGAAGGGTAAAAGTGAGAAAACTCTTAGACTGAGATAAAGATAGTATAATACAGAAAGCAAAAGCTGTATGTGAAAACAAATTAAATTCAGGAATTCATCCACTCTCATAGGCAGGCAGGTGTTCAGCCATCTCTGGGAAAGCCAGGCTCCATCACATGTAACAGTGACTTAGGAAGACAAATACCTTAATCATAAATGTTTACCCCTTGCTCCTGTTTACCCCATCTTATATCGCTCAGCCTGATGCCATGTGGTCTGAGATATTCCTGTGGTCAGCTGAGGTCAGCTGTCGTGGCTGTGTCCCCTCACAACTTCTTGTGCACATCCATTTCTTCACTGGCAAAGCAGTCTGAGATACAAGCACTGCTCAGCAATAACTAAAACCTTCATGTGCTGCTAATACTGTTTCTGACACAAATCCAAGAGACAGAACCACAGAGCTACTATGAGGGAAATTAAGTCTGTCTCAGCCAAAACCAGTGCACTGTAACTTTTTAAGAGTCCAAACTGCCTACCATGTAGGCATATGAAGTTAGAGTTCAGCAAAAAATATCGGAGAAATAGCTATCACATTTTGTTTCTTGATTCCAAACTGAAACAAACAAATTAATGTTGTCTTATCCCCATGGAGTGAGCAGTAGGGATATTTTTTCATAATCTGGGTACAACTACAAAGCAAACCAACAGAATTAGCAAGTGCTCAGGAACAGATTTATTTTCAGACTTGCTGCATTTAGCCTGACTTTGATAATTAACAGGGGAAAATTACCTATCATTCAAGAATACACATCTTGAACATAAGATCACATATTCATATCTGTCTTGAATTGTAGTTCCTCTGGGCATGATAAGTTTATTCATACTGCAGAAAAAAAAAAAGAAAATTCAAAGTTTAGAGACTCACCTTGATATAGGCTTCTTCCATCAAAAGTTCAGATCAGATTTTCTTTTCACTTAAATTTTTACCACTGGAAGTCAGTATTTTTCAGGCTCTACTGGCCTTTGTTGCTCTATATGTTGCCTAAAGATAATAACACTTTTCTAAAGATCAGTTGAATTTGTGAAACTCTCACCCTGTCCATGAAAACCAATGTTAGAGACATGGCAGAATAGAATAACATAAATTATTATATCTAAAAGTTCAAGAAAGAAGAGAGAAAACTGATAGTGCAGCAAGAAAGCAGAAGTGTACGTGATAAATATTTTGTGAAATACTAAATAAGAAAAAGAATAGAATAGATGGATGAAAGAAGAGAGCTGAGAGTAGCTGTACTAAAAAAAAATTAAGATATTTTAAGTAAAGTGAAGGAATCTTTAGAAAAAAAAAAGAGAGAATTTGAATTAACCCTAAGTATTCCCTATATGCATGATACGTTATGACCACTTTTTAGGAAAATAAGTCTTTTGGGGAGTCTTATAAATATTAATGAATTGATGGATAATTTCTCTATGAGTTGATCAAGCTACTGAAAGGAAATTCAGTCTGAAGCATTGCAAGTGCAGAGAAGGATGGTGATGAGGGACAAAAGAGGCCCTGAAAAGCTTGAGAAGTGTACCCATGGGAACCTCATGAGGTTCAACAAAGCCAGCTGCAAGGTGCTGCACTGGATCAGGGCAACCCTCTTTATCAATACAGTCTGGGGGATGAACAGATTGAGAGCAACCCTGCTGAAAAGGACTTGAAGGTGCTGGTGAATGAGGCTGGGCATGACCTGGCAATGTGCACCAGAATACTGGGCTGCATCAAAAGCAGCGTGGTCAGCAGGTTGAGGAAGGTGTTTCTCCCCCTCTGCTCTGGTCTGGTGAGACCCCACCTGGAGTGCTGCACCCAGCTCTGGGGTCCCCAGAACAGGAAGGACATTGATCTGTTGGAGCGAGTCCAGAGGAGGCCACCAAGATGATTAGAAGGATGGAGCACCTCTCCTGTAAAATCAAGCTAGGTGTCGTTCAGTCCAGAGAAGAGAAGGCTCTGGGGGGACCTTGTAGCAGCATTCCAGTACCTAAAGGGGGCTTACAAGAAGGCTGGAGAGGGACTTTTTACAAGGCCATGTAGTGGCAGGACAAGAGAGAATGGCATTAAGCTGAAGGAGGGTAGATTTAGATTAGATATTAGGAAGAAGTTCTTTACAGTGAGGGTGGTGAGGCACTGGAATATGTTGCTCAGAGAAGCTGGGGATGCTCTATCCCTGGAATTGTTCAAGGCCAGGCTGGATGGGGCTCTGAGTGGTCTAGTGGAAGGTGTCCCTGCCTGTGTTGATGGGGTTGGAACTAGATGATCTTTAAGATCCCTTCCAACATAAGCCATTCTATAACAACTGTGGAGATGAACTCAGGATGTTTGCAGTAGGGAAGGCTATAGGAAGACCTATTATATACCTTGCCAGTATATAATAAATATACTGGCAAGGCAAAAATGAGGTTTGATGTGGTCCAGGCTGTTCTTTGGGGAAAAGCTGTTCTGATTATGTGAGTGCTGAGGTTCACCTTACAGTAAGACATACAGATCACCTGTTTTAAATACTGTGCATACATACTAACTTACCACTTTACTACCAGATTATTTTTTAAACCTGTAGAGGTGGTGCTGAAATTGCACCTTCTTTTGTCTTTCTTTCTAATAGGGGCTGTTCCTGCTTACCCTCTAGCAAAGAGTGTTTTCTGGCTTTTAAGTTTTTTTATGAAGCAGAGTACTTGACGAATAAATATAAACTGATGGGCTAGAACTATCTAGTTTATACAGGAACTTGTGCTTAAAAATGAATCCTGGTTAGCAGATCCATAATCCTGCTCATGGAACAAGATTTGCTTCAGAGTTGAATGTCAGTATGGAATGGATACTTGGCTCAAATACTACAGGAGGAGTATTAAGCATATGGTATTGTATTAAACTGATAGAAGGTGTTTTTCAAATATTTTTACCAGTATTATACTGGTCTCTTAAGTTTTTCATTAGTTATCTGGAGTGAGAAACAAGTCTATGCGAATAGAGGGAGAACAAAACACGAATGCTAGAACTAAATGAGATTTAAGGAAAAAAGAATGACTACAAGAATGACTATCATAAATTAATGATTTAAGATTTAAATGTTAAATCCTTCAGAAAAGACTTATTAATATAAAAATATGAAAATAAAAGAATCTGATGTGACAAAACAAAATATGAAACAAAATTCAGCTGAAATGAGGACGGAGCCTCCTGAGACTCAATCCTCTTTAAGTAATAGAATAATTTTGCCAGAGAATTGGTAGGAGCTCTGTTGTCTTAGACAATACTCAAAGAAATTCTTCTGCATTTATAAAGAGGAAGGAGTATCTACTCCTTACTACTTGATACTTCTGTCTGTTTGACGAAATAAATACCATATATGTTTCCTCAATATTTGAGTCTTTTTTTTGTAGTCCTGTCTAATTCTGATTGCTAGATTTTTTTCAGTACAAGACACAGTCTGTTCTGTATTTGAAAGCTACAATGTACAATTAAAGGATATCATGCCTAATTTTCTCTCTTATCTTAATTCATCTGTCTCATTTTTCCAGGCTATTAACCTGTCTTAGTATCCCACTCTTCTTGATGTACTCTGCATACAGGGCTATTAATCTACCCTTATACAAATTAGTGGTTCGAATGCATGATCATTCTTCTATAAAATAAAGAATTGAGCGCGTTCCTGCCTTCGGGAACATTATTTCTAAACTTTGAGTCTGACATTTCAGTTTAAACACTTAAGCACTATTCTGAATCTGTGCTTTTTCCTTTAGTGCACAGAACAACTCTGCATAAATAATAAGAAAAACTTAAAAAGCAGATTCAGCCTTGGGTAGAGACTAGCTCAGCAGCTATCTACTATGTTCTTTTTTAACAATGTCCTGGAACTATGCATCTGATTTTTTCTTCAGTCTTTAGCCAAGAGGCCTTGGTGCTTTTGATTTTAACTTTGTAGTAAAGCACAGTATAAAGTGTTAGAGTGCATCTGAAGTAACCTTGCAGCCAATCCATGGAAATCAGCAGCCAAGAGCTGAAAAACATTAGATTAATTAGCTGGCATACTTCTGGAGAAGAACTACAAACGGTCAGTTCCTCGAGTTTAATTCAAAATGCTATTTTAGGTAGGCAGGCCCTGGTACAGGGCCTAAAGGAGATGGTAATACCTGAGTGTACTGCCCATCAATGTTTTGGAAATGTTTATTGTGCCCAAAGAAGATGTTTGATATGTGTCTGAAGAGGAAATTCTGCAGTTTCATTACATAGCAGTAGTTCACAGCTCAAGGAAATGATGTAACCTTTTAGAATACTCCAAATGTGTTTTCACTTTTCCTGTCTTCTTTTTTTTCTGTATCATTCTGGCTGTGATTACATGGGCTGATACTTCATAGAAGTTATTTAACTTAGTGATGTCAGTGACTTGACTTTTGTTGTCCTATAATGAGAAGTAAGAAACCCCAGAAAAAGACAAAAGTGATAAAGTAACAATGCCTTTTGCTCTGGTTTTAATATAATGTTTGCTAAGTGGGTTTTTATCTGATCATGTTCTTCATCTGTATTCAGAAACTAGCTTTTATAGATGGCTTACTTTTCTATATGCTGTTAAAAATGTGCAGGGAGATAAGATGACATAACTCAACACCTGTGTTCATTTGGTAATGCAGCTTTAAAATCTTCACCTTCAAAGAAACGGTGCAATTCCATCACAGCCCTAAAGGCCGCATCACAGGAAGTAGTGTGTGCAGTTAGCCAGGAGTGGAAGGATGAAAAGTGTGGCATTCTTGCTGAAGGACAAAGCTATGCTAGCCTTGATGAAGAAGGTACTGTCTCTCAAATCAACAGCCTAAACAATGTGATACCATTCTGATAAATGAGCCCTGGCAGCATGAGAACAGTCCTAGAACTTAAAAAAATTAATTAGATACTTACACCTCGCTTTGATATTTGACCTTTGAGTTGCTCTGTATTTTGCTGAATGTACTGGTTAGCAGCTGAAATTAACCCTGTAACACAAAAGACTGTGGGTATGGGTGCATAAGTATTACTATCTCATCAATTCAAATATTAAGAATCTTCAAGAAGCTGGTGAGAGCACTGTGGAACTCCATATGCTTGCATCAAGATTCTTGGATTCAAATTGAAATGAAATTTGTTAACGTTGTTCTTTATTTCTGTGTATACAGTACTAGGTTCACACCACCGTCCAGATCTAGTGCCAAGCACTAGATCTCTGTTTGAAGCAGCTTCTTTGGCAACCACAATTTCTTCTTCTTCCTTGGATGTAGATGAGCATTATCAATGTGATCAACCTATGCTCTATTCTAGCAGGTAAAGGCTCTATTTGCGGTAGAGGATTCTCCACTATTTCACTAAATACCTGACAGTGTGTTCAATGGAAGGGGGCTCTTCAAAAGAAAAGAAACGGAGACAAGCATCTCTCTAGCTCAGCCTTGAACCTCTCCACTGAAGGAGCGGGGCCACAAGCACATAGGATTTATTATGTATTTGTTTGTTATTATATGTATTGTAATTGGGAGGGTAACAAAACAGAAAGTGTGAACACAGCAAAAGATGTTATATGAATTTTTTGTCATGTTCCAAAACTAAACAGGATATTTAAAACTTGCTTAGGCCTTAATCTGAACCATAAACCAAACTACATTAAGATCAGTGTAGAAAGTACTTCTTGTGACTTGTCTGCAGCCTAAAACAGCTTCAGAAAATGATGTTGTGCTAGGAAAAGGGAACTTCTTTCAAGTTGTTCTTTCTGAATGTACAGTGCTGAATGGTCTGTTTTAAGAAACATTTTCTGAAGTGAATTTCTATGAAACTTTATCCATGGGTGTGATTAGAGCCTGTCTGATTTTAATCCAGGAAGAATAAAACCAGATGCTTGTGAGCTAGCTTGAATGTGATTTGAGTTGTGTTTGAATCTGCTTCCGCCATGACTGTCCAATACCATGCTTAAGCCAGTAAGTCCTGCTGGGAGATTTTCTCTGCATGTGCCTGTCGGATCCCTTGTGCACCTGAGGTGTGCTGTGTTTTGTCATCTTGCCTGCTTGTGGATCTCTTTACTGTGTGTTGTACTGCAGAACAGCCATTTCTTTGCCTGTTTTTGTCGAGAAAAGTAGCCACTGTGAACTCAAGTATCTTGAATTTTGTTTGGAATAATTTGGAATCCTGAACTAATCAGTGTATAAATTTGATAAAATTACTCATTTGCCAAGATGTAGTTGTTTACTTTAAACTGCATTTTATCCAAAAAGATCAAAAGTGATAATAAAAGCAATCTTGAGGCAGTAGGATTTTACCTCCTATTAAATATTTACCAACTGCATTTTCATAAAAAGTAAAATGACTTGCACCATTACTTGATGAAAGTGATATTTACAGCTTCCACTTTCCTTAAGTTGAAATAAATCTCACTGATGTGGCATTTTCCACAGGGCTGATGGTTTGCTATGGAATTTTGGAATGAGGTGTTGTTTAGGGATGTAACAAAGATGAAATTGTAATTACAGAACCAAAATGCCTCTATGCAAACTTTAGGAAATAAAACTACTAATGAATAAGCATTAGAAGAAATAGAGCTTGTTCAGTTCAACTTCTCTCAAAAGTTATCTGTGGGACTTCAACATTCCATGATCTTTTACCAAGTTTTTTCTTTAAAAGAAATAAAGTTGTAGAGTACTGGGGAGTTTTATTTGTTTTAAGTATCAAATAAAACTACAGAGATGCTTTGTATTAACATCAGTCAGGAAAAGAGAACTGCAGAGTTGTCTGAATAAAGAGTTCAGATTTACTGCAAATAAAACATTTCAAATATTCTTTACTCTCTCCATAAATTAACTGTAGAGAAAAGCTATGAGCAAGTCCATGATATTTTCCAGTACAGATACTCCAAAATAATTCTAAAATAAATAAAGTTTTTAGCAGGTCTACACTTTGATTGTATGTTTGGATTTCCAGTTGTGATTCAGTCCATGGAATAGCCTCTAATGTAGTACATGTTGCCAGCTGTGTGATTATTATATGCATCCTTACCGTACAAAATCAGACTGTAACTGTAGTGCCTGCAGTCCAGGTATGCATACTTTTAATTCACCAGTACAAGAGGACGTGTTCTCTACCACAGCAGACCTTGCACCACCACTCACAGATGTGTGGCTCTATCCATGTCTTCTGTCAAAACACCTTACCCTATAGCCAACAGATCCGCCATGAGGGTTTACCAACTAACAGCTTTGCTGGTCTAGATGTGCGCTCTTCAGCTAGGGCTTGGTAGCACTTCTTTCTCCTCATCAAGCAGTGGTGCATGTCACAATCTCAGTTTGTACAATTCATGAGGATTAGCTTCCCTGTGATAGCTAGTGGCTTCCTTTTAGGAGTTAAGAAAGCTGCTAGGCGTGCTCAGTATTAAACTAATTTCCACAAGATGAGTCTGGGCACTTGCAGTTTTGTACCCACCACTGCTTCCTGTGTCAGCGCAGGAAGTTCCTTCCTTCTGGGCACTAAAAAATGTATCCATCTGAAGGGTTTTATTTATGTTTTTATGATTCACTGGAGGAACTTCAGTCCTCCCATGACAAAAGCTAGCAGGGAAACAAAAACACCAAAAAACCCATGCTGCGATGATGTATTAAATTGTAGATATCTGAGGTATTTCTTGCCGGAGTTCTGCTTTTGAACATTAGAAAATTGTGTGATGCAGGACTTGTAGTCCTTGGAAGAAGATGCCCAACCGGTTAACCGGTTACCCGGTTAACCAACCGGGTGAAGGTGGAGATGAGCTTTGTTTAGGCCACCTTTTCTAGGCCCCTCTCCGAGTGGAGCAAGCAGTGCTGTCCTTGAAAAGGCTGCTTGGTTGTTCAGGGTGCTGCCCCAAGAGACTGTCATCTCCGTCAGTCTCAAATGACCAATATCCTGAACCGCCTGCATGCAGGGTTGGGTCTGCGGCTCCCAGTGCACCTTTCACCTGCCGTTTTGACCCTCGCCTGTCGCTACAGGACTTCTTGCATGGACTCCCCCCCCCCCCTCCCCCCCCTCCCGCTCCTCCCCCCCTTCCCCCCCCCCCCTGCCCCCCCCCCCCCCCCCTCCCAAACCTGGAACAGCAAACCTCTGTGTGCTCCGAAGCTCCCCTCATCCATGGGGGTGCAGCACCCGCCGGCGAGGCCTCCCCTCACTCTCCTTTGTCCCGCCGGGGCTAGGGCAGGGGCCGACCGTGGCCGTGCCCGGGGGCCAACTGCGCCCGTGGTGCAGGGGCTTCTGGGGTCCCAGGAGCTCCATGTATTATGCACTATACTATAATACTACGTACTATAATATATACATACTATATACTATGATGCGCTGAGACACTGGAGGAATCCCTGTGGGAAAGAAAATGTGACTTTGATTGAAGCAACATATCATTGTGGCTCAAAGAAGAACAAAGTTTTCCCAGTTCTGTAGTGATGGAATTACTTTTATTACTTTTCCTTCTTTTTTTTCCCCCCCCCTTGTTTTTTTAATTAAGAACCAAGATAAAACAGAATGCTTTAGCCAGGCACAGTTGAGCATGCTCATTGTGGAAGAAAGTGGAAGAAAGTACCTGTAAAAATGCTTTTTATTTTTGCTTGGCTTTTCTTTCTTTTTTATCCTAAGATTTAAGGATGAGAACTCAGTGCACTGTTAAAACTGTACTCTGTTCCACTGAAGTGTTCTTTCGGATACACTGTGTATACGGGGGTTTTGTTTGTTCTCTCCTGTGCCCCCCACCCCCACCAATTTGTCTTGGCCTTACCAGAAGCTCCATTAAAACTCGCAGTAAGTGCAGCTATGATGATGCTGTTGCTGAAATTTGACCTTTCAGTTACCAACAGCATGTTTATTGCCGTCAAGAGAATAATTACAAGTTTTTTTATTTTTACTCTTTTATGCAGAAAGTTCCGTGTTGTCTGTCAGTTTTAACTCAGTTATTTGAAAAAAAGCCTGTCATTTGTATATCTCATTAATGTGCTGATAGAACCTATATTTTGTTGTATCTGAAAAATTTTTTGTGCTTTATGGTCATTTGTATGGTCATTTTTTTTTCTTCCTATAATAGAATTACAGCTGTAGTAGTTTAACAACATGTTTTCATACTAATGCATAATATCTAAAATTGTTCAGGGGTACTAATGAAATGAACAATTTATTTTAATTTGCTTATACATTATGCTTTGTTGGAGCAACAATACTGTGACAAGGAATGAACAAGAAACTAGCACAAAAACAGATCAAAGAATACTGGCCTAAAAAGCATAATGCTTCTATCTGCAGTTCTGAAGAAGCATCAAAAAACATTTTTAGACAAATGACTAATACATATGTCACTTATTCTTACAGGACGATATATTCTTAATGATATAGGCAGGCATTAGAAGAAAACAATGTTGTCTAAGTGTTTCACACCAGAGTTTATTTTGTGGGAGATGGTAAAATGAAGGATTGGCATAAAAGTGATGTGACTGAAATGCTGCTCTGCAGAATTCAAGTTGCAGGTGTGCGAATAGTGTTACTAAGTCAGTGGGGCCTGGGTCATTCTCAGTACAAAAGAAATACTCTTGCTTTAGAAAAAAATGCCTAATACATTGTATAATAAAAGGAACATTGTAATGTGATGAATGTAATGCTGGGCTCTTAATGCCAGTATGACATGAGGGTGATGCATCAATGATCCATTATTTTGTTGAGCATTTGAATCTGTTTTCTACTTCGCATACTAGCTTTGCCCTTACTGAAGTCATATCCCATCTGAAACATACTTAAAGTAACACAAAGGGAGGGGGTAATTAGTCATATCTGGACTGATGTTTGTAACCATGTTTTCACATCCAGTTACAATGCAGAATTTTTTGTTTTTCATCTTGTGTGTAAATAGGTAAAAACTTTCAAAATGTGTCTCTGCACAATTGACAGTTGAGTTTTCCAAGCCTGGATCCTAGTTTCTGGCAGCTAGTAAGGATATGAGATAATGGACACCTGCCTCCTTTAAAATACCTTTGAGAGTTTCAGCTTTGTGAACCAACTATGTTTAAAAAACAGGATTTCTATGCAGATACATTTGCAGTTTAACATTATTTCTGAATAGCAGAGAACAAAAATCAATCTGTGAATGAAGTAATACAATGCACCTGCTCTGTAAACACCACTTCCTTGCAAAGCTGTACCAATTACATTATGCTCTTGTTCTTCTCCCACTTTTCCTCCTGAACTTTTGGCTGCAAGTGTCCTGTGTCTGCATGAAAAAGTCCGCTGTTACTGTGCTAATTGCCAAACCTTTCTTCCCTATTTTGAATTAAGAAAGGCTGCCCAAATTTATACCATTTGTAATGTGGAAGTAACATAATTTGAAATGAATGAAATTTTGTCAAATTTACTGTGACAGTTTCATTCTTTAAATAAATATAGGAGTTCAGGAACAGCATTACTTTCTGATAAAATTTTAGTTAATCCAAAAATAAAAACTGTGGTTTGTCTATGTTAGTCAAATATGACCTTCCAGTTATCTAGCCATTGCCAAAACATTTATATTTGTTCATTTACATTCCTTTTTTTCAAGTATTTGAAGATTTTTATGTTTAAGAGAGAAACTTACTTTTAAATTTTTGACTATGACTGAGCTCTCTGTAACTTTGATTTCTGGTTGATTTAGTCTCCCCTCTCTTTGCAGTAAAGGGTTACCTTCAAGTTCAACATTCACTTTGGAAGACAGTGCTATCTATTTGACTTCAGAACAGAGCACACTGGAAATGGAAAATGATAATGCTTCAGTTTTGGATGTCTACTTAGTAAGTTGTCAAACAGTTTCTCCTGTAATTTCTTTAACTCAGGCTCAGAAAGTGACTAAAATACCTGCTTAACTTCAAGATCCAGAGGTTCATTGAGGTATTTTTCAGATGAAACATATGCTTAAGTACCCCACCAAAGCAAATCCCTAAAGAATCTAAATACCTATTAACCACTGTGTTAATAACGAAGTATGCCAAAATGCCTTTTCATTTTTCTCTAATGGTAGGAGTTTCTTTCCTGTTATTTGTTTTCCCTTTGAGGGGGAAAAAAAAACCCACAAAAATTCAAACCAAAAACAATAATATCTTTCCTCTTCATGTTGAATACTCCATGTTAAACTGATTGCATTCTTTATTTTTCTTATCTCTAGTTACCTAATCTTTGTCTTAAGAGATCCAGAATATCTTAGAATCATAAAACAGCGCAGGTTGAAGGGACCTCAAGAGATCATCTGGTTCAACCTTTCCTGGGAAAGGGAGCCTAGATAAGATTATCCAGTGCCCCGTTGCAGTCCATCTTGAAAACCTCCAGCAATGGGGACTCTACCACAGCCCTGCAGATGTTTTTCCAATGATTAATTATTTGTCCAGAAAAAAATTTTCTTCTGTTGAGATGAAACATGTTTGTATCTGATCTTTCATCGAGATGAAACGTTTGTCACATTTTTTTTCTCTGTAGGCTGTACCGCTGATTTTTTTTTCTTCTTTTTAGCCAGCAACACTTGAATATCTATAGTACCCACTTAATAGCTACCAGTTTAATAGTCCAGCACACTTAGGAAAGTTGTTTGTCCTGCCTCCGTTGAAACAAGACAGTAGCAAGTACCAGTGGTCAATTATATGTAGAATTGACTTAGTTAACTGTGAACTCAAGTAGCCCATTAGATCAGCCTATGCCTGTAAGACTTGTGTTAATTGGGCTCATTGCTGGTCTAATGTTGACCAAAATGGTCTGTTAAGAGGGACTCAGAAATCCTGAAATGAACAAATGACTAATCACACACAACTTAACCTTGCTAGCAGATTGGCTGACTTAAATGAACTATGCTTTTAACTAAATAACTTGAGGGTAGGATCCACAGCTGTAACAGTAACACCTATACACTCATAAACAACAGCAAGGATGCGCATGTAGGTGTACTAGAATAGTGGGGAATACTTCCCAACACTTTACAAAGGCAAGAACCCTGAGTCCAACCACCTCAAGCACATGTATATCAGTGCATGAAGTCTGGGCAACAAAGAGGAAGAACTGCAGCTCCATGCCCAGTCTGACTTATGATGTGATAGGAATCACAGAAACTTTGTGGGAAGACTCACATGATTGGAAGAACACAATGGATGACTACAAACTCTTTTGCAAAGATGGGGAGAGGAAATGGAGTTGCACTTCATAAAAAAAAAGAGAAATCTGAGTTTAGGAAGGTAAGCTGTGGAGACCACAAAAGGTCTATAAAATGCTTTAAGAGAATATTAGTATATGTTACTGGCCTTCCAACCAGATGACAAGGCCAACAAAACTTTACTTTGTCTCTTCAAGCAAGTATTGAGCCAACAGAACCTGGGCATCACAGGTGACTTCGATTACCCAGGGATTTGTTGGGAGAACAGTACAGCAATGCACAAATTGTCCATGAGGTTCTTGGAGTACATGAGGGCTGCATCCTGCTACCGGTGCTGGTCAAGCTGAGTAGGAACAGTGTGTTGCTAGGTTTACTACTCACAAAATGAAGACATACTTGTCAACATAACTTCAAATGATAACCTTGGATGCAGCAATCACAACATTGTGGAGTTTAAGGTCCTGCTAAGCATAGTGAAGACCAGTAGTAGGACAAAGGCCCTGAATTTTAGACATACCAGCTTCAGTATACTCAGAGCCCAGATGAGAGGGCTTTAATGGGAAGCATGCGTGAAGAGCAAAGCAACATGTGAGTGCTAGGAGTTTTTAAGAAACAGACTCAGTGCTTGTCAGACTGCACAGGGAATAGTATGTCCAGCTCTGGTCCGCACAATTCAAAAAAAGATGTGGACAAACTGAAGAGGGTATAAAGGAGTGCCATGAAGAGATCAAAGTTGAGGAGAATGTGCCATTTGAGGAAAGACTGAAAGAGTTAGGTCTTACTTGCTCGATAATCTCATCCAGGCTCCCTTTTCTGCAAAAGGTTGGACTAGATGGTCTCTTGCAATCCCTTCAGCCTGGGCTGTTCTGTAGTTCTCTTGGCCCCATTTGAACAATGAAACCATTTGTTGTTGACAGCTTTTGAATTTAGTTTATAAAACAACAATCTTGTTTATCACTAACACTGCTTAGCAATGTGAAGTAGTTCTTTTTGGGTTTGAAGTCTGTAGTGTAGATGGTGGAATGCTCTGAAATTCCAGTGACAGACATAGGTAATACCTTCTGTAAAGCTGTCTGTGTGAGTTTCAGGTGTGATGGTGATCTCTTTAGTTAGTTTTTGGCTTGTAAAACATTCATTACTATTATGTTTGGGAGTCTGCAGTAAGTGTATGTGTATTCCATTGATGAATTATCAACAGAAAAATAATTAAAACCCAACTCTGGATGTTATACAAATACCCAGTGTTTATTCACCTTAGTCAAGGTCTGAAGGTATAAATAGGTCTTAAGTGGAGAGAATCATAGATGCTTTTTTTGACCTAGCAACACCTTTCTCTCCATCCTGAAAAAAAACAAACCCCAAAATTCAATAATCAGGGTAATGGCACATACTTGAACTGTCTAGGTATGTAACAGCTGACAGCTTCAAGAAAATTGGATACCATGGCTAAGCACGTCTTATGTCTTAAGTGGCAAACTCATCTTGAGCAGTTACTTACCCCTGCCTTCTCTCTCTTGTCCCACACACTGTATGGATGCTATTTAACTGTTTTGAGATTGCTGTGGAAGTGAGCTGTAATTTAATCACATGTACCCTGGATCTATCCTGAGGTGTTTGGGAAAAAAAAAGGAATAATATACTGTTTTTTCTACTAATCTGTTTCTTCCTAATACCCCGCAATACCCTTCGGTGGATTCGGAAACAACAATTAGCCTCTGTTTGGGAAAGCCTGATGATCCTAAAATATTATCACTTATAAAGTGGTGTTTTTTATCAGTTTGATTCAGTACTGCTGAGCAGAAGGTAGATTTTTTTGTTGTTGTTGGAGGATGATTAAATGCATGCTAGAAGAAAAAGATGCATGTTTTTGAGAACACTAGCCCAGTCATTGCTAATGTATGTCTCAAAAATAAAGCAAATCAATGATGTCTGCATTAGCTGATCTAAACCTCAATAGAAAAGGTTACAAGATACATTTTGACCTTTTAAAAGCATGAGGAGAAAAATTTAGCTTTTAATGGCATTCCCAGATTTTCCTTTTACTCTGTAATTAATAAGCCTTGTCTGTGTTTCTATTACAAGGCAAACTGCTGTAGTCTTACCCACTATATATTATAATGAAAAGTATCTTAACTTGCTTAATTTCAGTCATAACTAATCCTTTGATGTCTTTGCCTCCTGCTTTGAAATGCTAAACTGCCCAGACAAATTTTCATCCTCTAGTAAATTAAGAGCTATGAATTTCTGGTCCACTGACTGCAAAAGAAAAGAAAAAAAGAAATTGTCATTAAATTACATATTGTTAATTTGCTATGAAATGCAGCTTTAAATGGCATTTTCTGAAGAGTGTTATGTGGAAATTCAGACAGTCAAGTAAGGTAGGGTGGAACAGAGGTTGTAAAAGTAAAAGTTTCTCTTACAAGTCAGAGTATTGGGTTTGGGATATTACTGCAGACTCACACTGTGCTGCTGATGTCAAAATTGGGAATTTACCTGGTAACAGCAGCAGGTTTTGGTCAAGAACACAGGTGAAGAGATATCTTGAGTACACAACTGAATGCTGGTCTGGGCTCAGAATTCCTCAGTTCTGAAAAAAGACCAAGTTCAGCAAACCAGCATTTCTTGCATCTGCCACTCTAAGCAGCACTGTTAGGAACATCCTCAAATCCAAATTTGACTTTGAAATACCACTGGTTTATTTTCTCATAAATTTTTTAACCCAGATAATGGCTTCAGAAATCTTGCTTTTATGACTAAAATATGACTAAGCATCATCTCCAATGAGCAGCGGGTATAAGCCAATCTAAATTATTTCCAAATATTCTACTACCATAGAGTGGGAAATACTGAGTAATCAATACAAATAATTTTAATTATCAATTAAATAGTGCAGAAAGATAGAAGCAGATATATAAAATACTTGGAAATTTTAAATGTTTCTCTGCATACCTTTAAAACATTAAAGGCTTCTTGCTTTTATGAGTATGTAATACAATGATAGATCAGATACTTTGAAACAGAAGGTGCCATCTGAGATAAACAGGTTTCCCGTATGTAACTAAGAAGCAGAGAACGTAACACTCTTCTATTTAGCACTTTGATATAGAAATCCACAAAACAACAGATTAAAGCAGTGTTTCCTTCTTCTTCTGGAAATAAACTTAGTCTCTTGTTTAAATTCCCCTAAAGCCCTATTTGTTGGTGTCGGTTCAGGCACTGTCAGATAAGCATTAAATGTCAGCAAATGCTATTGAACATGACAGTTGTAGTATTCTACAGAATTTGATTAGGAAAAAATACAAGTCAAATCCTGCAAAAGGTTCTTAAGAGTGATCTACGATCAGCAAGTCCAACCAATTCTGACAACTTTAGTCCACTCTTACTATGGACTGCCTTAAAAATCATAATTTCACTTAAAAAGTAAGGAATAACTTGAAATCACCCTGTTCCTTCTGTTCTGCAGTGAAGTCTCAAATCCTTTGATTGAGTTTTCTGTCCCTGAAAAAGCAACATGTGCAATTATAAACTATCCTACTGTGTTTTTTTAGCCTTCCCATGAAATTATTTATAAAGGTAGCTGAACATACTATTTTGTCAAACTACAACATCAGTAAAATCAGAGTAGTAAAGCTTAGGCATTTCTTTATTTGATTTACTTCAAATACGCTTGATTTCCTTTACACTTCCAGCAGAACAAGGACATGCATGCAAATAGCACAACAACAAACTTTAAAGTTTGTTCAACTGTGATGCTGTTTGTCTTAATCATCTGGTGGTAAATATAGGATTTAATAAATAAATAAATATATGTCCTGCCTATAGGATTTCATTAGTGAACCATTTTTAAATGGTTCAATTTAAAGAATACATCTGTATACTTAAATACAATGCAAGGTTCTTGGGTAGTATAGAAATTTTCACATGGAAATAGAGATTGCTAGGAAAGGCTCACAAAATTTGTATATGATTTAGAAGTCACTGCCACTGAAGATAGGGATCGATAAGGGCTTCAGTAAAATAAAATAAAGGAATAACTTGTGATGAGCAAGCCCAGTGTATTTAGAGTCTGGTTAGTGTATCTATGATTTGCGTCAGATGAATTGTGTAGGTCATACTATTACATTTAAAATTACTTAGGTAGTGGTTTGTGTGCAAATGCCAGTTTTATTACAGAATTTGGAAGTATTAAAACATTGCTGGAGATTAATTTTGCATTTTAAAGCTGCTGTAGATGCAAGGTAATCAGGTTTATAAATATTGATCTATAAAATGCCTGTTTAGAAACTGTCAAAATTGTCTGACTCTTCTTACTCTTCAGTACTCCTTTTCTTCTGTACTCACTCTCATATTTTCAATTAAATTCTAGTCATGGTTTAGTTTTCTTCAGGGTGCTGTTGTGGAATAATAAGTGCAGCTGAAATTAAAGCAGTTCCCAGACAGGATACATGTAAAAACAAACTAAAAGTTGTACATCACACTGTGCAGCATACCTCAAATTTTGATATGTTGCTCTTTATGGAGGCTTCAATTTCTCTGCCTCACTATTTACTCTGAAGATACTGATCGCAAAACACAGTGGACTGAACCTGAATTCTGGGACTATGGGAAAGGAATTAAGGCGTCCTTGCTTACAGACATTCTTATCCCTGACAGCATACTAATCTTTAGAATGTTACATGCCCATAATGGAACCAATCAAGCACTCTCCTCAAAACAGAATCTTGTTTAAGGCTGAAGGGGGCAAACCTACTTGTTTTATGCAGTGAGGTTAACTGCTCCTTTCCTCTGTTATCTATCCTGTTATTTATCCCTGTATTCATCCATGCATGATCCTAAAAAGAAAAGAGGCCTATGTCTCCCATACAACTGAAGCCTAGTGTGAGGTGAAAAAAAAAATGAACACTTGAATGTAGTTTGGCAGAGGTGTTCTTGTAGAAGCAACATTATGTAAAAAGGAACATTTCAGTCACTCTTGCATGAAAATCAGACATGGGAATTATGTGCTTGGTTAGATTAAAAAGGTACCAATTCAGATTACAAGCCATACATTGCCTGAGTAAGCCAAGTGCTAAAATGCCAGCACATATTGTCGCTGAACTACATGTTCTCATGCCTGGAGCTTTTAAAGCACCTTATGAGGTAATCAATCAGCTCAAAAACATATCCATGGAAAGAGAACTGGAGCACAAAAATGCTCCAATACAAAAGGACTCAAGTAGGCTCAAACACTGTAAATCCATTATATACCCAATGTGAGACATCTGAGACAGTGATTATAGGAATGCATCCTGTAGTGTCATTTGTGCATTATTTATCATTTTAGACCAAAGTGCTATGGCTAAAATCAGTTGTAATAAAAAAATAAAAAATGTTTCTTTTATCTGTAATCAAGGTAACCCCAAAAGTTGTGCAGTGGATACAAAGTTGCTTAGGGGATCATGTCCTGCCCCTTGAAATAGATGGAGTGTTTTCCAGAGTAATATGTACAGTACTGGAGTGTACCTGTTCATAAATATGAACATCCAAAAATCCCATCTCATTAAAATGGCATCAGTACCATCAACAGCATTTCTGCGATTGACTCACAGTTAGCAGTTGCTACAAGTTCCTGTTAGATCTCTTTTCTCCAACTTTGTTATGCAAATTTTATTGGAATTTTTTCCATTGTTGGTCACTCTGAAATGCTTTGGAAGGATCAGAGGAAAGGGAGCAAGAACAAGTACAAGCTAGCCATAATTCCATTGCATAATTAGCGGAATAGCATAAAGCCAACATCAGCAACACTGCTAGTCTCCTTAGTGAAAAGTAGTAATAAGTCCAGAGGGTCAGAAATTGTGCTGAGTGACCATCTGTCAGAAATGGACCGGCAGTCATTCAGATCTGAGCTTTCAGACAGAAACTAGATGGTGCTAGTGCAAATTTTGATTAATTTGTCTTGGCTTCATACAACATTATTTTGTTTATCAGTACTAGTATTTTTCAAGTTTTTTTGCCAAACTGTTTCTTGGAAAAAAAAAAAACCAACAAAAAACCCCCCTCCTTTTTAACCTTGCATCATATTGATTTTAGAACATTTTTTATTTTACTCACTTGTCCAGCAGTTTCCGTTTGCACATTAAATTGTTTGCATCCTATAAGTACTTTACTCCCTTAGCACAGTGGATAGACTTTAATTGCCAAACCACATTACACAGAGAGAGAGAACAGCCCCTGAGAAATTAGCACTGTGCTCACTAGCATCAATGATTATGAACAACCTTACACTGGTGCATAATACAGTAGGAAGTTTAAATGTTGCCATAGAATGATATTAATTTCATTTCCTGAAGTTCAAGAGCTAGAAGACATAACTAAAATATTAATTTAAATCTAGTAGTTACCTTTCTCTAAGATAAGCTTTAGAAATGCCTTTAGATATTTTTAGTTCATAATTAAGACTAGACTGTTGTCAAACTATTTAAAGGTTAGTTTAGTGCTTGTATTGACAAGTAAAATGTAAAGGTGACCTTCAAAGTCTATTGAATAAATGGAACTTACACCTTTGTTAGGTTTTTTAACAAGGTTTTAGAGTAAGGTCACTACAGACTTTGTTTTGATTTTGTTTCTTGCTCCATATTGGACATATTAGCTGAGATGCCTTCAATTTACTGAAATGTTTTGTTCAGCTGTCAGTTTCTCTTCAACACATCTCTGACTCTACAGAAATGCTTAGAAGTGATTAACAATTTGTATTACATAACCACTGGTTCTGTAACGGGTACTGTAGAAAACTCTAATCCATTAACATTATTAAGTAATTTTTTGTGTGAAATGGAATGATTGCTACAACATTGACTAGAACATTAGTTGTGCCTGAAAGTTTTTGGGCAGGTATGATTTTTCAACTGGGGAAGGGTGTCATGCAGAAGCTAACAGGACTTTTATTCATGACTATGAAGACTGACATTTTTCCACTAACACTTTTAAGTAATAAAGGTCACAGTCAATTCAAGATTAAAAAAAAGCTCTAGTGAGTTGCTGAGTGCTCTCAGTTTGTACTGTCTTCTCTCATGTTCAGCATTTTGCAGCAGCAAGTAGTTCTAGTTCAGGTAATATAAGTATACTGCAAGGTCTGCAAACCCATAGGGTTATCTGTTGCGTGAGAAAAGAGACTTCAATGCTTCTGATTAGGGGTCAAGGTAAGAAAAGAATCACTGCCAAATTGTGCTGCGGCCTCTTTAGAGGAAGAAAGATGTTACCTGTTTATAATTCTGTAAGAAAACAAATAAACACAACTATTGACTTTATTTATCATTTCTGTATTTCCAGTAAAAAGAATATGAGAAGAGTAAAACTAAGAGAAGTGACCATGGTTAATGAAGAGCACTTTCTGCACTCCTCATTTAAGAAGGAGAAATTTGCTGAGCCTAATAGACAAAGAGTAATAATCAACTGAACTTATTGTAAGAAGTGTCAGGATCTTTGAACCACAGAAAGGATTGATGGACTTGGCAAAAATGACATGATACATTCCACATTCTGCTGTCATCTGCTGTTGCTTGCTGAACTGGGAAGAACTGTGTATTCAGGCTGCTTTCTACTAAATTGCCAATCACCTTTTTTGGACTTGGAAGTAATATTTTCTTATCAGGTCTCTAGTGGTTTCATTTGCATGCATTCTGTAACTATGCACAAGCAAAATCTATTATCTGCTTCACCTATTTCAGAATAAGCACAATTATGAATAAAATTAATTTCATTTGTTTTGACCCCTCAGTTCTAATCTCTTAAGTCCATATCAGTGGAAATTGGAACTGATATCACAAGAGTTAGGATAAAACTCTGAACATACTATATGAAAATGAGCCTCTAAATATACTTTTACTGTTCGTAAAAATGAGAAAAAAATGTTATTTATAACAAGGCCTTATGTTGTGTAAATATGTTGCCTTTGAAATATTTTTGATTTTGGTTTATTTCTTGTAAAAGAGAAATTCTATAATTTATTTAGTAAATACTACTGTAAACTATAGTTTTATTGATGAATAAAATATTTTGTTCTAAAGACTATCACAGCTGTCAACCTGCTCTTGATCTATATTGGACTTATTGTTTTGGCATTTCTCTGTCTTCATGAAATGGTTTTGAGAGGCGTCTTGAGATATGACAAACAGGGCATCTGTCTTTATCTATTACCAGTTCTATAATGAAAAGGGGAATCTTGAAATTAGAGCAGGAAAAGCAAAGGAACGTACTCAAGAGGCACTGCTTTATAAAAGCATTTTGGGTTTTTCAGTATGGGCAATCATTTTAAGATAACTATAGAAACTGTTCCAGTTCTTTAATTTTCTAAGCAGCAGAGGGAATCCCAAACAGCAGTGACTAACACCAGATTTCATGCTTGGATGCAGTGATGCATTTAAAAATTTACATACGTGTCATTTTGAAAGCTTACCAAAGGTAATGGTAATAACATTTCTTCTAGGAGTAAGCGTAGCAAACCTGTTGAAAACCCAGAACTAGGCATTTTAAGTCCAAGAATTATGCTGTGTACCTCTGAAGAATTTTTCATTTAAGTATTTGGTGTAGTGGGGGGTTTTGGTTTGGTTTGGGGGAGGGTTGTTTCTGTTTGTTTTACTTTGATGTAATCCTATAATCCTGACAAGTAAGAAGGTATTATTCCTTAACTATGCACAGAACAGAGAAATGAAAAGGTTGGGTTTTTTCTTTCTAACTATGTACTCTGTGGCTTAACTTAGAGCCTCTGCCTCGTGATTACCACTTTTCCAGACTTTAAAATTATATTGCTTAATCTCATTTCTGCAGCATTCCTGTGAGAAATGCAAGACTAATCTGCGTGCCCTGTGAGCAAAAACATTTTGTGCTTCTGAGTCAAGTGTCTGCTCCTTCATGCACAGAATATTTAGAATGTGTCTCTGTGGAGAGCAGATACTTGTGATTAGTCCGATTTTGGGAAAAACATTAAATTTATTAGTTTAAGAATCTGATTAACCTTCATAAAGAACACACATGTCACTTTTTCCTCAATTACCTAGCAGACTTTAGTGTCTGAATCATTGTCCTTAGGGAGACACCAGAGGACACACACCTGCAACAATTCTGTCCAAAACCAGAATGTCTATATAACGATCCAGAGACTGAGACATCCTTTGTATACAGTCTCTTTAACATGGTAACTTATAAATTAAGACAGTCATTTAACACTTGTAAAAGGAAATCCTGTATAGACTATGCAGCCTACTGGGAAAACCCTCTCCAGCGCACGTGCACTTAAAACTCTTGTGTGTATGTGTGACTACACAGTTCCACTGAGAGGGAATGGAGATCACAGCTTAGCAATGTTAAGCAAACAACTTAGAATCCATTTTTTTCTCTAGCACTGAAATTACACAAAGTTTCAAGCATCAAAGACCACAGGAGGGATGCGCAAGTTTCATGTTTAAGTATTTTCGTTCTCTTCATCCTGCATTGGTGTTTTGCATTGGTAGCATTTGATGAAAAAGACTTTTAAACATACCTACAAAGCTGATGAAGCAGGATATGCCAAGTAAAATAAAATATATACAGAAGGCATAATCAACTCCCTGCAGTATTAAAGTAACATATTGGTCTATTTCTCCAGGTCTAAACAGATGGAATTCACCACAGGGAGAAAAGAAGAATTAGGTCACAGACATGGGCTATCTGTGGGCAGCGGTATCTGACTACTCTGGCCCTGCAAGCTGCCCAGAATGAAAAAGCACAGGTTGATGCCTGCTTAGAGAAAGGTAGAGAATAATTCCAAATTTGTATATCTGATGCTGTGACTTAATCATATGGCATTGAGAGCTCAAGTTTTGCCTTTGGTGGTAGCATATAATAGTTGTCCTCAGTTAAAAACAAAACAAACCAACCAACCAAACCAACCAACCATGCAAACAAACAGAAAAAACCCCAACTTCATGTCCTTGTACTATAATTCAATGGTTTGAAAAAAAACTATACCCCCCAAACACTATCTTGTTGACTCAGCTTATACTTCGGGCAATTTAATTTCATATAACTCAATGGTATTTTCCCAAACTAGACAGTGACAAAAGAGTAATCAGTACTCTACCTGTTCTTCATAGGAGCCATTTTTTGACCCATTTCCAGTGGTGCATGCATTTACTTGAAATATGAACAATATCAGCTCTTCCCAGATGGAATATGTAGGACCTAACCCTGCAGCACTTTTGTATCTGGGATTACTTCACAGGTATTTTACACTAGCCTAAAAAGATATTGATACCAGTACTGTGGTATGAACAACATTAACCCAGGGGACAGGGATCAAGATGAAAAACATTAAGAAATCATTGTTAAAATTGCTAATCCCTAACTTGATCCCTTTTGAAGTTTTGTGACAGATGCTTGCTTGGAAATAGTATCCTGTGAAGTTCATTAACTTGAACTTTACATATGAATTAATTGTTGTTAAATTTGTTAAATATTTGGTAAATGAAATTGCTAATACCAGAGAAAATATTTAATCCTCACTAATTCATTGATTTCTCATTAACTTGGAAACAGAAAATAAACATTTCATATTGAGAGATGGGTATCACCTTGGATGACTAGAGAAAAATCAAGGTGGAACTACTTGGATAATATTAGAAAATGCCTGAGACTCTTTATATAGGAATGGCAAGGTATGTAAATAAGCACCATCTTTAAATAGATTAAATGCTACATAAAAGATTCCTCCCCAGCTGCTTTCCCCTCTCCCTACCGAGACATAAAAAAATCAGTCGTTTGCTTTACTAACATATTCTGTTGTCTGATACAAGTCACTTGTCCCTACAGGCCTTATCTTAGTATGTAAATCATTATAGATGCAGAAACATAAGTAGTTTCTCCCAGTAGGGATAAGAATGGGTTGGTCTTCAAGGAACTAGAGAGTATCCTGTATCTGGTTGATGTATAAAAGCTTCCATCACAAAATACAACAAGAACACAAACTTCTGCAAGGTCTGAGGGAAGATACTGGTAACAAATACACAGGACTCTGTAGAAAAGAGACAAGAGGCTGGCTAAGCTAGATAACAGTTTGGTACAGAGAACTTTTAGGTACAATAGACTTCATAATCTCAGCTGAAATTCGCACAAGTGACTTGACTTGGTTGAGCTTTTGCCCCTTGTGTGGTATAAAATAATTCTGGCTTATAGAAAAAAATCTTATAAAGTTATAAATCTTAGTGAGAAACTCAAGAACTTATTCCCTAATGCATCACAAGATCATAGAATAGCTTGGGTGGGAAGGGACCTTTGAAGGCCATCTAGTCCAACCCCCCTGCCATGAGCAGGGACATCTTCAACTAGATCAGGTGGCTCAGAGCCCCCAGCTGCTTACTTTAATTAAGAGTTTTATAAATATAACAGTGCATCACAGAGTAACCAGTGGTAAGCTTCTGAATACTTGTATGCTTTATGTATTTATGATCTTACTTGCAATGGCTGCATCTTTCCATTCTGTCCTGTGGAAGGCTGTGAAGTGAAATTTGTCTGTGTTCCCACAGAATCTGTGTGCGTTTTTAAAGAAACCCATGCATACAAATTATTTCTTACCTCTCATCTTCTTGGTAAACCTATTTTATTTTTTCAGTTTAAGGAACAATAAGAGATGTGTGGCTGATTCGCTCTACACCTTCAAATACCATTAACAGTATGGTATCACCAGCATTTAAGTAACTCAGTGGAAAATGTCATGTGTGATAAATTATGTGATTTATTTTCCCTTAACTGGTTGTAGTGGGTTTCTGTGGTTAGGTTTTGCTAGCGAGGGGGCTACAGGGTTGGCTTCTGCTAGAACCTGCTAGAAGCTTCCCCTGTCCGGTGGAGCCAATGCCAGACGGCTCCAGGACAAATTTCCTGCCGCTGGCCAAGGCTGAGCCAAACAGGAGTGATAGTAACGCCTCTGTGATAACATACTGAAGAACAGAAAGGTATTGTGCAGAAAGAATTCCAGTCAGGGAAGAGCAGAGTGAGAACATGCGAACAACAAGGTGGACACCAAGGTCAGAGCAGAAGGAGGGACAGGAGGTGCTCCAGGAGCTGAGGCCCCTGCAGCCCATGGTGCAGACCATGGTGGAGCAGCTGTGCCCCTGGAGGCCCATGGAGGACCATCGGGGTGCAGAGACCCACCTGCAGCCCATGGAGAAGTGACCCATGGGACAGCAGTTTCATGAAGAACCTTTGCCTGTGGGATGAACTTGTGCCGGAGAGGTCCACGAAGGACTGTCTCCCATGAGAGGAACCCCACGGTAGCAGGGGAAGGACTCCTCTCCCTGAGCAGCGGCAGAAACAGCAACTGACGGGAAACCCCATTCCCTGTTCCCCTGCACCACTGCGGGGAAGGAGGGAGAACATGGAAGGAAAGAGGGGTGGGCGAAGGTGTTTTTAAGAATATTTTACTTCTCATTCTTTTAATCTGACCCTGTTAGTAATAAATTCAATTAATATCCCCACTTTCAGTCTCTTTTGCCCGTGATGGTGATCAGTAAGTGACCTCTCCCAGCTCTTAACTCATGAACCCTTTGCTGGCTTTTTTTTTTTCTCTCCTCTGGCCAGTTGCAGAGGGGAGTGAGAGAGTGGCTGTAGTGAGTACCTGGGGTCCAGCCACGGTCAGCTCACTACATTAGCTCAGGGTAACATTTTACCTACAGGATGTAATTGATCAGGATACTCTCTGTCACAGGAAATCGTCCTAGAACAGGTCCCCTAGTGACTGCCTGGTGCGTAGTGTGGTTTCTAATTGCTATTCTTCCCAGGCTCCGGCTCCTTGTAAACCTACCCAGCACGATCGCTCTGCCAGAGCAGGCACCATCAGGAATTTGCCCACGAGCGATTTTACCCTGCTGAGAGAACAGAACCATCAGGAATTTGCCCACGAGCGATTTTTCCCTGCTGAGAGAACAGCGGCCGAGGTGCAAGGGCACAGCAGGTGCAGTCGTGTTAACAAGTTACCGTCGCAGCTCCCTGTGTCTGTGACACCGGTCAGATTCGGGATCCCTGAGTTCTCCTAAGCACGCAAAGAGGTCTAAGCAGCACACTAGGGCCCAGCACCTATTTCCCAGGGACAGCCTTGCCGCGCCGTGTCAGTGCCGAGGGAAGGACACCGGAAAAAGGCGGGCGAGGAAAGCGCCGCCGCCTGCGAAAGCCTCGCCAGGCGACGGGCCGCGCTCGGCTCCGATACGGCTGTGTTGTCTCGGTAGCACAACAATTGGATGTAATTAATCCTGGCAGTACTGAGGCTGGAGCCAGCAGAGATTGCGAAGGAACCCCACGCATTCCACTTCTCCCCTTTCCCGCACGGCAGAGCAGGGCCCTACCAGGCCCATCCCCGCGCGCTCCCGCTCTGCTCCGCGCGCCGCCGCCGGGGAGCGCCAGTGCCCGCGCGCCCGGGCCCCGCCCCCGCCACTT
>NW_020925569.1:1105680-1195809 GCF_003984885.1 Neopelma chrysocephalum
GTGGGGGAGCGGCGGCACCGGGGACACCCCGAGGGCGGGCACGGCCGCCGCCGGTCGCGGCCGCACGGTGAGACGGGCGGGCGGCGGGGGCGGGCGGGGCGGCTGCGGCCGAGCGTCCGTTAGGGCGGGGGACAGGGAGCAAAGGGAATCTGGCGGCGATTCCCGGTCCGGCCACCGACTCCGAGCAGGTTGGTGTGAGCTCGCGGGTGCGCCGGGCCTCCCGCGGCCGACCGGCAGGGCGGCGCGTCCTCCCTCCCTCCCTCTCTCCTTCCCTCTCTCCTTCCCTCTTTCCTTGTCCCTTTCTCGTGCCGTCCCTCTCCCGGGAGCTGTTTCACTGCCCTGCAGCCCCTTGCCGATCGCAGCAGACGCGTTGTCCGCCCCGACCGCCACGGGGCGTGCGCGGGACGCCATGCTGGCTATGAGCCGGCATCGCGGCTGGCAGCCCCCAGCCACGAACCGAGAGTGAGAACAAACACTGATGGAGGTAGAGCCGCTCAGCCTGGACAGAACCTGAATATATTTCTGGGCTTGTAGCTTTTGATTCTAAATGTGTGTTAAAGAATGCTGAAGGGTACAGTCAGAAACGTAGGTACCGCCGTGTATTTTGTCGACCTGTAGCGTTGTGACGCTGTTTTCCGTCCTTTCTGTCCGTGTCGTGGTTCTGGATAACAGACAGTTCATCCGTAGTGCCTGCGGATAGATGTCAAACCCCATGGAGAGAGATGGGTCTTTGCTCTCCTGTGCTTGAAGAGGGGCTGTCATAGTTCCTTTTCAAATGTCACTTGCTTTTCAGCTCAGTCTGTTAGTTTTCACAACCTTGCACAAGAACACGAAAAGCAATCAATAATGCTCTTTTACCGTTTATCCAAATGGTCGGCTCTGGTTAAGAAGAAAATGGCATGCGTGCTATCTTTCTTTCTTGGTGGATAGAATAAGTGCTTCTGCTAGTATGTCTAGTCATGGATCAGCTTTATCTTTATCCATGTATTGCATCCCCATTTTGTTCTCTTGTCTGATATTGCTAGTACATTGATACAGCTTTTCTGTAACTTTGGTTTGGTTTTTAAAGCACTTTTTTTTTCCCCATACCAAGAGAAATTAGAAGCTAAACTGCTTGTTTTACAGAGAGCTCTGAAATGTGAAGTAGTTTTGGCTCTTTTGTACATAAGTATTCAGTGGCTCTGTTTATATCAGTTTAATATGTTCGTAGCTTCCAACAGAGGGACACAAGTTGTTGATATTACAGTGTTTGAGTGGTGGATGCTTGTGAAAATCTGGGCCTAAGCCAGTTGTCTGAAGTTATTCGATATTTCTGTGGTAGACCAATAGAAAAGAAAGCAGTTCTCTTTCCTAGTTCACTTTTCTATGAGTCAAAGGATGTGGGGTTTTTTCTTTAGGTTGTATGAGGAAGACAAGGGTGTCCTAGATTGCTTCAGTCACCCAAGGACTAAAGCTGCATAATTCTTTCCATATTAGCTCTGTGATATAGAATATGAACGTTGTACTTGAGGATGGAAAAGACTTCAAGGATCTATTTAATTTATGAGATAAATACGTAATTTCTAATTCTTCATGTTTTAACTTCTAATTGCATTTTACTTTTGCTTACTTTCAACAGCAATTACAGTATTCTTCAGATGTGAAGAGCAGGACTGTTCAGTTCATGAATTTGAGAAGTGCAGGAACTCTGAGTGACACAAGGTAAAATGTATTTTGAGATACTCATATGAAAATATCAGTTATGTATTTTAAAATTACTTATATACATTTTAAGACTACCAGACTAATGCTGATGTGGTTTAAAGGACAACTACAGTTTTATCTAAAAGCATTTTGTGTGAATTTGGGAAGTCACTTAGGAAATAATTCATGTACCTAAACATGGGTGTCTAGCACAATTTCATGTATATCAGGGGGTATGAAGTTTCTTCTGATGCTAAGAGGGTGTGACACAGCATATGTCGAAGGCTTCTCCCCTTCTAATGCAGCAGCTGGAGACACATGAAGGATTGTGTGGGTGTCTGAAGTGGCTCTTGCCATTAAGTGCCTGAACTGCATCTTGAACCAGTACATGAATCCTGCCTGATCCTAAGGCTTTCCATTCTCCATGCCCCAAGGCGTTTTTCTGGTGTCTCTCACATAAGTGGCATAGACTGTATTTCAGTAACTGGCTCACAAGACACTTTTTTAGAAAAAGGTGTTCTGTATTATTAACTGATATATATTAGATACTCAGTCCATATAACTGTTATATTGCCATCCCATTAGCGAGAACTGAGATTATTTTACTCTGAGATTATTTACTGAGATTATTTTATCTCTACTGTTGGTAGAGATACCCACCTACACATTCATTTAAAAGTTGACACTAATACAAATGGAAAAACTTATGTGATTTAATTACACTTGGTTAATTAAACGGATCTAGAGTTTGTTCCACTAAAGAGGATGACAGAAGCAGTCTCACAGATGCTGTAAACCTTACGTAATGGCTACAAGGATGCTTTCAGACTCTCTGGAGAAGACTTTAATTGTATATATTAGTTCAGAAGCACACTTTAAGTAGCATCTAATTACTAGGCTGTGTTGGTAATTCCAGTCGAGAAGACAAATGCTGTACGTTGACATGGCATGTGATATTGATGTTTCTTAACTGCTTATAGCGTCAGCAAGTTTTGTAGAGCCAAATGACATATTTCTAAGCTGGAGGTGATTTTGTCTCTATTCATAGAGTTCAAAACTAAGTAATCCTTACACAAGGTCCATTTATGAAAATGCCTTTCTTGGAAATCTGTCTCTCCATACTAAAACAGGGGTTAGTATATCTAAGGAAAGAAGTATTTTTTCCTCAGTTAAGAGGAAAAAATTTCAAAATTCCACCGCCATTTATAAGGTGGATTGTCATCTACATCACCTTAAGAAAAATTACTACTTGTTTTATATGGTCATTTCATGGTTACTGTTTCATGCAAGGTCATAGTCTTGGTATGTTTTTATTAAAGGGAAAATGGTGTCTGCCGTGCTTTTCCTCCTAATTACAGGCTTCCATGTCATTTGTAGCTCTTTAGATGAGACCACTTATGAAAAACTGGCTGAAGAAACACTGGACTCATTAGCAGATTTCTTTGAGGACCTGACAGATAAGCCTTTTACCCCAGAAGATTATGATGTCTCTTTAGGGGTATGTTTTAAACATTATTTAAACATTGCCACTGTAATTGCTGTAGGTTGATTTTTGTTGTTTTTTTTAATTAGAAAGAGAATTTTAGATTAGTCACCTTAGTGCTGACACTTAAAATACAATTAGTATTTACAGCTTGATTGTTAAAATATGGCTCCTTTTACTGACTGGGGCAACAATTATGGTAAAAAGCAACAGGATTTGAAATGTTTCATGTATGGAGAAAGGCATATATAGAATAATAAATGAACACAAGAGGAGGTGGAAACTGGTTTATAATTTCTATAGACAGTAGTCTATAAATTTTTCTAAACAGGCATAGACATCTGACATAGCAATCAGTTCCCTTCTGGCGAATACTAGGACAAACCTACATGGCATAGTACATTTACATCATGTGTAACTGTTAGAGCAGTTTCTTTGGTTGCCTGAATACTGAGAAGCAGCATTTGTCTTGACCAAATAGAGTATGTTTGTCTTAGCTTTACTGATGACAACCTATGGTGGAGAGAAGCAACAAGATAATGCAGTGTTGGGGTAAGTGGCTGCAGAAGAGAGACCAGAGCGTACATGGGGAGAAGGCTGCTGTCACAGGAGACATTGGGTGGCTGCTGTCCTGATAACTGGAGCCTTCAGTAGGTCAGCCACCCAAATTCTTTTACAGGAATGATGGACTCATAGGGAATTTTTTAGTTTTTATATAAGTTCAGTTCCTGAAGTGGTTTGTGTTTGTGTGTTACAGCCCTCAACATGACTTGGAGAAGTTACTACACTGCTGTCTGTAACACACGTCTTTGATTAATACATTTTTTTTAGGTCACATAACTACTGCTCCCTCTTTATGTCTTACCACAAGGAGATGGCTTTCTACTGGCCCTATCAGTTAAAGTCTTATGCTCAAGGTCGTTGAAGCAGACAGTTTGGATTGCACTGTGGAAAATAGGAAACCAAATAATTCTGGACTTGCTCCTATATAGCTTTGTCATCATAATGTTCTTTTTTTGTTTCTGGTAACTAGGATATAAAATAACATATTGTTAGTAGCATTCTGTTTAGCAAATACTGTTTTTTGCTTTAAGTATGTAGCTAATGTTACAGCTAATTGCTTTTCTGGTAAAAAGCATTGTTTAACCATCACTCTTCAGTATGTTTTAGGATATCAGCACCTATTAGCATGATGTAAAGAGCTTAGGACAAAAATTAGTAAAAAGATTAAAATTTACCCATTTAATAGCCACTTCATTAAGGTGAAGGTGATGAGTCATTTTATATAATAATTTTTTTTCTCCATCCACTGTATGGTGGATTTTGTTTGACACTGACTCATTATGAGGTTAAAAAGGTAATATTTTTACATGGTAGTTTTTACCAGTTGTCCTTTGTTGCATAGACTGTATAATGACAGTTAATAATGTGCTGTCATTTCTGTTAAGATCAAAAGTTTTAAGTGGTTCCAACTTGTAATTCCAAACAAACAAGACTATTGTTACGGGAAGCCACAAGGTGGCAATCGTGATAAAGGTCTGTTGTGCCTGT
The DNA here is from genome assembly GCF_003984885.1 of Neopelma chrysocephalum. Classification (NCBI taxonomy): domain Eukaryota; kingdom Metazoa; phylum Chordata; class Aves; order Passeriformes; family Pipridae; genus Neopelma; species Neopelma chrysocephalum. The sequence continues at coordinate 1,110,398 of NW_020925569.1, forward strand.
CCATTATGGTGAACTTGATTTCTTCATGTCCAGGGGAAAAAAATCTCTTTCGAAGAATATTCTTGTTACCAAGAACGTTCGTTCAGTAGTACAAAACACATACAGCAATATTTCTTAACATATAGTAAAAGTATCTTGCATTTTAAGTTATTAAAAATTCGAGTTGTATTTTCTAGTATTTTAGAAGTATTGAAAAATGTGTGGAAAATGTTTTCAACACAGCAGTAGAAGTTAACCTTTGTTTATTTTGCAATGATAGAGCAACAGTACTGTCTCAGAGCTGACACACAATGTAGTCAATAGTATAAATTTTTGTTAACTATTTGGAAACCTATTTACTTACAGTGTTTCTGTAGCATAAAGGATAATATCATGCTGAATACATAATATGGCACTAAAGAACACATAGAGGAATAGTGAAATCTGTATATTGCTAGTCAGGCTTAATCCCCCATCCTCCTCTTATTGTGCTGTATCTCTGCAACTCTGAGACCACTGAGATATGGAAAAGTTTAAATTCTGACGGCCAAAAAAGTAGCTTGTTCACGTCCTTCTCTGCAGAATACCAATATCCAATAAATAAACTGGAAGGACAACCTGATGGCAGTATGAACCAAGAGAGACTTTTATTTTTGTTGTACTGATCACAGCCATAAATTGCTTAACAAGCACAGAAGCAGCATGTTCTCAAATCCCGAGAGTGTTGTTTTGTGGCTGGTGATCCTTGAGATAAGTTAGAAACCAGTAACACTGAGTTACTTCGTGGGAGAAGGAAACTTTGAGCTGCTGCCTGTGCTACAGAGTAGCAGGCAGTAGATACTCTTATATGAAAATATTTTTCCCCCATAGTAAGTACTTACACATAACAAATAGTCCTAGCAGTGACTGTAGCTCTAGCAGTATCTTCTTACTAAAGCATGAAAAGTATGATTCCCTTAAAGAAGCTTTATTGTGCTATAGGGCCTGAAGCATTTGAGACACTGCAAATTAAATATGAATAAGCTATTATCTGAATCATCACACTCCATTCTGTAGAAGTGTTTCCCTTTTTAATTAGCATAATTCATATCATCTGTAAATTAACTCTAGTCCAAGTAGTGTTGTTTTTTTACTCTTAAAGTTGGAACAGAAAATATTTTTCTCAGGAGAAATGTGAATCAATGTTGTCGGTAAGAGATGTGAGCAAGAAAAAGAAAAGAAATGCTCACTAGGATAATGGTCTAAAGGTGGAATAACTAAAACAAAACCAGAAGACCTCATGGAGTTTAGAACTGGAACATTTTTGAGGTAGTACTGAGAAAAATTGTGTTTATTCCCTGGGAAACTGTTACAGTTATTTAAGAAAAGTAAGGTAAAATTACATGGCTCAGAAATCCTGCAATGACACATAAAGCTTCCTTACTTGTAACCACACCAGTTCTGCATTGTTCATTAATAGAAAAAAGTTGTTATTGCATGATGTTTTAATTGTTGCAAAATGAACTAATGGTCCTTTCAAGATGCCAGGTCAAAGTCCAAGAGTGTCATTTAAGTAGTGCCATTGGTAATGGTACAAACTAAAATCAAACTGATCAGACAGTTTAAAATATAGATCAGACTCAAAGATATGCAGCTTGTGCTAGGTATTAAGACAAGTTTTGAATACCTAATGATCATTTTTCCAAGCTATTACTGTTTGGGAAATAGCTGAGAATGTGATACGTTAAATTTCTGCCACTGCAGATGAAGTAATTGTTCTCAAATTAGCAGAATGCAAATTTTTTATTTCTCACTTTTCTTTGTCTTTAAAGAGTGGAGTACTAACAGTTAAATTAGGTGGCGACATGGGAACGTATGTAATCAATAAGCAAACACCAAACCGTCAGATTTGGCTGTCCTCACCCACTAGGTAAGTTATGTGCGAGTTATGAACGTAATGTCTGCAGGCTGAGTGGAAATGTACTTCCTTTTTTTTATAGCATGGCATCGATCATATCATATCCTTTTCATAAGTAACCCTTTAGCTCTGTATATTCTCGAAACATGATATAATCTAGATGTTCAATTGTGATTTGCTATAGAGGTTTGGGGTGCACTACACTGACATACCTAAATTAATACAGGAAATGTGTAATGCAGAATTTTCATAGACTGTTCTGGTCCTAAACCACTGTCTACAGGACTATAGCCTACTTATAGAAAAAATACTCAGCAATGATTAAAAAAACCCAAACAAACAAAGCTTCTGTTGGAAAAAGACTGATGATGATGTTATGATCTAAACCTCTCTTTGTATTTAAACAGGGTGGCTCCTTCCCTTTTAAGCTTGAGGGATTTCCTGCTTTATATGTTTGTGCTCACACTGTTTGTTTTTGTCAAGCATCTGCACTTCAAGGGAGCCCTAGCTAGCTGCTTCCTCTGCCTTCTCTAATGCTGTGCTTTGATCCGTTCCAGGTTTTCTGATTGGTTTCAGCATGGAGGGCAACCAGATAAGTGAGAAATGTAGCTGTGCCCCCCCCCGACAAGTTTTTATTCTTTGCCGCTATCCCTGAAAAAGAACTGAGGGAGTTGGTCAGTGTTACTGGTGAAGGAAGCAGTTTATAAGATTTTTGTGTCACTAGCACAAAGGTTTCAGTATTTATGAAAACCGAAATTCAGATAACTTCTGTCTGTTTGGAGCCAGCTCTAGTTGATCTAATACTGATGTGCTCCAGCATATGGAATATGGAGTTTGTGAACAAATGTTAAATTTTTCCTTTTTTTTTTTTTTTTTGGTTTGTTAGTTTGTTTGTTGTGGGTTTGGGGAGTTTTCGTTGTGTGTGTATGGTTTTGTTTGTTTGATTGCTCCAGTAGTGAATAAAAATACACAAGAGACCTACTTGAAAAGTCTCTGCTGGTATTTTTCACCATGATGAAAAATTATTCACTGACAAACATTAAGTTTTGTACTCCATCAGCTGATATTATGGTAAACAGTGGTATTTCCTGAAATATGATGCGATATGTTCAGTTACTTTCTCACTTCTGAAAGGCAACTCCAACAAATACTGTATGATCTGGACTGACCTCTTCCCAGCTGCAGTATGCTGGGAAGTGAAAGAAGCAAATGTTGCTGTCAGTAATCACTTGCATTGAAGGTTTTGGGGCATTTGTACAGTAAATGTTGATCTTGAGTCTTTAAGAACATATCCCAATGGAGACAAATTCTCAAGATGTTTAAGAGATGTTTTATTGGATTTTTTTTTAAACCTTCTGTTTGGTATTGTGCATCTACACATCAAAGTAAAAAGTTTCCTTAGTTTACAATTACAAATAAGGGCTGTGAGGGGATGTGTGCAACCTGCCAGCAGTGTGATTACAGTAATTTCATGTAGCTCCTTTGACTGAAAAGACTTTTCAAACTTACATAGTATCACCTTAATGTGATATTTTAATTCTTCTCTCTTACTGTTTAAAAGTGTATGCAGATTTTCCATAAGAAATACATTTAGTCTGTATTTAATTTAGTAGGCATTTCATAGAATTCACAGGATCTTTGCTTAAATTATTAATTTTAAATTTAAAAGTGACATTTGTACAGCATCTTGGAGGTTCAGAGAACTATGGAGGTGTTTCATATGCTAACAGTATCACTGATATTTACTGCATAACATTTAAAACCATTTCAGATAACGTACATATTTCTTTGTTATTGATTAAATGGTCTGTCTTAGGCTGAGTTTCATGGATGACTGGATCCCATTCCATCATTCTCTAGGTGCAGGACGGTATAAACACACGCTTGTACCACAAAGGCTAAGAAATGAGAAATGCAGGGTAAAGTAACTGGAGCACATAATCTTGATTCCAAATAGTTACCAGTTCTGATACAGCCAGGGAGATTTCAGTGAAAGTGATTTTGATTTGTGCTTGTGTTTATGACTTCTCATACTGTGATTAGTGTTGGAAAGTTCTTCATTTGGCTCTTGGGAGTAATTCAGGATATTGAGGTTCAGATTAGTGTTAATGTCTGTAGAGAACCTGCAGGTTGTTCTCATGTATATATATATATATATGTAGGATAGTCTGTTTTCTTCCAGACTTGTATGTTGATTGTCTGAGTTCCAGGACATATTATCGTACAAGATATGTTTATCATCTGGTTTATCCCAGATGAACCTTTCATTCCTATTTCCTTGGTTTACTTGACATTAACAGTAGTGACTACCTTTCAGTTATTGTCCTATTTCACATGTGAAGAATTGGATAGAAAGGTCTGGAATGGAATGCAGCTGTTCAAGTTTCTTTCTTGATACTTAATGTAGGCCTGAAAAAAATCAAGCCAGCAACAATATGATGGAACAGAAGAAAATAGCATTTTAGGTACAAGTCTCCCACATGCCTATATGTTTGCTTTCAGCTGGTAAATGATTTTGTTGCATCTAAAAAGAAAGTGAAAATCGTGATCTCTGTTCTGCTGTGGTTAGAATATCTTCATATGACTGGAGCAGAAACTAATCAGTGGCATTAATTCAGCATGATATTTGTGTACAGGAAAATCATTTGAATGAGGGAAGAAGGGGGAAAAGGAAGAAATCGTGGAGAAATCAGTGCCAAAAGCAGGAAAGGAAAGAGCTTGTCTCCACTGGGAGTGACTGATGTATCTTGTCACCTTTCAGATATATCTGTTTGATGGCTCAGTAGTTCCTGACATACCTGGCCTTTTCTTCTTCACTTCCCCAGACTGTCCACCAGTCATTCCCAATGCTATCTGTTCCTTTTCCTGGGCACTCTCTTGCATACATTATAAATACAGGCTTCCAGCAGGTCTTCTTGAATAATCTGTATTTACACAGTGTGTGATGTTTTTGGTTTTGTTTTTTTTCTAGTGGGCCCAAGCGCTATGACTGGACTGGACGGAATTGGGTGTATTCTCATGACAGAGTATCCCTTCATGAACTCCTATCAAAAGAATTTTCAACAGCGTTAAAAACTAAATTGGATTTATCCTGCTTAATATATTCTGGGAAAGAAGATACTTGATGACATTCTACCTCATGGAAGTTAAAAGACTTTAACATCAAGCAAAGCTCTTTCTTGGTTTCTGAAGTACCTGAGCTTAATTTTTTGGCATCAGTATGTTGTGTAACAAAAATGAAAATAATATATTTTTCCTCTAGTGTTCAGTCTTTTGGTTTGTCTGCTGCTGTTTGAATCTGTGTCCGTGTAGTACAGGTGGTTGAGGTCACCCTTCCTTGTCACTTCATTCCTTGCTTTCTCTCTGCGGAAGTAAGTCATAAATTCTTACTGTCTGTAGTCTTGTTTGGATATGCGAACTGACCCACCTGGTGACTTCCAACCAGCGCACAAACACTAAACTTCTTTTGGTAAGACATTCACCAAAACGAAGAAATGCCTGTAAGTTGCATTGGCATAAGTTGTGGTACTGTGAATGGATTGCATTAAAATTTGTGGCTATTTCAAGTAACACATCACAGTCAAATTGAACATGTCATAACAGATGTAATGACATTTTTTTCTCTTAGTATTGCAGAACTTGCTATTTTCTCCAAATTCTAAATTCTGCTTTGTTTCATATTAGGAGTTTTTTTGTTTTGAGCTAACCTTTAAATTACTTAGAGGTCTATGTGGCTGAAAGCATCTTATAGAACTGGAAAGGCCAGTATGTGATAGATAGGCAGCAATATATCTGCAAATGTTTCATTCTCTTACTGTGCATTTCTGTTTCTCTACCTTTGTGTTCTTCAAAGAGTAAAAATACATACCTTTTTTTTTTTGTTGAGCAAAATTAAGATCATGGTAGCAAAAATTTGAGCTAATTTTGTTCTGTTGCATTTCTTTAGTAAGTGGTCTTAGATTATCTTTTTATCACCATGATACAAGGCTCCTCTTGGCACTGTGCCGAGGCAGAAACTTCTTAGAACTGAATATAGTATTTAGGCTGATGAAGCAGTCTTCATCAGGCTGTTAAAAATGTGAAGGAAATAAATCATATACTCCAGATCTTAAAACAAAAACATTCAAAAGAAATCATAAACTACAAGAACACTTCAACATTTGCACTATTATATTATTACCACTTCTGTATTTTAATTGCCTATAAAATGGAAGGACAAAGTGTTGACTAATGCATGAGGAAACAATTGCACCATATTCGGGTAAATTGTATGAGAAGATGTTCAGTGCAAGCTGTTTTCTTTTGGTTCCTCTGATGCTGTGGTTAGTTTGGAATGATTCTCTGGCTAGCTTTGACAGGTAGGATTGATTTTGTCACTGAAAAACAATAGCTGTAAAGTACTGTCGCCCATTATTTGCCTTTAGAGTATAAGCATTGTTACCTGCTATTTCCCACCACTAAATAGAGTACGATTTCACTGGGAGTAGCTTTTGGTTAATTGTGCATGCTGTTTGCATGTTTTTCAGTCAAAGTAAATTTCAGCTCTGCTGATGAGGTAAATACAATGACTCCCAACTCTCATGAGTAGGAGAGTAAAAGACGCTCTTTTTAAAAAAAAAAAGCAAAGGAAAGGTAAAAACAGAAGATTTTTTGCTGTTCTAAATTTAGAACACTGAAAATATGGAAATAAGGGGGATTTCATGTATTTACTTTTATAGTATTTAGCTCAATCTCCTGGTAGTTCAGATAGCCATTTAAACACATTTGTGTAGATGCTGATGACTTGATATTTGAATTGAGGATACTTCCTCCTGGTTATTCCTTTGCCTGCTCACATTTAATTAGCTTGTGTAATTATTTTTTTCCAATTAACTTTTCCAAAAATTATTTTCTTAAGTAATTTGTATTCAACATCATCACCAACATACCTCTGATTTATATTTGCAGGTTCATTCTCCATTCTCTTATATCTTGTGGAAATGTTTTTACCAAAATAAAGTTGCACGTAGAATCCTTAATTGATTACGTAAAGGTGTGAATTGAGGTTGTAATGATAAGGCTAAAGACTACAGACATGCATATTGTTTTGAATTCTTTCTTAAAACACTGGAAAGGTTCTGTGCAAATTTGGCCAGTCAGGGTGGATTCTTCAGGTTTCACAGTTGACATGCCTTGCCCTTCATCTGTAATACTACTGCTATTTATGCAAACAATTTCCTGGTTTTAGGTATCTGGGTAACAAATGGATTTAATCTTAACTGGTGAAGATAAATAGCGTCAGCAAGTTAGAATGAGTTTTATCTCGGTGTACAAAATGAATCATAGGATGTGACTCATTTTTTGCTTTAATACTTGCATCAAATTGTATAAGGACAAAGACTCCCATGAACTGTCACACTTGGACAGTGGAGGCACAGAATGATCTCTGATCATAATGTCAGACCTTGCCTACTGCCCCAAGACAAATAATGCTTCCATACTATTTTTTACTTCTGTAACTTACTAGAATAAGAAAATTGTTGTATGGTTCCCCACCTGACATCATGTCAATAGTTTCTTGCCTCACCTCTCCCAAAAGAAGTAGGTGAAGAAAAATCTTTTCATACAGACCATGAACAGACAGTATCAATAACAACCATTGTGTTATGGGCATTACTTTTTCCCACAAGACTGTTGCTCTATCATCAGTGAAGGGGAGCATACAGACTGCTCTGGAAAGATGAATATTGGCATCCGTAGCTTTACTGGATGCACAAGCTCAGCACAGAAACTGCAGTGTGTTGTGGTTCTTTTAGCTATATGAGAGTTTTCACCAACAGCTAATCTGATAATTGTTTTTTTCTGCTTTTGGCGTGCTGTCTGCAAGACCTAGCATGTCCGGGCTTGCTAAAATTTATTGCTTCCTCTGTGCTGAGGAATTCTTTGGAAGTCTCAGTTCATTCATGTAGTCAAGCTTCCAGCAATTGCATACAGTCTGTATTCGTGGAGAAATGCCACATTTGGTTGCCAGGAGTTATGTGCCTAAATGTATGTCTGGTGTTTGTTGATTCCTTTCCACTTATGGTAGTTTTTAAGAAAATGTTGCCTCTTCCCTGCAAGACTGTTCTTTGTGATAAAATCATTCCATCTTATTTCCTGAAAATTCCCAATGTCTTTTGGCAGCCTCAAAAAATGGGAAAAAGACCTGTACTGAAGAGGAGGTAGCAGAATAAGAGAGAGGGGGGTTGCAGGGAGGTTTGTATTTAATTACTTTTAGCTTCTCGTTAATGGTTGAACTCTGTGATTGTGCTAGCCAGCTCTGTAATGTGTGGGAGTCCTGGGAAGGAAGGCGGAGGCTTGTCAAAATACCTGGAAGAGCATTCAAAATAGAAAAGGAAGCATGGGAGGGGCAGAAGCAAAGGCTATCAGGAAGAGATTAACTTTGCCCAACGGCTGATGTCATTGGCAGGGCAAGGAGAGACTAGGGGCAAGCTGCTTCATGTCCTGGCCCCTTAGGGAATGGTGTTTTAAATTTACTCCACAGCACTATTTATAATTGTAACCAATCAAACACTCCAGTCCATTTTGCTATTGACTTGCTGCTTGGGGTTTTTTTTTAAATTCCTGACTGGAGTTACATCCATCCCAAATTGTCTTTTATGTAAATTGTACTGTTGGCAGTCGTAGAAAAAAGACAAGATTCATGACCTATACTGAGGGAGATGGTCAATGGAGACTGCTTTGCTGAGGGGTAGAATAAACAGAGCTATGAACAATTAAAGTTTTTTACACAGTTACTAATTACAAACTTTTTTTGGAGTTCAGTTAAGGAAGGACAGACAAGTTTAGAAAAGGAAACAATACATGTTTAAAACAAGCCATATAATGTTGCTGCCCTCTCCAGTTTGCTGAATTGATTTAGAAATTGTTTGTGTCATGGTAGTTATGTGAAGTGATCAGTAATTACAATGAGTAATTTCGTAGGCATTGTTACTTTCCAGATGTAGGCTCTTCTGCTAGCCATGAATGTTTTCTACCGTTCTACTAAAAAAAAAACCAGTAATATATTAAATGTGACAATAGTCTTATTCCTTTTAACAAGCATTTTAGAACCATTAACCAAACATCCACTGTTACAAAACGAAGACATTTGGAGAACTAACAGATGAAGTTTTTAAACATTCATTAATGAAACAAGACACCCAGCACAATGTAAACCAAGTGATCTGACACATACCTGGAAGTAAGACTAAATTTTCACTCCTTGTGCCTAGATTCTGCCTGAATGCAATATTGTATTACGTAGTCATCTGTGAGCCTGTCACTGACTGAAAACATCAAGTTAATGAATTAGCCCTGAATTAGTCTTCCGGCCCCTCTCCCCCCCAGGTGATTGAGAGAGTCACTTGAAGACTGCTCTATGCACATACATGTTAATTATTAACTATATCTACAAGCAGGCTTTTTTCATACAATGTCTGAATGCAGTTTCATATTTGCTGTTAATAAAACAGGCTCTTTCAGTGCCTCCTTCCAAAGTCCAGAAGCTGCATAAAGAATACTGTTTGCCTTCTTTATCTAACTTTCTGTATGAGGCATACTGCATTAACTACACCTATTAGGAAGAAATTTATCTGAATTAGAAACGCTGTGGGAATCCAGAATATTTAGGATCTGTTGAAAAATCATCTGCCCTTTCTCTCCCACAACTAACAAGCCAGAAAACTTGTAAGTAGATTCTGTTTCACAGGCCTGATGCCGGGGAATGCACTGTTTAATTTTAGAGAGGCTTGCAAGGGGTTTAACTGTCTGCCAGATAAGAGAGCAGATAAGGAATTCCTGGTGACTTTAGTGCTTTACAATGCAGAAGAAATACGACTCCAAAGAATCCTGCCAGGGCTGTTTGGTCTTGCCTTTTTCATCTCAGCTGCAGGACAGCAGTGATGCTGTAAAGCTGATACCTGTGGAATGCCAGCCTGGAGTTCCCTTTTGGTATGTTACAGTTTCAGGAACATATTGGTAGAACTGTAGTAACACGAGGTGTTCCGGCCTGGAAATGGAGCTGCTCTGCCTTCTGCTAAACTTGGGTGTTTCAGCTGAGAGTGATGATGTGAACACAGAGCTCTCCCGAATACACCATTTAAACGGCTGCAGCTCTTTGATAAAAAGCGCAGGGAGCAGCAGATTGAGAGGCAGTGTGGAACACTGCACCATGGCGTTAAAGGCTGTCTCAGAGGTCTTCCAGTTAGAAAGGTTCAGATGGGCAGTGATTCCAAGTCCCAAACAAAACACTGATGTAAAAGGAAAACACACCCAGGTTCTAGGCTGGGTGACGGTGCACCTCGCCGGCGGCAGCGGCGACGGGGCTCCGCCGGGCCCGCCCGCAAGTCGGTTCTGTGCCCCGGGCCCGTCCCAGGACTGCCTCAGGCAGAGCCGGAGACCAGACCCGGGGGGCACAGCCGGGGTCTCCTCTCGAGAAACGTGACGGGCAGGGAAAAGCTGGGGGGCGGGGCAGGCTGGCCGCGGTGACTCAGCGGCGCGGAGCACCGGGCTGCGACCGGTATTTCCTGTTTCCTCGCCGCCGCCGCGGGTGTCGGTGTGTGCGGGCGTGGGCCGAGGGCAGCCGGGCGAAGGTTCCCCGGCACTGGGTGGCGGCGGCCGCAGGTGGGGCCCCGCCCAAGGAGGGAGCGCGCTTCCCGCCCCGTCCGGCTGCCGCCGCTCCTCCCCTGCCGTGCCCTGCTCTCCCCATCCCTGCCCTCCCCTCCCCACCTCGGTGCGAGGCCGGCCTCCCCCGCCCGTGCCCCACAGGAAGTCGCCCGACTCGGCGGGAGCACCCACAGCAGCCCCAGCCCCGCACTTGGACTCGGCGCCCCGGTCGCTGCCCGCTCCGGGGCGGCGGGGCAGGGCGGAGGGCAGGGTGAGCCGCAGTCCCAGCGCCGGGCCGCCTCTGGGACCTCTGCTCCCACTGCTGGGCGCCCTCCGTGAGCAGGCGAGTATCCCCGCGGGATATCCCCGCCCCGACCCCCTGCGCCGCACCGCTCCCCTCCGCCCGAGCAGGTGAGGTGCCCCTCAGCACCCCTTGCCCCCGCCGCCACTGCTTCCGCTCCCCTCCCCGGCGGCCGCGCTGCGGACACGGGTTGCGCAGCTTCTCCCTCCCGCTCTTTTGTGTGCTTTGGGTTGTATCTCCCCCTCGCCTCAGTTCCTCGGGCGTGCTTTGCCGCCTTCGTCCGCGGGGCCTGAGGCGAGGGCTGCGTCCACCACCCCGAGGGGGCTCTCCTGGTCCGGCGCCGCTCCCGCCGCGCACCTGGGCGGCGCAACCAGCCGGGCTTGGGCCGGGGATCGGCTTTTCCCCTAACGGGATTAAGCGGCTCTCGGTGACTTTTTCCGTGTTAAGTACTTTCTGGGAGAGTGCGATACTAGGTGGAAAGTGGGAGAGATGTCACCGGCGAGTCGGAGTGTTTGTTTACCCGGGTTTTTCCCCGCGGATGGGGGGGGGCGAATCCCCCGGCCAGCGCACGCCCCCGCCGTCGGGGGCTTGGGCTGCCTTTGTTGCACAGAGAATTTCTGAAATCTAAGTTGGCACATCCCGAGTGGATTCCAGCCGTACCTTGGGCTTTGGCTAAGTGGGTCAGGGGAAGTTTCAAGTTAACAGGGAACTGTGAAACAAAGGAACAGGCAGTTCCAGGAGCCAAATGCTTGATTGCCCTGTTAAAGTGCCTTGGCATCGGCCGTGTTTGCAGTGCTGGAGCCCAGGTACGTTAGATTTGCATCCTAGAGTGCCAAGGTCGATCTACCACTGGCATGCGCTTGCTTTAGTAGATAAATCTGCCCTTACTTTCCCCCTACTTGGAACCTGTTTCCTCTGCATATTTTTTCCATCAAGAGAAAGTACATGCTGTCTGAACATACTTGTGTAAAAGTCATATAACAAATCAGAAAACTTTGTTGCCTCCTATGTTCTTGGCAGTTATTTATTTAGACGGAATTTCTGAATTATCTGCTCCTTAGCTTCGATTTTTAAAGCAATGTCTTATCCCACAGCTAGGATGATACTCAAAAGCTCTTGGCCCCATAGCTCTGCTCCAGCAGGGGTTGCAAAGGTCTATTTTGTTTTGACCTTTGGATGTAATTATCAGGGTTGCATTGTTTGCAACAAAATTACTTACCTTTTCCTTTGTTCAGCAAAGTTTCAGTTTAAAGGTTTAGAACTGTGATTCAGCTATAGTTCAGAGAGAATAATAGAGAAACCATCATGTGCCATGACTGATAAAACTGCTTCTTTCATTTATGAATCATTCATAGTCTAAGGGCCTACCTGTAAGCTCTTCCAAACAGTGATCCTTGTCAGGATCCATGAGGTCCTGACATGGCAAGAATCAGGTACTGGAAGGCATAGGAAGTTTGCTTGTGTGAATTAATACTCATTGGTAGATTATTAGGCTGCTTGAAGAGACTTTTAAATGTTTTGTACGTAGTAGGAATGTGTGTGCCAATTAGACATGGTCAGTAAAATTTATACGTAGTGTAATGTTATTATGAGGGCTATAAACGCTGTCATCAGGCTTCTGAGCAAGCTTTCTGCATGTATTTGACTTTTAGGTGAGTTTACTGTTATAACTGCTTCCAGACTGTTTGTTACATGCAAACATCATCTTAAGCCCTAAACATTGTATTTAAGTAGTAGCAGTGACTCCTTTTCCCTGTGGACTGGAGAAACTGTCTAATTGTGTTCTGCTATTGCCCTGTATCACTGTCAGTAACTGCTGAGGTGCTCAGTGCCACTACACTGGGGTTTTGTGAGACTAAAACTGAGTATTAGGAATTATTTAGTGGGGTTAGGGTGATCCCAATGCTTTTCATGAACTATAATCTCAACAGAGCTCTTCAGAATGAAGCATCAAAGTAATTAAGTGTCTGATACTTTTTTGATTGCTTAATCCCCCCTTTCCTGGTTCAGTGTCTTCTAAGGACAACCAGGAAATCTTTCTTAGATTAAAACAATGTTTAGGCAGTAGCATGGTTCACAAAATGGAATGTGTCATACCTTTTTAAAATCTAGATGCTTAAAAGCATCAGAAAGTTCCTGGATCATAGTAATCCTCAACTGAGGAATGGCCTAATATTTCAGGACTACTTCAAAGCTGCATTTAATTTAGAGCAAATACAGGTGATAGCGTTTGCGTGTGTGTTTTAATAGTTACCAACCTGTCTGTCAACAGGGTAGAGGAAGTCTCTTGTTACAAGACTGTTTGCTTTTAATTGTTGAAATAACAGTATATATGTGCTCGAGGACAGTGTAACTTTTGTCACGCCATGGCTGCGTCAGTTTCATCATATTGTAGTAATCCTGGAACCGGTCATTCTAATGAATGGGGAAACAAAGCACTGACATGTTTGAACAGCTACAAGCTGTTGAGGTTTGAGATTTTTAAGTCAGGTTTATTTTCAAACAGGTATGAAAATACTCATTGCTGGGAAAAAATGAAGTCATTAAAGCTGATCCTTGATATCAGTTGCATAAAGCCTGTGGATCTTAATCCCAAATTTGTGTGAACTTTGGAAGGCTTTTCAAAAATGACACAATCTATTTGTAAAACAAACATTTATGGCAATAAGTACATAGGGAATAATTTTGTCTTCTGATATATGGGTCTTGCCATATGAAGAATGTTTGCAAATGGTGTGTTACCTGCAAAGACTTGAAGCACCGACATGGGTATGACTGGTTTTGCATGGCTATGCTGGCATACATGCACCAGTGCATGTCATCTCTCAGAGTCAAAGGTTCTGTTTCAGTAGTCCCGTGACCAAGTGCTCCAAGTTCATTGGGAGTTCCCAGAGAAATTAAACAGCTTTCTCTCCTAGATGCTTTTGTCCAAATAGAGCCTGGGACTCTTTTCTCAATTATCTGAACCTATTCTCTTCCTCAGAGAGAGCAGCACTGTGTTGGATCCTTATGTCTTCTCCCTTTAAAAGTGTGCTGGTCCCCAGAGTCTTTGGAGCCTTCCATTGCTTTTTGTGGTCTTTTACCAGTACTAGGGTTATCCTGGTCCCACTTCAGAAAATAATTTTTTCCCCAAGTACGTAAATTATGATTTAGAACCTGCTGCAGTTATGTGCGTTGTTTTTCTTTTTTTGTTTGGTTGGTTTTTTCTTTGTTTGGTTTTGGTTTGGTTTAATTTTGATTTGTTGTTTGTTTGGGTTTTTTACCAGACAAAGCTGAGGGCTGAGGTTATTTTTTGCTTAAATATTACATAATTTAAACAGGTACTGACTGCAGTATAGTAATTAAGCAGCTACATGCAGCAGCAAAGTACACTCAGGTCATTCAATAACTTAAACTATTAATGTTTGAGTTGGTTTTGAGTTGTTTTGTTATTGGGGTTTTCTTTTGTTTTCTTTTAAAGCAGATGGTTGCTTTTTGAAAGTGCATGTCACTAGGGGATATTGTAATTTTCTGTTTCAAATGAGAATGCAGACTGTGTCAACTCCTTTCTGTTCAGTGTAAGATGGCCCTTGCAGTTGTGAATGTATTTAGGACGTTTATGATCCAAGCTTAGTAATAGCAGAGTGAGCTGTGGGAGCTCTGGTTTGATATCTGGTACAGCATCTGCTCTGGTGTGTATTCATCAGCTGCAGGCTTTGTTTTTAGGAAACATGAGCTACCCAAGTCTCCATGAATTTAGGTCAGCATTGTCATTGTGCATCTGAGTGTTGGAACCTCAGATAACCATAGTTGCTAATCTAGGAAGAAAACGAAACTCATTAGTGCTCTCTTTTCACATGAATAACATGAAAACGACAGACAAAAATACTGCACACGATAAAATGATAGGGCAATAGGAAGTGTGCAAGGCAAAATATAAAGCCCTTTTGTTCTGATTTTTTCCAATGCCTGCTCCCTTTTCAAGCTTTTGTCTCTGCCTTTGTTTTATACCAGCAATCCAGAACTGCTTTTGAGAAATTTCTTTTTATTTCTTAAAGGTATGCAGTTATCTGGGGTGTGGTTTAGATACATGGGAAGCGTCAGATTTAGGATGTCCAGATAGATGTGGGTATGTTTTCATTGAACTAGCCATGAGTTCAGATATTTTGTGCCACTGTGGCTTTTTCCTAAAACTAGCTCAATGATACCTCTTCCAAAAGCATTGTGTTGTCATAAGTCTCTTACAAAAAACTATTTTTGAAACATCAGTGTTATATTGATAAAGTGAGCCTTACCTCAACAATGTGCAGCTTCATCAAAACCAAGGTTTACATTTTTGTTGAAGGTATTTGTTATTTGCTTTGCCTTGTTAGATTTTGGTTGGTTTTTTTAGACATTAGAGAAAACCCATTAAATCTCTCCTGCATGTCATCCCTAACAACAAGGCTGTCCGTCGTCTGGCTTGTACTCTCTATTGAACATCTGCTTCATCATCTAGCTCTGCTTTATAGCCAGAAGATTTGACTACTGGTGTCTCTAGCCTCCTTAGCACAACTTTGTATAAGCTGATTCTGAGAATCTCCAGGAACATATGGACTGTTCAGGGAACAGGCGATCTCTAAGGAGGGGCTAAAACCAACTGCAGTCCATGATGCGGTGTAAAAGAAGTTTCCAAGTCCTTCTCTTTCCGTGAAACTACTCCTGCCCCCCACACTCCCAGTCTGATCTTCAATGCTCCTTTACCTCAAGATTTTTTCAACAGATCAAGCTTTACATGTGTGCTGGTTGTATTTCTAGCTATGTCTTAGCTATATGGCCCAAACAAAACACATGTATGTTCTGGAAGTTTAAAAATTATCTGTCATAGTTGTTCTTGTCACCTGAGCAACAGCATGTAGGAAGAGACTCTTGTTTCTTTGCTCTCTTCATAAGAGAATCCTTTGATCTGTAGCCTTCCACAGATTTTTGTTGAGAGATGAGAAAGAACAGGATTTTGTTACTTTCCCAAGATGGAAAGTAATTTGTGGCTGTGTTGGGCAATGGTTGTCTCTTTTGTGGTTGGGTCTGAAGAGACTGAAGATGTGATCATGCTTCTGTCATCAGTTTACATGATGTTCTACATCTAATTAAGGGAGTATGACTGTTTTCATTCTGTTGAGGATTAGAGCAAAAGGAAGCTTTTGCTTTGATCTCATAAATGTTTCTTTAGTGGAGAAAAAAGCTCTGTCATTCTTTCCCCGTTCCCAGGAATATGCTGTAGTTTCCAAGCCATCACTTGTATGTTCCCAGTTAGGAAAACTGTTTTCCTCCAAAAAAAATTTGGTTTCTGTTCTTCCTGGAAAAATACAAAGACAGAAAAGGGGGAGTGGATGATAACTCCCCAACAGGAAACAATGTGTGAAGGTATGTTTGAGATTTTTTGTTTGCTCTGCAAAAACCATCCTTCACTAACAATGCATGTACTAGCAGCTTTGAATTTCTGTTTCCAAATAAAGTTGAAGGAAGTTGATAAACTGTGAGTCAGTCTTACTCCCTCTAGATACCTGGAGATTTCACGCACTGTTTAACCGAAAGCAGTACTTGGGAGTAACTTGTACTTATTACGTGTGCTTGGCTTCTCTGTGTACAAGACTGGTCATGGGGCTCCTTTTCTAGTCGTAATTAATTGCCTTTGCCCAAAGAGACAAAAGATGGACCAGAACTGCACTAGAAGCTTTTTAGACTTTGCATAAGACTGGCTTTGAAAAGTACTTTGGGGAAGTTTTTGTAAGAACTGTTTCTTAGATCTATAAGGGGAAAGTTTAGAGTTTAAAAAGTGATAAGGGAAGAGGATGGATAGAAAAAAGTACCAAAACTTTGTAGGAGAAAGTGTGGTAATACTGAAGTTGCTAACAAAGCCAGCTTTGAGGGAAGATTGGATTTTATCAAAACATTTCTGCTTTTAAGTAAAACAGAATATTGTCATGGAGTGCTACAGTCCGAAGGTTCTTAAAAACTGGAATTGTCAAAAACTGCTCACTTCTTGTCTTGTCTTTTCCTTGTCAGTACTGCCTTTACGACAGAGCTGCCAAAGCTATCAGAAGTCAGGATGCGTGCAGGCTTAATGACGTTTGCTGTGCTTGCAGGCTTCTAGTAGTACTCTGCTTTCCTAAGCTTCTTATTGCTTTGCATACAGATGTTTAAAGTTGTAGGTAAGTGATTTTTTTTTTTTGACCTGGAGAAGTAATTTTTTGCTTAATTTAATTCATGTGGTTTTAATATATTATTTCTCTTAACACATCAAAAATTTCAGACTGCATACTTCTTATCAGCATGCAACTAGGTAGGTGAAAACTAATTTTTAAATTCTGACAGTTGTAGTGGTACTCCCTGAATCTAAAAGATGCTTGATTTTATTTTGCTCTTCTTAGATCAGTCCTGTAGATTACTATTTAGTACTAACTTGAGAGAGTTCAGTATGTGCATGTGTTAATATAACCTCCAAATGTGAGTGAATATTAAAGACCAAATATGGGTAATGCAGGATTTTAAGTAATGTAGGATCTGGAAATAGTTACACAAATCTTGTTGCTAAGAGCTGAATATTTTACAGTAAAGGAATGAAAATTAGCAGTTTTCATCTTGGCTTCTAAATAAGTAGCATGTGATGTGAAGTCACCCCATCAGAAATACAGACATGGCTAATAATACTGGAATAACTAAAATGCACAGTTTACAGACAGAGTTGTGGCTCAAGGCTTCAGTCTTCCTGTGACATCTGCTCTTTCTACATTTTATCTCTATTACTGCGTAAGTGCATAAGATATATATATGTAAGTATATATACATAAGCATTCATTTCTTACTATCTAAGAAGCATTACAACAACATTTCCTTAGTTTTGCAATCAAGTACATCCCTGAACATTGCAATTTGACAGTACTATAGTGTTTCCGATATATCACTGATACTTCTTTCAACACGTACATCTGTCTCCACCTTTGTAGTTCATACCTGAAGTCTTTGGCACACAAAGGTACTTACCTCATTGCTAGAACAATTTTGGCATGGGATGTGGCTTCTGGCATCATAATGTCAGTCTCTAGCTTTCTTAATTCTGCACAAGCCACGTAAGGAAGGGTTTCTCTATGCCTTTTCTGAGTATATGAGATAAATCCCTTGTGACACTTCCAATGTACAGAGCTTTTTTGGTGAGAAAAGTTAAGGCAAAAGCTATTTTCATCTGTTGCTGTCTAAAATGGTGTCAAGTTTTCTGTGCAGATCTCCTTTATTCCCTGGATGGATTTGACAGAGAAGTTACCTAGTGCTCCATTAGCAGTTGAAAGATTATAGACAGCAGAGATTTAGCAAAGGATTAGTCAATTGGAGAGTGTGCATTATCCGGCCAGGCTTAGAACTGATTGTCTCTTCAATCATTTTCGTTAGTGTCTTATTCAAAGATCGAATTATGTAACAATGACGTTTTGCAGAATCTGGTACGAGTTTTTCTTTGGATTCTCTCTCTCCCTTGCGATCTGTCCTGGGAGAAAGAGAAAAGCATTATATTTATGCTTCAAACTTGCAGCATGTTTTAAAAAGGAGCAATTCAGATAGATGAAGAGACATGACTTCAGTTGCAGCATCTGCGTTCGGATGATAACTTAGCCTGGTGGAACCCATGAGAAAGGCAGGATGCGGTACAAGAAATACATAACTATTTTAGAAGCAGCAATAGGTATTACTCCCCTTAACAAGAGGGAGCTACTTCCTGAAGGTAGACATGCAAATCTGTGGCAACATCCAGGGTAAGTGTTAAAAAGCAATCAGTGTGTAACTATGGGAAAAACTCCTCACCTTGAATCACGCATTTTTAAAACTTGTAATCAGAAAGAGAAGAGTTATTCATAAAACAGGTAATCTTTTTTTGTAACTTCCAAGTTCTATACCTTCAGCAGTTGTGGTTAAAATTAAAGGTTTCATTAGAGATTTCTGTGTACTACCAGTCCTTGGCTAGTAGAATAAGTAGGGGAAGGTGCTATTTCTAAATCAGGAGTTTGCTGAAGAATAGAAAGTATAAATGTGTATACTCATCAGAACAAAAATGAAATGGTTATTTTGTATTTATTACTTGCACTTCATATCATGTGTGTATGTGTGTGTTCCCCCTCCTCCATTTAAAAATACGCATGTTTTAATTTTTGTCCATCAGAGAACATGCAGTTTCTAAAACGGGAGAAGAAAAACACTTTTTTCTGTGTCTGCAACTTCTCTGCTACGAAGCAGGAGTTCATCATGCTTAGGAATACTGTTTTTCTACAAGATGGTTTTTCTGATTTTCTTAAAAACAATCTGGAGAGCTTTCTTGTACCACACAACTTGAGTACTAGGCTTTGCAAAAATCTTTCTGTTCATAACTGTTTCCGCCAAAAACTTACATTGTGTGGAAAATGGGATTGTCATTCTCTCTCACCTGCCCCTGTATGAGTAGCATGTCACGGACATGGAATGTGTGGTGGATGGAAGGGTGTCTTCACAGTCTTTCTAATCTCTTTTATTTTTATACTACAACAGAATGCTGTCACCTTGTTTCAGACATGCCTGAGGAGTAAAAAATGTGAGAGCCTTTTGTTCAAGACCATGTAGTATATTTCCACTGGTTTGGAATAGTTCTGTGTAAGCAAGACTTTAAAATAAAACTTGAGTGTATAACTGTGACTGGCTGTAACTGAATTCAAATTTATCCTGTAATTTTTCCACACAAGTGCTTTCTTTAATGGTGGTAGCAATAGTAAAAACAACTAAACTAAACTAAACAACTAAACATGTGTACCACATGATTTTTATAGGTTTTTTTCAGATCTATCACCAAAATCACAAAAACTAGTCTAGAAAATACATTGATGCAAATGTTTTCCTGCCTTTTATCAGTACAAGTATATTTCAAGTTGGTCCCAAATTTCAGGAGTAGTGTTAATGAGGGCTTTTTGTTAAACACCTACCCATTTAAAGGGATTCTCAGTACAGTGTATTTAGACATAGGACAGTGGAGTGTCCTAGACTGTGACTTCCTTTGATTGTTCCATGTCAATCTCTTTGAATTTTGCAGCCACTTTTTACATCTTAATAAAATAGTACATTTGCTCATGATATTTTGAGAAGCTGCTTTGAAAAGTAGTGATACATTCTTGAAGAATTCCTCGTAGTTTTGAAGAAGGTTATTTTGTCCAGAGTAACAGATTGAACCAAGCCCTCTAAAAATGAAACTTGTTCTCTGTAATGTCCATTATTTTTTCTTTTGTAATTGTGACTGCTTGGCTTTGATCTACTACTGAGTGTTAGTCAGGATCAAAGTACAAAATACATTACCCTGTTAAAATTTGTTTTTATTTCCAGCATTCTTAATCGGACATCTCCCTACTTTCAGGGAGAGGTTTAGTTAATGTGATTGTTGTACACACTTGGAATTTCAGGCTGGTTAAGATGTATTTTGATTATGTTTGGATTTGCCATTCCAATAGTTTCAGAAAAGCAGAAAAGCTTTTGTCATTGGACTGTAATAGGGATATCTTTTATGTTTTAATGAAAACTTTCAGGAAACTAAAGTTTGGTAACCAGAAATTGTGGCCAAGTAAACCAAGTTGATGAAAAAAAGTGTTGTTCTTTTTGTAGCTCCAGGCTGCTTATTTTATACAACTGGAATAAGCAGATTAATAACTCACTTTGCTGTTATCAGCTTATCACTGAGCTTCTAGAGGTACTCTGTCACATTCATATAAAAAAAGATGCTTTAAAAGTGTGTGTGTATGTGTTTATAGGAAAAAAAAGTAACATAATGAAACACTTTCCAAAACCTAATAATGAATATAGAGTTATATAGAATCCTTATCTGTCAGCTCCTCACTGCACAAATTCAGGTGCACAATTAAACATTCTCTTTATTTTTCTTAATCATATTTTAAAATGAAAAAAAGCATTACAGTGTGATGCTAGCTCCAGAGCCATTGCTTGAAAGTTATAAAAATTCTGCTTAAAAACTCAGACTAAGGTGGAAAAGAAAACAGGAAAGGCAAATACGTTATTTTGCTAAGATATTAATTTACATTTTAATATCAAAGATGTTACAAAGGTAAGTTTGATTTTTATAACTTTTGGCATCTTCACATAGACAGAAAATTATGACAGCATTGATAGTTGGCTTAGCTTGCTTGTGTGACTTTTCTGCAGGCTCCAGAATAGTATTTTGTGCAGAGCCTGGAACAGTAAAGCTGATGTTTGTTCATAATGCACAGCATAGCCCGTGTTGCTCTTTGGTCATCACATAAACTCATATTAAGCATCTTTTTGTTCTGTGATTTCCGAAATCATGCCTTGATTTAAAACAGTAGTTTAGTTTTAGAAAGATGCTTTTATGCTGGAAAAGTAAGGAGAGCGGGGAAAATCACCTTCTACTTTCACAGCGTGATGTCTGGCAGGTGCTTTCATTGTTGCAGTTTTTAAAAAGTTAATCTGAGACCAAATGTATTTTTAAGAATATCTTAGAAGTGTTAAGTTTGCTTTTTTGAACCTGTGACCTCCTTACATTTGTGCTAAAGAAAAGGTGGATACCACACACAAGACACATCAACACTTGGTGTAGACTTGGAGACAGTTGGGGAAGTTCTGCAGAATTCTTTCAGTGTCTTTCTTATGGCTCTCCTGCTATCTAGAAATGGCTAGTGGAGTATTAACCAGAATGAAAAAATATCTGTACATTAAAGGGGGGGGGGAAACCAAAACAACCAAACAAACCCAAACCTGTTAAAACTATGGCTAATATACTTTCCTAGGGAAGTCTGGTTACATCCTTCTTAGAAGATGGAACACTTTGGAAAAATGTTCTTTGAGAAAGAAGAATGAAAATTGTCAAGTTGTGGGTTGGTTTTCTTGGAAAAAAAAAAAAGCCACCAACAAACCCTAACTAACCACTGGCTTCTGTTTCTATTCCTGTCAAAAGTTTCTCCTTCATCTTAGTTAAACCATTCATTTTCTGTTTTCCTACACAGGATAATCAAGGACTAGGACAAGGGGTCAAGGAGAGGAAGAGTGGATCCCTGTGATAGGGGTGCTGAATGGAAGCTAACATGCTATTTGTGCCCAAGAAGGGTAGCTAAAACCTGTTGATCAAGGGAAGGAGGATAGAAAATGACATTGGGAATTGTTTCTTTCCTATCATTTTGCAACTGAAGTTGTTACCAACTGGTGGCACTGGAGTGCATGTAGCCCATTGTTACTGAGGTTTTGCTCCAGATACAATGCTGTTACCAGCTTCACTTTGTACACTCTTGTGCAAGCTAAGCAATCAGACTAAACCTAAATTGAAACGAAAAGCGAGATGGCTTGTGGAGAGGACCTGTGCAACACAGTGACTATATGCAGCTTCCTGTCTGTACCCTATTAGGTTGGGTTGCTTTGTGTGCACGCTTGCATGGATGCCTGCTGAGGGACAGTCCGAGTTGAAGTTTGTAGTCTTGCTGCAAGTGTAACTATTGCTGAGTATCTCCATTTTTCAAGCACTGTTTCTACTTGATTGCTAGGGAAGCTAAAGCATACCAAACTAATCAGGGAAGTATATTTTATATCCTCTTTGTCTCTAGGACTTCCATATTCCAGGCTTCATAGTCACACTTATGTGGTTGTGACTTAAATGAAACTTTGTTTTTCAGGGAGCAAACTACTGCACTGCCATCTCCTTGTGCATGGGACTGGGAGCACAGCTGTACATCAGGCCCAAAGCATCGCACAGCAAGTAGACAGAGACACTCAAAAACCATCATTCCTCCCAAGGTACTAGTCTAGTTGCATCAGTTAGAGTTAGCCATTAGTTTAAAATTATGTATTCTTGTCATATGCTAGCTAAAATGTATATTTTTTTAGCTATGATTTTACAAGGTTTTAAGAAACTATACTTACTAGAGTAATACAATGAAGTCAGAACTAGTTATTTTGGATTCCCAAAGCAATTTAAAATTATTACATGCACAATCTCTTGATGATGTACAACAGGCCTTCAGAAGAAGAGAGGCTTCTGCAATGAACTCTGATAAAGTTATGCAAATAATAATGTACAGGCCTGTACTAGTTCAATTCTTAGCTAAACATTGGTAAATAATTGATTTAATCTATGAAGATTCAGCAAATATAAATATTTAGCATGGACTTGGGGATAAATAAATTACTTTAAGCACAGAGGGTAATATTAATGGGGATTGCTCAGTGACTCAGTCCTGGGAAACAGAATAGCCACACACAGGGAGAGTTGTTTTGCTGCATATTTTCTTATAGTACATCATTAAGGTAAATATAATCCTTTTGGCATATTAACCTTGCTTTTGAAACCTTTTCTGAAGTGCTTCTAAAAGGAGTATAAAAAGCATCCTTAGTTTTATGTGTCAATCGAACATGCTTAGCTTGTTTTTGTAAGTCATTAACAGATTAAAATATTAAGAGGAAAAAGTTGTTATGCCGATGTGTTCCAAAACTGTAATTGACTTATCTTTCAGTTTTGAGATGAATAGCTATTGCTGCTTTAGTTATTTACTTGGAAATGTGGATATTAGTTGTCCTGTCTTTCTAATATGTGACATACTTAACCAAAGCTACTCATCTGTTCAGTGCTCTGGGAGTGAGGAAAATATGATATCAGCGACACATAGCTACGCAGGAATGTCTCAACTGAGGTCTCCAGCAGACTCTAACATGTTCCTTAAAATAAAAACTTTCAAGGATATGGTATGGAAACCTTACATCAGGGAACATGGATAGTTGCAAGTTCAACTCTTAGCAAAAGAAACTCCAGAACCATGTATCCACAAGATCAAGATGCCTTAAAAGATGCATCCAGCCATCTTGTCTGTGAATTCGTAGGAGTTGTAGAACTGGCGAGTGAATGCCTGGGATGGCTGTGTCCATGTGCTTTCTCCATGATGATTGCTCTCACTGTTCTCCCTTGGACTCTTGCCAGCTCACTTCAATCATTCCTGAAAAACAGTAACCAAAAGTGGGCATGGTACCCTAGCTGGGACCTTGCTGTTACTGAACAGGGAAGCAGAGATGCTTTGTTTCTTAATAAGCTCATCAGCAGGATGCTTGCCTTAGTAAAAATAGGATGGGGAGGGGCAGATCTTTGAAGCATAGTTTTAGTGCTCTAGAGATCTAACTTGGCTGAAGAACTGCTATCTGGAACTTTGTCTTTTAAATTAACCCCTGTATCAGAAAAAGTAACACATTTTTGCATGTTTTCCATCTTGTGCATTCTGTTTATTCATTTGCTTGTTTTTAATAAGCATAATGATCTCCATGAGAATGGGATCTTTGTTTTCTTCATTGCTTTGTCTTAATTAATTTAAGCCATCACAGTTGATTACCGTTGTAAAGTTTTTGATGTTGTAGGGTTTGACTTCTAGTGAGGGAAGGCAGATAAATTGCTAAAAGCGGAGGATTGTTTCACAACCTTGTCAGGAGCAGTCAAGAAACATGGAGAAGAGAAGAAGGAAATGAGATGTACGCAAAATCAGTGTTCAAACAGAATATGCTTAATGTGCCTGCTGTTTAAAATGAACAAGCTGGGGCTAGGGAAGAGATTTCTTTTCAGGTGTTGATACACACTTTTTTATGATGTTCGAGGAGAAAAACAGTACACATTTGTGTGGTTTGGATCTGTTTAAACTACACTGTTATTTCATTCTTTAGAATAACAGTACTATCTTTTGTAGCTTCTTAAACTGATAGAGGTCGAAGTGCTTATGCCAAAGAAAGTTGGTTTAATTTCCACAGTCTGTAGAAGAAGGGAGTGGTGGGTATTTAGGTAAAGTCAGTGTTAAATCCCTGTTCTACTCCTTAGCAGTGGGTCAAACTATTTCATTTGCTTGCTGTACCAGTGTAATTTTCAAGACACTCCGGTGTAGTTTAGAACATTGCACAGATGAAAATGCGTTTAGAGCAAGCAGACTGTATTTCTTATTCTCCCAGCTGTGATTTTTATTAACTGTTATCAAACACTTCTGCATATTCTCATGCTGCTTTATATACACTGTTAAATCTGCTATACATCTGTATTTTCCAATTTGCATATTCTTTGCAAATAAAGTAACAATAACCAAAACAAGCAGTCTTCTGGGGTTTAGCAGAATAAATTTGTAATGTGTGAGATCTAGTAGAACTGTGACTAATATTTCAAAACTGTTGAGGAAAAAATAGACTATATTACTGTATTTCATACTGTTCGTATCTCTAGTGTTGTTCCTAGTTGTTCAGCATTTAACAGTGTTTCAAATTTTTTATGAACTTGAAATTGAGTTTATGATTGACTTAGAACAGTGCTGCTTCTTGCTCTAAATCATGTTTTGAATTTTGTTGATCTGGAGTGTCTAGGTAAATCTGTATGTCTAGGTTTAAAAAAATAAAAAATATCTGTTATCTAGAGAACATCAAAATAGGTGGCCCAGTGAGTGACAAAAGATTTTATACTATTGATTACCCCATCAAAGATCTGTATGAAGTGTGAGATGCTGTTTATGTTGGACTCTGTGTTTCTTCCGGGGACATCTGTCTTTTCTAAAATAACAGCCTTAGAATTGCTGCTTTGAGACCTGGAAAGTGTGTATAGCTGTTCATCCTTACACCAGACCAGAGATGGCCAACAGACCAGATCCTGCAGCTGCATGCCAAAATCTTTACGTTTCATAATCATCAGCTGTACTTTGGAAGTGGAGACAAGGGGCAGGGTAATGATTGCATCATGCTGCATTACGCTGGCACTTGAGTCATGCAGTAACCTCACAATGACAGGCTAATACAGGTGGAAGGAGACCTCAAGTGGTTTCTAGTACAATCTTGTGCCCAAAACAGGGTCAGCTGTGAGATCACAACAAGTTGCATGGAGCTTTACCCAGCTGGGGTTTGAAAACCTCCAAGAACACAGACTGTAGAACTTCTCTGCAGTGGGTCCATGGTTTGTCTGTCCTCATGGGGAAAATTTTTTCTCCTAATATACATCAGAACCTGTTTTGTTTGAACTTTTGCCCATTGTCTCCTATCTACTTTGCATCACTGAAGAGAACCTGGCTGCATCTCTTCAGTCTCCTCCCATCAGCACCAATGGGCTGCTGTTGACTGTCCTGAAGCCATCCTTCCTCCAGGCTAAACAAACCCAGCTGCCACACTTCCTCTTGCAGGGTTAGTGCTTCAGCCCCCACCATCTTGGTGACCCTTTGTTGGACTTACTTCTACACATGGTAGCAAGTGCTAAGATAGTACTCATGGCATCTCCTCTCCAGTCTGCCCAAGACAGAGATTAAGATTACTGTGCCATACATGTGACAACGCCAGTGTAGAGCTATGTGTTTGAACCATATGTAGCTCCTGAGCAGTTTGAGAGTCAGAGGTCAGCTACCTACACATCCTCTAATCCTGAAGGTTGAATCTGTTAGGGCCCAGCTTACTATATAAAGAACCGGACGTAATTGGATTTATGAATCATTTAAGTAGGACTGGGCTGACTGATTTGTGTGGTTTTGCAGGCTGATGACAAATGGCAGTCTAAAGAGATTGCCAGGAAGGGGGAAAGGCTGTTTGGCAACATGGTATTTTTAGAAACTTCTATAGTGCCTCTCATCACAGGATCATGAACACTTGCTTAAAAACAAAAGCAAAACTGATACCTCTGTTCAGACAGTTCAACAACTGGACTACCAGCCTCCCAGTATCTCCTGCTGAAATCAGTTCCCAGCTGTTAAGGGAGTTGCCTGTGTTTGCCATGCTGTCCAGCAGCACTACCAAATATTGAACTTTAACATTTAAAGAAACAGAAAAATAATTGATTGTCAGAGGGGCAGGTTAAAAGGCTTGATGGTGGAGAGGAGGCAGAGAGAACCTGAATCACAACATGGTAAGAAATCTTGGTGGCTGCAGGCAAGTTGCTGAGTAGCCTTACGTGGTTGGCAGGAGTAACTGTGAGAGGCAACTGCTTGTTTTAAATTTGCATTCTGTAGCATAGTGTTAAATGGGTGTTCCCTCTGTGGATGCTGGAAGCAGCACAACTGCTTCATTCACAGTAGCATTAGATAATTTATGGAATATGTGCTAGGTTTTGCATGACTCAGACTCTACAGCAAGTGATCTCTCTAAATTAGAGCTACACAGACCATGGATTCAATCTGATTGTAGGCAAACAATGTCTGCCTTGATTACTTAAACTGAAAATCTCAACAGAAAATGTGTTCACTGCAAGTTATTTGCATGCTTTTCTTAAAGTTAACACCAATTAATCTTTCCGTTAATTTTAAAATTTCTGCATGCGTACATAACATTTCATGAAATACCCTGCACATGATACTGCTTTGTACAGTTATTGCACATGCAGAATAGCTGGTCCTAAACACTGCAGAGGACAGAGCTGCACATTTATAGCCCAGCTCATGTAATTTTGACATGGTGCTTGTACCCAGCCTTTAGTCTTCATGATGCAGTATCCCTTCCAGAACTGACTACAACTGGACCTGCACCTCCCATTTCAAAAGGAGACTAATAAGTGAAACATGCATGCAGCAATGCCTCCAAACACTCAAAGTGCTCAGGGACCTGCATAGATAGATCAGACCATTTGTCTGGAGCTCCTGCCCCTCTTCTGACTGTTCTGCTGTCCCAGAAGAATTTTGGCTAGGTATTCTGTATCCACATTTAGGGGTCTTGTGGTGTTTAAGAAAAGCTGAGACAGGAGAGGTTATATCTAATTATATATTTAATAATGTGCTTCTTTGAGCTGCAGTTTAGGAGTTTGGTTTTGTTTTCCTTTGGATTACATGGGAAGAGAATGGAGATGCTGTCCTCCTGTGGAGTAGCTGCTGGGTGAATTGAGCACCTGTTCTCCCTTTTCCTGCCACAGGAGATGGGAACTTGAGCTGCCGGAGAAGTTTCTGCAGCTCTCATCACTGTTTACACTGATATGTTGTACCCTTCCATTTTTTGTTTAGTTGGCATCATCCTGCCCTCGTAAGGCCTACCTGCATAACCACCCTGGGAGGACATCTTGGTCAAAGAGCAGGCCTGAAAGGTCTGAAAGTTTGTTCTCTGTGTTTAAATTGGAGTATAAATAACTTGGAAATTGTTACTTCATTGTTACATCAGTCCATAGCATTAGTGTGGGCATCTGGGCCCTTGGCCAAGCTCTAGTGTAAGCATGAGCACTAGAGGCCACTTAGTGCTCACATTTGGAGGCTGGTATTGGAGGATTTATTAATTATGGCAGGTTAGCTGTTTGGTTTGGGAAGAGAAATAACAAAGCAGGAAAGGATATCTGTCCTCTCCTCTTACAAGTGAGAAATTTTGTGGATAAACATGGGAAATATTTTGATAAGACCACATGGATTATTTTCCATCTGTTATTGCAGGAAACTAAATGGAGACAAACTGATAGGCCCTTCCCAGATGGTGATTCATGATAAGGGACGGAAAAGCAGCCTATCTTGCTTGCATAACTGGGGTCAGTTCCTGCATCTCTGTTAGACTTACCTCAGGCTAGCTAAGTGTGTTTACCTTGGTTGCTGCCCTACATCTTGGGGAAGTATAGCCTCTATTAGTAATAATACCTCATTGCTTTGATAAAGTCACAGAACATGCCAAAAGGAGGCTTTAGGTCAAGCCATAGGTTTTGTGTGGAACAAGAAATAATCTTCCTTGGCCTTATATGGGGCCTTAGATTGCTCTGCCTGGCACTGCCTGCACTCCTCAAGAGGTAGTGTTTTGTGGGAGAATCAAGTGCTCGCTCTTTGTCTTCTCTGAGAGCCTGTGTGGAAGGAAGCAGCTGCAGGAGGCTGGTACAATACTTTATGCTGCTAGAAACTCAGTATATGTGTTAAGAGACTGCAGTCACAGGGATCTAGTGGCTTCTCCTTTCCCTGTCCCACCTCATGTCTGACAAATTCTCTTTTTGAAAAAGTATATTGCCATCCAGTTTAAAACAGAAGTTTTTCTTGCGTCTAAAACTACCTAGTTGTCAGCAGCAAAATCATGTTGTTTTCATTGTGTTGTGTCTTTTCAACAAGTACTGGACAGTGGATTTCTCTGCTGGTGCTGTGATGGAATATCCTATGATGATGTTGCCAGCCAGTGCTAGCTCTTTGGAAAGTTGCCTCCAGATTGCACAGGTGTACAGAAGTGCACATTGGTGTGGAGAGTGACAGCTGTTTGGCCTTGCCATGCTGTGTCTCATGGAGAAATTCTTGGTGCCAGATGCTATCACAGGATCCTTTGTGTGCGAGGAGCCTGGCCCCCTATGCTTCATTTTTCCAGGTGGTTATACACCAGAGTGCTAGTGTTGCAGCAAAAGTTGTATGGTATCACTCACTTGTAAAACTAACTGAAAGGAAAGACCAGATGAAAGAACAAAGTTCACAATTTGGCATTTGTCTGCCTTTTTCTCTCTTCAAATTTGAGGGTAGGCTAAACAAAGTAACAGGCTGTTTGCATTCTTTTTTTTTTAACTGTTGTTTTAAGAAAGCTCTTCCCTTACAGTTTGTCCTCATTCTAGTTTCTTCCTTCCAAGAGTTGATTCAAGTATTGCCTCATCCACCCAAAATAGTATAAATCCAGGAAGACGGCAGCACTGGGAAAGAAGTCTTTATTTCTGAATACAAGTGTGGTTCAATTTTTGCCCATCTTCTCCTCCTTAGTGCTTTTAGTGACCATGCATTTCTACAAGCTCTTGAGAATAACTACCTCAAATACGTGCTTTTTTTAGCATATGTAATTATAGCCCCAAATTCAAGCAATTTGACCTCTGAATTAATAGCAGCCATTTTGACTGTCAAGACTGATGTGGAGAGGCTGTTATATGGTGGTAAAGAAACCTGACCAAAGGCTGCAGATTTGAGGAATCCATCAGCTGTGAGGGGGCCTTCACATTCACGTCCTCCTAAAAACACACAGACAGAAAAGGTGGATGTTGCTGGTGCATGTCTGTTTGACAGAGCAGTGCTATGGATACTGCCCAAAAGCCTCATGTCAGAAATGCTGACCGGCTCGGGCCACGCGCCCCATCGCTCCCGTTTATCCAGTGACAGGCGTCAGCTACTGGCCGCTGCCAAGGGCAAGAACACAAGAAATATTTTTGTAAATGGAGAATAACAATTCTTTTCTTCCCAGGGAGAATGAAAATGTTTCTTCGCCTCCCCGGGGCGCTTGCAGGCATGATTGGCTGGCGGCGGGGGCGGCCGGGCCCCGGCAGGACAAAGTCTCTCTGTGGCGGGCTCCTCAGAGCCGGCTTTGTCCTACCGGGCTCCAGTCGCCCCGCAGGGCTCCGTCGCAGCCCCTCGCCAGCGGCCCGGTCGGTTCCCTCGGGAGGCGGAGGCGGGAAAAGCATTCCCGAGGCTACTGGGACTGACCGCCAGCCCCCGGGGCTGGCGATGTTACTATGGGAGCGACGCAGGGCTCCGCCGGGAGCGGTCCGCGGGAGCCCACGGTGAGGGCGGTGCAGGTCGGTAGCATCCCGTCACACACCGCGCTCCTCCGCCGGTCGGGGTCGCCTTCCGGCACCCCCTGTCCCGGCCGTGTCCCCCAGGGGGCCAGCGGGAGGGCACCTGTGGCACTGTACGAGGGGCGCGAGTAACATCGACGTGCAGGGGTATTTGCAACCCGCGTAACTCACCTGCGGCCGCGGCGACACTGCCGAGCCTCGCCGGGATCGCCCGCCCTTCGGGCGGAGAAGCCGCGCATGTCAGCCGGGGGAGGACCTGCTTAGTGTGGGCTGCGCGTGTGCTCCGCGCTTTCCACCGGCTCGGGCTGGCTGAGACAATGCTGGAGCCGAGCGCGGGGGAATCCCATGTTTTTTCAGTTAAATGGGAGCAGGGAGGCAGCCTGGCCTCCGCAGTGCTGACCGGTTCCCGCGGCACCAGAAGGCGACACGTACCTTTGTATTTTAAATGCTGGCAAGTCAGTATTTTAACCGAAAATACTCTAGTTTCTGTGGAGGAACAAACTCCCGAGTCTGATAAAGAAAGTCCTCTTCTCCCTCGCCCTGGCCCCGGCTTTTTTATTTTCTTTTTATACTGTCAATTGCTGAACTTCAGTAATCAATGTAGCTATGAAGCGCTTAGGAGTACCACAGCATCTGTCAGGAGTGGAGGGACCGTGTAGTGTGCGTGCCAGCATGCAGGAAACTGAATTTATCTGTAGTCATTTCCCTCACCGTCGCTAAAATGTGGATGGAAGCCATAAATACAACTTATTTATGCCTCATACTTTGTTCTGTTGCTTGTAGAATAATTAGTACTCCAAGTATCCTCTTTGTGTATGAAATCTGTGTTCATATTAGCCTGTGTCCCATACTGCATGTGTTAGTGGTGTTTATTGGCCATCAGTGAACTACCAGTTGATTCTTTTATGCAATTATTTCCAGAGTGTGTGTATATGCGTTGGTGTTTTTTGGTTTTTGGTGTTTTTTTTTGTTTTGTTGTTGTTGTTTTTTGTTTTGGGGGGGTGTTTGTTTGTGGTTTCTGTTTTGTTTTTGGGGAGGTTTTGTTGTTGTTGTTGTTATTTGGGTTTTTTTTGATGGCTTGGGGTTTGTTTGTTATTGTGTTTGTTTGTGGTTTTTTAACCACAAAGGTTGTGCTAACTGTACTGTATCACTCCCTCACCTGTACTATCCCAATGTATTTGACACTTCCCTTGCTGCAGTAGGTGTAATCGCTTACTGATGGCTCTGGTGAGAGAAATAGAAATACACATAATAATGTGTCGGTGACTTGCCTTGCAGGGGTTTTTTGGGTATGAAGTTTACATCTGTTGACCTGGGATGGATGGAAAGTCTGACTTGTGCACATTTGAGGTATCGTAGTTACAGAGCCTGTATCTACAGACATATACTTGACATGGCTGTTGCTTAAATACTTCATTTAAAAAAAATTAGGGTCAGTATGGAATAGTTCCTGAAGTAAGACACCTTGCAGTGTATTTCAGCAAATGTTGAGATATACTGCTAGACCATGCTGTCTGTCTCCTTCCATTTGCCTCAAATAGCAACATTTTTTCGACTTGCTTTTATCAATATTGATGGAATCCTTTTGAAGTTAATGACAACGTTCTGTTGGCTTGATAAAAAGTATGGGTTGTCGGGCTTCAACTCAGTATATGGGGTTTCTTCAAACTGTTTTAGGGACTGCCTTTCATGTAAAGAAATAAGAATTAAATGGTTTGCATAAAGCTTCTTTTTGTTTCAGAGCTGTGAGTCCATGCAGTATGGCAGTAGGTTGTATTGGCTCTCAATTCAGTGCCAGCTTCTCTGTCAGCAAAAAGAGAGCTTTGGCTGATCTTTCCTTCTGCCTTTTGTGTGAGACTGTGAGAAAGCTCATGTTTCTTACGGGGAGTGAACTTAAGTAGGGAGACATTGTTGGTGTAGCTACTGCAGTGCTTATATTCCTTATAATAGAGTTACTAATAAGGCCAAAATTCCATTTCTTTTATAAAGACAACTGCTCATTAATTTGTAAAAAGAGACAGAAAAATAATCTGGAGAGATACTGCGGCTCTGATTTCTAATTTCCTCTTTATTTTTCCTAATGAAGCTGTGCAAACAATATGAAGTTTATAACTGTACTAGGAATTCTGTTTTTCACAGCTTGTACTTATTAGGACTATGAGACAAATGAGGATTCAACTGACATTGGAAACATTTTTGGAGTCTTTTTTATAACAGAAAGTGGTAAGTTGCAGTATTTTCGTAGGAAGCTGACCTCATTGATACTGCAGGAATCTTTTTTGAATTACCTGAACTGTACACGATTTATGAGGCAAATAGTATAGTATAATTCATGACTGTGTTAAAATTGCAAATGAACTTAAAATAACTTTGTTTTTTAAAACCATATTTGGAATGTACTGTTGCAAAAGACTGAGGAGAAAAAAACTCCAGGTGCAATTAGGTAGGAGATAAGAAAGCAGAAGTTTTAATGAGCCTCCAGGCTCTGGGAATACAAAAGTATCGCTCCCGAAAGGTGGATAATTTCCTTTCCTTTTTCAAAAACTTCCTCTGCTGTGTCTCTCCATACAATAGTGTCATCAATGTATTGTATGTGTTCTGGAGCCTTACCCTTCTCTAGTGTAGCCTGAATCCATCCATGGCAAATGGTGGGACTGTGTTCCCCCCCCGGGGCAGCCGTTTCCAGGTGTCCTGCACGCCCCTCCACATGAAAGCAAACTGTGGCCTGCACTCTGCTGCTAAGGGGATGGAGAAGAACGCATTTGCAATATCGGTGGTGGCG
Organism: Neopelma chrysocephalum; assembly: GCF_003984885.1. Lineage (NCBI taxonomy): Eukaryota > Metazoa > Chordata > Aves > Passeriformes > Pipridae > Neopelma > Neopelma chrysocephalum. The sequence continues at coordinate 1,143,450 of NW_020925569.1, forward strand.
TACCACTTCACTGCCTTGGACTCCAGTTCGTACTGGAGCTCCAACAAGTCTGGCACAGTGGCACTCAACCGTAGGGTGACTTCATTTAAGCCATGACAGTCCACAGTCAGTCTCCATCCTCCATCAGACTTACGTACAGGCCAGATGGGGCTTTTGAAGGGTGAGTGAGTCTTACTAACCACCCCTTGGCTCTCCAGCTCTCAGATCATTTTATGGATGGGATCACAGCGTCTCAGTTTGTTCGGTACTGTCGTCTATGCACTAAATAAAGGACTTACCAAGAATTTTGTGTGATCTGTGCTGATAGGACAGATGTGTATTGCAAATAGCAGCCTTAAGGCAGAATTATGTTCCTGAATGCATCTTAACTGAGGTGTACAGTGTAAACCAATATGTACATGCAATTATTCTCGAAGCTGTGTAACAATAAAGCATCATCTAACTTACTGAATAGCAGGAAAGATGCCTTCATGAACCCTTCGGCATCTCTATCCCGCAACCTCATAAACAGTAAAGAAGAAAATGCTTCTTCAAGACCTGCAATACTAGCAGTTAACTAAGCAGGCAGATGATCAGCAGCAGCTTTCCAGGTGTTTGTTTTGTGTTGTGCCCCATTGTATAATCAGAGAGCAATATCTTTTTACATATTCAGGTGTTGTAGTCTCTGTCTGATTAACGACACTGCATGAGTGTTTCATAACTGAATTTTTGATGGTTCTTGTTAAAAACCCCCCAGCTCTGATCTACGGCATCCTAATACAGCTACAAGAAATGATACACCTATCCATTACTAATGTAGTTATTACTTTAATAAGTATGTGCTTAGACTGCGTATCTTTCTCTTGCATGTGCATGCCTATTCTGTGATGAGAAAGCATTTCTCTTATGAGTGCTTACGCCTTATGATTCTTAGTATGAACTTTTTGGAGAGAATGCAGGATGTCCAGCTAGACTGTCATTCTAGGCTCCACAAACAAAGCTGTGAGAGGCAAACTGTTGGCCTTTGAACTGAGCAGCTTGCTGCCAGGCTCAGTACTTGGCACTGATTGCTATTCTTCCTATGTTCCAGCACTTGGAAAAATCTATTGGATAAATTGGGTTTCTTCTAAGTAGCCATGGCTGAGGATTCTTCTGTCCAGCCAGTGTTTCAGAAGCTTTTTGAAGAGCTGCAGACAGCATGAAAAACAACTTACATTTTTGATTTATTTTCCTAAGTAATTTTTATTCCAGAAATAAAAATTGGTCAGTTGTTTTGGTTATTCTGTTCATGGAGTTGATACATTATTAAGGCAATTGAAGTGACAGCATAGCTAATTGGTAGCATGTGTGTGCATGCTCCTCAGATGATGCCATCAGAACTCCTGTTTCTGTGTAGATCTGTACTTGTATAGTTTTGTCTATGGGCTAAGTAATGATTGCAGTTTGGCTGTAAATGTTTATTTTCTAGCACTGAAAGATTCCTTGAAGTCTTGCAGTTTAGCATCAAAGTGGGGATGTTGTTTCTGACTGGTACTTTGGCCGGAGCTCCCTTTCAGTTGCTGACAGCTGACAAATACTTGTATGTGCTTTACCTAAATATGATTGTGTACAGCAGGTCAGGTTGCAAAAAACCCTAGTGTCAGACTTTTAAAGACATAGTGTTGATTGCCGACAGACGGCTACTGACAATTCCAACATCTGCTATAAACTCAGCTCCCCTTTGGCAATTGTTCTTCCCTAGCTATTTGTGTGCAATGCCAAGTGCACCGGAAAGATTTAAGGATAAGTTAAAATGGGAGAAGAAGGCAGAGAGATCTTCAGTCATGTGCCTCATGACACATTTTTCAAGCTATTGGTAGAAGGTGAGAAGCCCTGTACCAGAGTACTGTTGATATATGTGTCTTGGCTGTCCCTTCAGTGTATGTGAAATACTTGTGTGGATGTCTTGAGTATGTTTTGTCATTTTCTGTGTGCCTTTTTGTTTGGCAGGTTATTATGATGCCTTTTTAATTTTAATGTTCCTAGGGTGTTAAACTATAGAATTTAATTCATTAAATTTCATCCGTTAACCTCTCTGCCTGTTTTTATAATTTGACCTAATTTTGAGTTCCTTTTTCAAGCTTTCTTTTCCTGCTTTGCCTTATAGAAGCCAGCACATAAGTTCCTGATGTCTTCTGCAGCAATAAGGATGGACTGAAACTCTTGGATCACAAATTATTTGAAAAAAGGATTAAATTTTTCTTACCTTTTTTAAATCTTTTCTGTCTATAGGCAGGTACATTACTTCATTTTCTTTCAGATGGGAAACAAGCAAAAAACTTCATTATTGTTGCTTCTGCTTTGTGTGTCAGAAGGTTCTTGAAGCGTATAATGCTCTTTCATGTGACTCAGACCACAAGAAGAAAACTGTCTGTTCCAAATGTGAATTGAGAATGAACTTTTAGTTGCTACCAAAGTGAGCTTTGCTCTGGATGGTAATTTAATGGAAGCATTTCTAAACCTTAATGATTCTAAGCTGTTGAGTTTCATTTTAGTAAATGCAAAAGGATTCTCTTGTTTTTCTTTCTTAGTTCTTTTCAAAGCCTCATGTGGTATCTGAAAGTTGCAAAAGGATGAATAAAACTTGTTCTGTTGCTGAGCTTGTTCTGGTTAGCTTATTCTTTGTGTATTCAGCTTGCAGTTCAGTGGAAATGGCACTATTTTATAGGCATGTGTCAGTTTAGTTTCATTTAATGGTTCGAGCGAAGCCTGAAGTTCCTTATGTTGATGTTACATGCACGTGAAGTGTTGACTTGGTAGAAATATTGCATCAAGGGCTCTGGTTTCAAATTGGTCTGCTGGCATCCTTTCAAGTGAAGAAAGAATGGCTGCAGATAAACTTAGATTAGTGCTTTAAGAATTAACCAGCCATGTGAAAGTTACTATCTTGACACTAAAGAAAAGGGGATCTGACTTCACCCCTCTGTCCCTTGTGTTGATTTATTGCTTATTGGATGACTGCTGTCATTAACACTATTGGTAGGAATAATTTCTACATAAATTGAATTTGAAATGTTTCCCATAACAATGTGTTGAGATGTTAGCAAAGTCACGCATACCATGTGCATAACTGCATGGTATACTTTGAGTTCACATCCAGCCTTGCAAAAGGATTGAGGAGAAGGAATGGAAAATACTTGAATTTTACCATTCTCATCTGCCCTTCTATTGTTTTCTTACCTCAAAGTGTTTTATCAGCATCAGGTACGTGGTGAATTTTAGTGTAATACTACTTTATGTTGGATGACAGATTGCTGATGACACTGTCCCAGGAAAATTCAGAGCTGTGGGGAGCCTATATGCTTTTTTTTGTTTGAAAAAAACAAAAAGGCCTTTGAAGGCTTGAGGAGGAAACTGTTGTGAGCAAAGTGATTCTGAATGTGTTTTACTGAAGCAGGTGCAGCTGGCTTAATCCACTGTCTCGTGGTATCTGAGGTGTTGGGAGGGGCTGGATGATAATTTGTTTGTTTCCTCTTCTTATAAATGTATTGTGAGGAGTATCAGTGTAAGACTTACAGACCTAAACCCTTCAAATGCAATCCATAGATCTGCATTTGCATCTGAGCATGACACTGTATGGATGACGGAAAAATTACTAAACTCTCTTTTGCAACGGATTTTGTTTTCATTTTAAATACAGGGTGCAAGACACATTAAACGTTAGGAGTGAACATCAGCAGTGCTCTCTGGCATGACTGAGTAGGCTGTTGAGACATCTTGAGAGGGAGAGGTGATTTGCTTAAGACCTTGAAGGCAGGATTGTGGTGGGAGAAGGAAAGGAATGCAGAGAGGCATGACTGGTGTGATTAGAAAACAGTGAAGAGGTGGCTAATAAATTGAGCTGTTTGTTGTGGCACGTATCAGAATGATGCTGAACATATAGCTTAAAACAGATTAATTTTATAGAGTTTTGGTATCTTTTGAATTGTCAATTTTCAACTTTTTTTTTAAATAGAAAGTTGAATTATGTTATTACTGTTATGGAAATTTTAATGCATTTGAAGCTTTTCTTTATCTAACTTGTGTATCAGTGTGACCTTTTGTTTGACATTTGTGTTCTGTGAGGTTTGTGATATAGCATTGGTAATTGTATGAAATGCATTGTATTGTGCGAATTTTATGGAGTTTTAGTCTTAGATGTGGTCAAATGTACCACTAAATTTTAAGCATTACACAGAACTATATTCAGGTTTATTTCCTTCAGCCAAGAAAAGAAAGCTAATGTGACAGTATGTAATCTTACTACCACAGAAATGCTCGACTCAAAGTAAAATGCTTCCAAGAATATGGGATATCATTCTTCTATTAATAGAGTTAGAACAAAGGCTATTAGAAACCTTAACAGGGAAAGACAGTCTGGTTTGGGATGAACCTTGGAAACTGACAATTGGACCATTGTGTGAATAGTCTTGCATTATGACTGGATGATTAAATATAAATGCTGACCTGATTGGATTTTATCCCAGTAATGAATTGGTCTTTCAAAAAACAGTTGCAGGAAGCAGTAGACATGTACCCAGCTTGTTTTTGTCAGATTCCAAAGCTACAGGTGTTGAATAACAAATGGAATAGCAGAAGTGTATTTTCTCACCAGCAATCTCTTGATGCTAGAGTCAGTCACTTGTACTGCTTGGTTTGCTATTTGAATATGGGTGCAGAAGGACAAAGCATTCAAAACCAGTAGCAGTACAAGGTGTACCACTGAAGTTGAATGAAATTATAGTTAGAACTTTGGACCATGCAATGCATATGATGCTTTGGGTTTTTTTAATTTCAATTTTTATTTTCTTAAGATGCCACAAGAGTAAAAGCTATGCCTTGGCTGTAGGGAAAACTAAATAAAAAATTAAGTTAACTGTGAAATAAAATAAGTGCACCCACCATTCCTGAAGTGCCTCATTTCATAAATTTTTTCTTCTAGCTTAATGAAACTTATTATGCACACCTACTGAGTTTAATTTACCTCATCATCAAATCCTGATACCACAAGTACACAAGAACAAACTTTTTTCTGATTATGCCAAGGAAAAACGGTCCTCTTGAACTTAGTTGTTGCACAATCTGCTGTAGCACTTTGATTCTCACACTTAATTTGTGTGGGGATCTCAAGGAGCAGGAGGTGCAGAAACAGTGTCACTGTAAAGAAATGTGTTAAGTCTACAGTTAAAGTGCACGAAGGTGGCTAAGTCAGAGATAGCCTTTAAAACTAGTGTTGACTAGGTGAACTGAAAGTCCAGTGTCTCTTCAGTAGTGTTACCTTCTAGTAGTGTGTACAAAAAAACCCCTTACTGCTGCCATAGTCTGTATGACAAGGTGAAAGTCTAGAAAATTGTTCAGAAAACAAAACAGCAAATAAACTCTTTGTTTTCAGTGTGTCTATACGGATGCGACATAGGAAGTATAACTGGTCTTTCATCCTTTTACCTGGATTAATTTTGATCAACTGAAATTGCTCTTGGCTTCCAGGTTTTTATCTCCTGAAGCCATGCTGAGCTTTTGCAAGACTGGGCATATGCTGTGCCCCAGGAGGTGAGATTTGTTCTTTTCTTTAGAACCCCTTCAACACCTATTGGAGAGTAAATTGACATTTCTCCACTGGACTAGTGCTGTATGTCTCAGAACACTTCTAGGAAAAACAGCTGCTGGCTATCCTCTGTGAAGCAATTTATGAAAAGTAAGAAATCTTTGATGAACAAACTGTTAGTTGCTAGAGTGTTCCCTCCAAAGAAACTGTTAGTTGCTAGAGAGTGTTCTCAAGAGAAACTGTTTTCTAAAAAATAAAATCATTTAAATGGGAGGGCAGGGAAATGGGTTCTGGGTTGTTGGTGGTTTGTTTGTTTTTTTCTGAAATGGCAGTTTTGTATTTCCGTTAAAGCTGTTCACTCACAAATTTTGAAGAATGATTCCTTCCTGTTGGGGGAGCACTGGAACAATTTTACCAGGGTGATAACAGAACTGTTGTTGGGCAAAAGATAGTGAAGAGAACTTAATCCTGAAATAGATCTCAGCTGAATTTTTATGAGTTTCAGGTATTGGTAGGTAAGACCTCAGAATCTTGCAGCTGTGCTGTGAATACAATCGGTTTCTTTTTTTTCTGTCCTCATCTTGAACAGGCTTTTGTTTCATTTGTGATGAGATATTGTACTGGTTTGCGATGATGCATGTGTATACATATAAACCCAGTAGAATTCAGCTGTAACAAGTGTAAACTACTCTGCCTGTGTCTTCCACGTCGTTACAGAAAAGTTTAGAAGTTTTGCATGTGTACTTTTACTTGGTATAACACATGGAGGTTATAAATTGATGCTGAGTTAGTGTTCTGAATTTATCACACCCTGCTGGATAAATACTGCTTTTTGCCCTTCTCACCATCACTCCCCTACCCCCCCACTTCCATCTCCAATCCTCATCATGGTAAATGAAGACCTGTTCCTGACAGTATCACAGCAGTTCACCTGGCTGCTTTTGTATTAACCCGCTTCCACAACAAGTGGAGAGGGAATGGGCAGTTTTTAAAAAGATAGTTGTTCAATAAACATCATTGTTTTAAAAAGCCACCACAAAACCCTTAGTAATTTTTGCATACTAACTTGAAATGATTAACTATTGCTCTTGATCTCTGAGATCACATGTACTGTGAAATACAAGTGAATGAGTTTTAGGAAATACCTCTGTGTGTGTGTTGCTTGACTTTTCTGGTGTAATGAGACATTAATCTTCTATGTCAGCAAAATCAAGACCTTAGAGGACCTCATAGTTCTTTCTGAAAGTGTAAACTGCTTAAGTTCAGGTTAAAAGTAGTTTGGAAGAAAATTTCACTCTGAAAATGTAAATATAATTCTGCTTTTTACTGTTAAGTTCTAAATTGTAGCATTGCTAATTTTCAGGTACCTATTGTCATAATGTCTTGGTGTCTCTGTTGAGTAATGTGCATGATTTATTTTGGAGTACCAGATTTTCTCTAGAACATAAAACTGCTCGGGGAATATGTTTATTTCCTTTGTATAAACAGTGCAATTAATTCACCACATTATCTAATGTGGTGAAAAGGCACTTAATGAAACTGGAATCACTAAAAATACAACCACAGGCTGTTTGATGATAGGATATGTGCTTGAGATGAAAGGAACAAAACAAAAAGAACCGAACACCTTGTTTTAACATCAGAGTTTCTGTCATCTTTAGTATGAAAAAAAAGTTTTGGAATAGGATTTTGTCATAATGAGAATTCTGGGATTTTTTTTTTAACTTCTACAAACTATATTTATAAAAATCACTCAAACGCCAATCCTTTTGAGGAATAAATAAATGAACTTGTTGTGTATCTTGGAGCCCAGTTCTCCAGCAGAAGGAGTGGCCAGCGGCGGTGTTCCTGCAGCCGGGAAGAATTCCCTGACCTCCCTTTCCCTGCGGGGCGGGCCTGTGCGCGGCGGCGCAGCGCCCCCTGGCGGCGCTCCGGGCACTACCGTGCGCCCGGCGGCGGGGGCGGGAGCGGCCGAGGGAGACCAGCGATGTGGGATCCTTCTGGAATACTAATTCCTACTTGGTTTGGTGGTGCCTGCTCTGTACTTTGAGGTGCCCTGCAAATTCAGCAGGAGATGGCAGCGCAGTTCCTAGTGCTTGTACGACTTTGTAATATGCAGCATGAGGCAGTGAAGGAGAAGCAGGCTTGCTTTCTGTTAATCAGTGCCACTGGGACAGATATATTCAGTGTGTATATATGTATATAAAAAATATCTTTTTATCATAGAAAATAGAATATCCTAAGTTGGATGGACCCACAAAGATCATCAAAGTCCAACTCCTGGCCCTGCACAGAACTATCCCAACGAGCCACACTGTGTGCCTGATAATATCATCCAAATGCTTCTTGAACTCTGTCAGGCTTGGTGCTGTGACCATTTCCCTGGGAAGGCTATTCCAGTGCCCAACCACCCTCTAGGTGAAGAACTTTTTTCTGATATCCAACCTAAACCTCCCCTGACACAACTTCAGGCTGTTCCCTTGGGTTCTCTCACTGGTCACCACAGAGAAGAGATCAGTGTCTGCCCCTCCTCCATCCCTCATGTGGAAGCTGTAGAGTGCGATGAGGTCTCCCCTCGGTCCTCCTTCTCTCCAGGCTGAACAGACCAAGTGACTTCAGCTGCTCCTTTTACAGCTTCCCGTCCAGACTATTCACCATCCTCGTTGCCCTCCTTTAGATGGTCTCTAATAACCTGATATTTTTCTTATACCGTGATGCCAAAAACTGCACAAAGGACCTGAGATGAGGCCGCACCAGTGCAGAGCAGAGCAGAACAATCAAATAGTGTATAGTGTATTTTCTCATAGTCTTAAGTACACTTAAAGCCACTTAGGAACTTTCATTTTACTGTCTTTTCCATTAAAAGTTTTTTAGTTTGTTCCTTTATTTCCCTGCTCCTGGCTGGGTGGCCAGTCCCAAAGAGTGGTGGTGAATTGGGTTAAAGCCAGCTGGTTGCTGGTTACAAGTTGTGTTCCCCATAGTTCAGTACTGGGCCCAGTCCTTTTTAATATGTTACTTGATGATCTGGACGACAGTAAGTTGGGCAGGAGCGTTGATCTGCTGGCGGGCAGGAAGGCTCTGCAGAGGTGTCTGGACAGGCTGGACCCATGGGCTGAGGCCAGTGGTATGAGGTTCAATAAGACAAAGTGTCAGGTTCTGCCTTTTGGTCACAATAACTGCCTGCAGTGCTGCAGGCTTGGGGCAGAGTGGCTGTAAAGCTGCGTGGTGGAAAAGGACCTGGGAGTACTGGTTAACAGCAGCTGAACATGAGCCAGCAGTGCCCAGGTGGCCAAGAAGGCCAGTGGCATCCTGGCTTGTATTAGAAATGGTGTGGCCAGCAGGACTAGGGCAGTGATCATCGCCATGTCCTTGGCACTGGTGAGGCCTCACTGCAGATTCTGTTTTGGGCCCCTCACAACAAGAAAAACACAGAGGCTCTGGATCATGTTCACAGAAGGGCAACAAAGCTGGTAAAGTGTCAGGAGCACAAGTCCTATGAGGAATGGCTGAGGGAGCTGGAGTTGCTTAGCCTGGAATAAAGGAGACTCAGGGGAGACCTTGGTGCTATCAACAAGGACATTTTAGCCAGGTGGGGTTCAGTCTTCTTCCATGTAAAATGTGACAGGACATGGGGAAACGGCCTCAAGTTGTGCAAGGGGAGATTTAGATTGGATATTAGGAAAAATTTCTTCATAGAAAGGGTTACCAAGCATTAGAACAGGTTGCCAAGGGTCGTGATTGAGTCACCATCCCTGGAAGTATTTAAAAGCCATGTAGATGTGGCACTCAGGAATATAATTTAGTGGTGAACCTGACACTATTAGGTTAACGGCTGGACTCAATGATATTGGAGACCATTTCCAACTTGAATGATGCTATGATTTAAAAACATAAAATCTGGTTTTCCTATCCTTCTATATCCTTAAAAGTGAAGCTTCATCTGCTGTCTGAGTTGATCTTATATGCAGTTTTGCTATCTTCCTTGGCCTGTCAGTTCAGCTCACAGAAATGGCAAGAGAGTAATTCAGTGAGGAAAAAATGAGTAGGTTTTTGTTGCTTTAGAAAGTTGTTGTGGCTTACTTTTTAAGAGCTAAACAGCAGAATTTGCAGAGTGAGTCAAGGGGCTGCATAAAAATGAGGAAGAGTGTGGAAGTTGTTATGGTCAGAAAGAATTTGTTTAGTTGATACAACGTGAAGCTGTACCCAGCCTACAAGGTAGTATATTTGGGAAGAAAAACCTGCATAGCCACAGATGAAAAGAGGTGTTGATCTTCTGAGAACCTTCCAAAGGTGCTTGTTTCTGGAGGCAAGGAAACCTTAATGAGTTTGAGAAGAAGTAAGCCCCTAGAAAGCAAGCAAACAAACAAGTTAAAAACACCACCCACCTTGCATTTTTGTAGGCTATTCCTAAGGTGAATTGTGACTTGAGTTCAAAATGTTTTAAGAAAATCTTGATTCTCCCTTTTCTTCTTTAGAAAATGATTGTCCTGTCTTCTGAAAATCTTCAAAATAATTGGTAAATGTTTGGCTTTAAATATATAGGAAATACAGAGTTTTCCTAGACAGTATTTTACTGGCTTAGCAGAAAAAAAAAATCCTTGAAAAACACTTGGTTTTTTTTCTTCCCCAAAGAATCTAGTGTATGCATTACTCAGATATTCATATGTACAGCTTCCCCAGTTTTCTTTAATATAGACTTGAAACAAAACTATCCGGAGATTATGTGCTTTATGCTGTAATCCAGCAAAAAGATGCCTTATGCCTCATTCTTTACTGGCTTCTTTTCAGTGGCCAGGTTAGTACTTTTCTATTTTTGAATTGCAGAAAAAAATAAATATTTACAGAACTCAAACCCCATGCCTCTGTTTTGATGCGGGGTTTTTTCCTGTGTCTGGGCAAATTTCTGCAAAAATTCTCTCAAGTGGGGATGCTGTTTCATCACTGTGAATCATTTGAAGAATGCTAGTGCAGGGACTGCTGTTATGGGCATATTGTCATATCCTTCGTTACGCTTAAGCATTGTTTGTCATTTGCTGTGAGCTGAAGTATGTGATATATTTTGAATTAAAAAGCACACAACTTGTCAAAAGCTGCAGATCAGTGTAGATCTTCTCTATGTGTGCAACCATTTTACATATCCTTTGGCTTATTCATTAAACAATTTTTGTGCACTGAATGATCTGAGGTGTTATGCTGTGAATGTTCAGGGCTACAATGTATCAGGCTACAATGCAAATGAGACCTAGATGTGTTTGTCAATTAATATTCTCAGTAGTGTCGGTGCTGTTGCTGTTCATCTCCTCAGTTCTGGATAGGAGCGGATTCTAGTTCAGATTGCAATCCGGAAGGCATTTGTTGTGTCATAGTGCAACAAGAGGTAGAAATGAATGCAGGCTCTGCCACCCCAGAATTTTTCTTCATCTGTTAGCTGGCTAAAACTCCCACAGTGGGAGAAGGTTGACTCCTGTTTTCCTGTTACAGGGGCTGTTTTGGTGCAAGACTTGTGTTTACCAGAAATGGAGACAACCTGTATTTGCTTCCTTGCACCACACATTTCAGTGGATAGGCTACTTGACGTCAAGAAGCCTAAATTATGCTCTGGCTCTGCAGCTGACAGCTTTGGCGCTGGGTGTTTTTTAAGAAGGTATAGTTTTGCTAACTGAAGCAAAATTTGTAATGAAATATTGCTGAGGACAGTGTCAAGTAATGACTGTGGGCCTTGTTGTCATGATGGATTCATACTCTTCCTGAAAGAAGTAAAATAAAAAGAAGTAAAACAAAAAAACAACATTATTGTTAAGTGAACACTTCTCATTTGATAGTTTTAAAAGTTTTCATGACAATTAAGAAGTAAAGGTTAGTCTGTGAATGCCCGGAATAGGCTTGTTCTACTTTATGCAACATTGGCCAATACTGTTTTAGATCGAATTTACAAATTACAGCAAGTGAATGATGTAACTTTTAAGTGAAATATGATTAAGAAAAATTTTTAACATCATCACTTCTTTTACATGAAAAATGGTTTGTTTTTCTGTGTAATGACATTCAACTTATCAAAGTTTTAGAAATGTTATGCTCAATTTATATTTTCTTTAGGTCTTTTTAGGCAGCCCTTCAGATTATTGTTTCTACATGCATTTTGGAAAAAGTGTTTTTCACACAAGGTCTGATAATACACAGAATCACAGAATGGTTTAGGTTGGAAGGGACCTTAAAAATGATCTAATTACAATCTCTGTTTTTCTTTTCACAGTCCCAGTTTATAGACCAGATCATCATGCTTAGTTTTCAATTTATCTTTACCCACATGATTCACAAACATTTTATTGTCAGGATTGACTCCCACCAAGAAACAGTGTGTATTTGTCATTAGAGTTGAGCTTGCTTTCGAAAAGAGTTTCAGTTTTAAATGTCTGTGGATAATAAATGCCAAATAGATGTGATATGTGATAGGGTTGTAATTGGGTCTTGTGCTAAGGGTGAAGATAGGGTATAGTTTCCTTTAGCCTTTGTGAAGAGGCACGCAGGTAAGGTGAAAAGACAGTGTCTGGGACAAAGCTTGTTTGTTACTTAAAAATTTATTCCATCTCACTTTAAAAGAATAAAATACCCACATGCAAAAGCTGTCATCTTTCTGCTAAGTCTTTAGTCTCTTCACAGCTCCTGTTCTGACTGTGCAAGAAAATTTGCAGGAACATTCCTAGACTTCTTGATTACTTTTTAAAATTTCTTTCAGAAAAACTTCCTTCTGAGTTTTGGTGGATTCAATCCATTTCTCTTTCTCATTATCTTCCTTTAAAGAAAAATTCTGATAGTCCAAAAGAAAGAAAAAAGAGTCCTTGCTTTTATAACCACTGTAGCTCACGGACAGTGTTCCGCCATTTTTGTTCTCTGTGTCATCACAGTCTTTTTTTGGTGATATTTCTGTGTTTGGAGTGCTGTTAAAGCTTTGTTAGGGCAAGGAGAAGGAGAGCAGGAAAGCTAAGGAGAAGATAGGGCTAGAGAAGTCTCAAAGACGTCCTTACATTTGTTTCTTCTTCCTGCCCTTCTTGTAAAAATAAATAAATATAAAACATTTTTGGAAGCTATGAATGTGAGTCTCTTAAGAGGAATGAGTTTGTTCTTTAGAAATGTTGATGGAGATTCTAAACTATTTTTACCAAACTCTAATTAAACAGTGTCAAACTACTCACATCCACACATGTGCCATGGAATTGGGAAGCTGCAGTCAGAGGCTGGTGTCAGTGTGCTTCCCCCGGATTCCCTGTTGTTCACTCTTGGCAGCTCAGTGCTGAAGGTACAAGCCTCTGTTCATCCTAGTTCTGCTGGCTAGTGCGGAGATGGGGTCACAGTCAAAATACAGGATACCAAATTCAGACTTCAACACATGTGCTGCCCCCACCTTCCCCCCTAAAAAAACCCCAAACACCACAACCCTTCATATTTTTCACTGCTCTCTGAATTCATACTCTTCAGCAGTTGAAATTGTTCTACTAGTGAAAAATGCTATCTATGGACAGGAGTTTTGGTTAGCTTTGTGTACCGAAACTTGTTGTGTGTTCCTATCTGTTCACTGCCTGTGAAACTTACATAAAGTCTAGGGGAAAAGTTCACTTGAGGCTTAAATTTCACAGCATTCATGCAGCATAAATGGGAGTGATAGCTTGACCTATTTTCCAATAAAGTAACCTAGCTGTTTGGCTGTATGATTAGCTTATCATTCTTACATGTATCTTACTAAATGTTTGAGGGAAAACAGTGTCTGTTATTTGCAGCTGTTATAATTTTGTCTCTGTTTCTCTTTTGGCTTGCTGGAGCCAAGTCCACAGTTCTGCAAAAACTTTAAAATATTATAGTCAACATATGAATTTTCAAATAATCTGCACTGTGCTTCTTAAGCCGTTTTTGCTTTTAAGTTTAAATTAGGTTCATGGTGGGTGAACCCATATGATTAGAAGAAGAATAAGTTGCTGCATAGTGATCTATTTCTGACTTAATTTAAAAACAAACAAACAAACAAAACATTACCACACTGCATTTTCCTGGGATCTGTTAAAGTGAGAGTTAGTTAAACTGACCGTAGATTTCCCTGCTGTGGTTTTGGTGTGTTTCTGTGTGAAACTGACGGCAGGATTTGTTCGAGTATGTAGGCCACTATTGTATTAGAATTACATAACCGTGTTGAGTGGTGAAAACAGATGAAAAGACAGGGATGTACGGCATTCCCTCACAGATTATATCCTGCAACGATGAAGACAGCTCAAGCTCTGCAGCGAATGTGGTCACATGCAGTCAAAAAGTTGGGGATTTTGAGAGGGCACGTGAGTTGCTTTTTGTTGCATCTTGCTCTAGGTCTTTTATTCCCCTCCTCTCCTCGTATATCCTTCCCCTCTCCAACTCACTTTTATAGCCAGACGACTTTTGTGACAGGTTTTCTGGTTTTGTTCTTCTTTCAGCATGAATGAAATTGTCTTCAGTGATCTCTCAGTAGCAAGTAATTGCATAAATCTGATGAATGTCAGTGAGAACTGCAACAGCTGCCTGTTTGTAGCACACAGGCGATTTTAGCACTTTGACTAGCTTCCTGCCAAAGATTCTGTTAAGCAGTCTATTTTGGGTATGTAGAAAGCACCTGTCATTTTAGTATATGAGCATTGGGCAGATTTAAGCAAATCCCGATGATAGTGTTCTAATTAGAAATGGACTGACTTTAGTCACTAATGAATTAAGACTAGCTAATTACAGTAATTTGAATCTACTGCAGGTAGTCTGTTGTCTATGTCAAACCTGGGTAGACTTGTAAAACAGTTAGTATTAGTAGCTGGAGGTGGGGTTCTTAACCATTTTGCCTGCCTTTCTCTCTCCAGTGTTTTGGTGTGCTATCTTGCAGTGAAACTGCGATCCTGTAAGGGATGCACAAGCTGCTCAGGATCCCTTTGTGTTTCCTTACAGATGAAGTATGAAGAAATTGGCAAGGTGATGGAGGCTTTTCATAACTCATCACTTGATGCATTCAGAGAAGAGTTACATTATAAAATGTGGAGTACAGGAATTTTGCAATTGGGGTGGAGACTTAGATACTAGTTTTGCTCAAGTCCCCCACTAATGATTTATAACATTTGTAGTCGCTCCCTCCCTCTCAGTCTTCTCTTCTCCAATTATCTGCCAGTATGGGTTAGCATCGTGACAATGGAAGCAGCAGTACATTTAATAATGTTAAAGAGATTATTGTTTAGAGATTTGAGGAGTACAGATGTAGTTTTGCCTTATGGGCTTCCAAGGTGACCATTCAGTTCTCTGAATTGTGTTGCAGAGCCTGCATAGATTTATCAGTATGGCAGAACTAGTGTTGTCTTGGTTATTATGTACAAAATCAGCTTTGCAAGTACACAGTGTGCCTTCCTTCCCTAATCTAGGATACAGCAAATGGGAGACAGTTTTCTGAGGAGCAGTTTCTAAAAATGGATTACTTTAACAAATACTTAACAAATTTAAAGTTAATTATTTAATTATCTTTTGTTTAATTTTCAGTAACAGTTTCCAGCTAAAAATAAACCCCCAAAATTTACACAGAATGTACCCGAAACAGTCACTGATACTAAGAGGAACTTTTTCTAGGCACAAATGAGATGATAATATAGACTCAATATCTTGTAAGACCTTAACTATACTGTCTGTAGGCAGTAGTTTTTCTTTCATTCTTACTACTTATTTTTTTGACAGGATACCATATTTGTCAGAGCAAAGTAAAGTTATCCTTGTTAGTTTATGGTGCTTTGATTTACTGCACAATACATCTCTCTAGTTGTACACAAGGTTTTACTTGTGCCACTGGTCATGAGAGGCTGAGTTTTTCTGGAAGGAAATTCCTGTAAATTTCCTGTACCCTTATATACATCCCCGATATCTTTATTGTGCTTTCCTAAGTCCTTTTCCTGCAGCATTGTACTGCATAGCAGTCAGTTCTCAGGCCTTTCTTTGTCCCCATGAGTAGTAAGCTCTCATCAATTGCATCCTGCCTGCCTTGCTCTTGTGCCTGTTCAGAGCTAGCCTCAGTATTCTTGGCTGGGAGGTAGAGTTGGTAAGAGCTGTATACAGTGCAAACTGAACTTAAGTGATGTTCTTGTTAGACATGTAAGTTGCTGAGGCCTTTTTTTATGGAGAGAAGGATGGAAAAGGTTTTCCATCTCCTCTCCTTCTTCAAAATTTGAACCAACCCACCTGTCCTTCAAATTTTACCCATTGTTTGATACTGACTTTCGTTTCTAAAACTTTGTTCGGTGAAGTCAGCTGAAATTTAAATGTCACAGAGGCCCTTCTTTAGCACAGACTGGTTTTTTGCAGAGCTTGAAAATACTGTATAGAAAAGCAGGACAGCAACAATATAGCCAAGGGTCAGTACTAGGTAAACTGTTTACGCATTTTCCTACATGCCAGACAAGCAAGTGTGGTTGCTTCTATTTACGGCAGCATCACAGCAGTTCAGAAAAAGTGCTTAGTTAAGGAGGAATTTTTTACTTATAGAAAGGATTCTCTGTGTAAGGGAATATATGTAGTGAGACAGTTCAATTTCAGATATTTGAAGCTTTAGACATATCAGCTGGTTAAATGGGAATATCAGATAAAATAATTTCGCTGTGTGATTCAGCATGTTCAAGGCTGACCCTAAGACACATATGTTTTATTACTAATAATTATGAATACATTCTTGTCTGACCTAGACAAGTCAAAATTTAGAAATAATTACTTGTATGTATTATTTTTGGTATAAGCCATCTTCTCCTCATCTATTTTTAATTTCTTTTTTTCTAAATTAGAACCCAGAGGTTCTGAAAACTAGAAAGCATTGTTCATCTTCTGGCAGAACAGTGGAAATTTAACACTGCTCTGTCTTGTAAAATTTCTGGTAAAAATGCTGAATGTTTTGCATATTCCCTCAGGATCTTTGAGCAGGACTTTTTTTTAATTTTGTTTTTCAATACAGTGAATATGCAATGGAAAATGTCAATCTATTTGCTCTTTGGGGTACTCAGAATCGACTGGAACAACACATCAAGGATTTTTTTTCATACGAGAAATAACATCCATAGCTTGCTAAATAGTTGTGTGCTGCCTGAAGACTTACTCTGGAAATACAGGGGACACCTTAAAGTACGGGCATACCCTTCTTTTGTCACTTCTTTGTCTGTTGTTTTGGAGTTCATTTGTCAGTAATCCTTACTGTGCCCTTAAAAAGACCATTAAGTCTAAACTAAGCCTTTTTCCGAACTTCTGTTTTCTGAGCTTCACAAGAGGGAAGACCACTTTTAGCAGTAAAAACAAATAAAACCTATGGCTTGAGTATGTGCATGCAGTACTTATGCAGTGCCTGGAGTTTTCTTCTGTGATGGATGCTTTGTATTTTGAAGTGTTTGCACTGTGTCAAATATTGTGGCTCATTTTTCTCCTAGTTTTACAGGGGAGGCACTGAAGGCTGTGCACTATATGGTGCATCACAGCTGACTGATTATTCTGTATTATACTTTAAGCTGTGTTGGAAAGGTTTAAGGTTGTATCATGCAAGATAAACTGATCGGTTCATGATCAGTTTTAACTGGAAATGTGGAAAAAACACATACTATACACTGTGTCTTCCTGTAAAATTTAATTTCTTGATGGAAACCTAAATACTTAGTTACGTAATTCATAATGGACAAAACATTTTGTTAAATCTACATGAATAAAAAGCAAAAGATCTGAAGTCTAGTTCATTATGAAAACCTCGGTTTCAACTGCTAAACTTACTGCACAGTGGGATGGAGAGGTCTTCCATAAGTATTCTGTGTTATTTGAATCAGGACTATAGAACGATAGTTGGTCTGAATTAAATGCTTTTCCTGAATAAGGCTTTTCTAGAAAATGAGAATGAGCTGTTAAATCAGTGAAACGTGAAGGGATTCTACCACCCTGGACATATTAATGGTTTTTGCCTTTTTAAAGAAAATCATCAATAATTTAAATCATACTAATTCTACCAAAGTATTAGAATATGCATATTTTTTTAAACATGTGTTTTACTGAGGTATTTTACATTTTAATTTAGATAGTAAAACACACAGCATAAAACTAATCGGTTTCTGTGTGCACCAGGCCCCAGGCATGGAAGAGCTGATATGGGAACAGTACACTGTGACCTTACAAAAGGTGAGTGAGTGCCTGTTACATTTTTAGTTTTCAAATATTCAAGCACTGGTTTAATCTAAATACGTTTTGCAGTAGATGTTATTAGCATATCCGAGTCTAGAATAGGATTAATTCATTGTCCAAATCAGATAAGTTTTTTATTTGAAAGCTTAGTTGCTAGTTATTCATACAATAGTTTGACTCTTTAGTGTTTAAAGAGTAAATTCAATTAACAATTAACAATTTAAGTGCTGTATTTCCTGCTGTTTGGTCTTTCTAATGACAGTATATTATACCACATCATCAGGCACATAGCTAAATTCATTATTGAATAGCCTTAGAAATAAAGCAGATGATTTTGCCAAGGAGTTTGTGGTTAATGTCCAAGCTTTGTAATAATCACTGAACTGATTTTATTTTTGTAATATACTCTTATATCTACCAGCATAGAATCTAGTGGAAAACATCTGTCATTAAAATTTCTAAAATACCTGAACTATCAGTGTCACACAATCTCTAGCCCATAGTAACTGGGCTGCCACACCATGGTACAAGGTGTGCACTTTGGCTTTGGTGGGAGTGGTCTTCCCAGCTGTTCTGCTGATCTAGGTTCAGGTAGAAGCCTTTACTGAGCAGCCTGAGTTTTTTTGTATGTTCTACAGTGAACTGAACTTGACAGCCCAATGTAAAATAGCAATCTTTTCTACACAGCCTGTTTCATGTGCTGTATTGTTCAGAAAGGGTTGTTTTTCAGATTACAGAGGTAGACAGGAGAAACATTGAAGAAGATCTTAGTTCCTGTAACCTTCAGCTTTTCAGATCTTGGATATCATGTAAATGAGCATTACTTCTTTATCACAAAGGCAGACTTATGGTACTGAGATGACAAAGGCCTATTGGACTTGCTGCATCAGCCACTACCATTGAATTTTACCATTATTTTGAATCAGTAATGTTTTGGTGTGAAGCATCAAACTGCTTCCTGTAAAACTAAGGTGCAGCAAGTGAAATGCTGTTTAAAAAGAAAAACACATTGCTTTTTTCCTCCTCCTCAAAGAGTAAACTACTTAATAACAACATTAGTGGAACTTGAGCTATGATGAACAACCCATGCTGAGTGTGAGTTGGGAAAAAGCACTTTATCTGGTGTATTATTTTGCCACTACATTCAGTGTAGTGGCAAATTTGTTTAAATGTAGCATAATTGGTCATTTTTAGTGATATGATGTATATGTTAAATAGCTGATAAAATTAAACCTGTGTGACTTTGTGCATACCTTCTTGTCTGCAGTTCAGTTATGCTAACAGTTCTCAGGTTTAGCTATTGACATGCTTCCTTCATGTCCTGTGAAGTATTTCTTTGATTTTATGAATGCCATTTTAGGACTTTTATGAATCTGTTATTTCTGTGGTGACAGGTTTGACATAAT
Organism: Neopelma chrysocephalum; assembly: GCF_003984885.1. NCBI lineage: Eukaryota > Metazoa > Chordata > Aves > Passeriformes > Pipridae > Neopelma > Neopelma chrysocephalum. The sequence continues at coordinate 1,162,584 of NW_020925569.1, forward strand.
TTACATATTTAAAATAGTTGATTGTGAGAGAGGATAATTAGAGAGAAGGTACAAGTTCACTACTTGATTTGTAGTGATCTTGTTTAGTTTGATCGATGAGTAAGTAGTTCTTACAAACTAGTTAACAATCATAATGAAGATGAGATCCTGAAAAAGCTATTCCACTTTCCCAAGCATCACTAACAAAACAGATTTACCTAAAGATAAATTTGGTATGAATAACCATTAGGATGGTGAAGCAAAATGCAGGCAAAGTTAAATGAGTCCTTTACTTAATTACCAACCGTCATAAGGTTGTAGATTGAGGAACTTGCTGTGTTGTTACATGGATTTGTAAACCCATTCTTTTTTAAACCTAGAGGTGCTGTGTATTTCTGCAACTCTCTGCATACAACTATTATATTTTAAATAATATCTAGTTACAGTGCCATCACAGGAACATTGATGTTACTCATCTTTCTCCTTGTCAAAATTCCTGTCACTGGATTTGAGTTTTGTTGTATTTCATTTTGTTGTGAAGGATTCAAAAAGAGGATTTGGGATTGCGGTTTCTGGTGGCAGAGATAACCCTCATTTTGAAAATGGTGAAACATCAATAGTCATTTCAGATGTTCTCCCAGGCGGTCCAGCAGATGGATTACTTCAGTAAGCACTTTCTTTTTTCTCTATCTGATATTTTGAGGGGCATAGCTGCAGAATACATAAAACCTTCAGACAGGCTTCACTGAAATCTTGGTAATTTAATCCACTGTTTGCTATGTGGTAAGAAATTAAATTTCAGTGGTGTTGAAAAGTTTTTAACAGTTAAGTATGTTTCTTTTACAATTGCATTTCTTTTGAAGAAATGGTAGAAATACTTAATATCTTAAAACATTCTTCTTGTTCTTCCTCTGGCAAACACATTTAGTGATCTATCATTAGTTTCCAAAAATGCCTTAAGCCAGCCCAAAGAAGGTTTGCTAAATATTTATTTTTTATTTGAAAGAGAAATAGGTGGAAATAAAGTGTTTCTGTAGTCTCCTGATAACTTCAACCTTGGTGAGGCAGCATTTATCATGGACAAGACATTTTAAATCTGTAGGCTGAGAGTTTTTTACCTACCTGATCAGTTTGTCATCCTTTGACCTGAAATACCTGATGAGGACTAGACAATTTGGAATAATGCCAAAGTTGTGCAGTAATTAAAAAATGTAGATTTTGTCCATTTCACCAAACATTAATTTTTGGTTAGGAAATAAAATGTCTGATGTGGGAGTTGTTACTGAGTAACTGAATAAAAGGATTACTGTGAAGCAAGTAATAAACCATTCTTAACGTAAATGTATAAACCCTACATTTTACAGCAGTGATCCCTGCCCAACACCACTGTCATACATCCTGTTCCATAATCGCCTGTGATTTGAGAATAAAATCATGTCCACAAATTATGTAAGATCATAGGTAAATTGATGATGGCAAGGCAATAACAAACAATGTGGGCACATTCAGACAAGGCACATTCCAAAGGAAACTGAATGCAAAGCTGTTCCTCCAATAAATCAAGAAATTTAACCTTCAGAGTGTTTGGGAATTACAATCCTGAGATCTTTTTTAGGGTAAAATAGACATGAATAGATGGACCTCTTGATATAATGTTAACAACATTAAGTTCAATACTGTCTTTGCATGTATGGACTGTGAAGAGAGCTATGTTAATTCTCACATAAAGCCTGGATGAAACTGGTGCTGGAATATAGCATGCTGTTCTGGCATACTCACTCAGTAAAAGGAATTAGAGGGATGTGAAAAGGGCACAAAAATCATTTAGGAGTTAGAGTGCCTTACAAATAGAGGCTTAGATTTATAATCTTCTTATTGAAAAAGAAGATTGTGATGTGATTTGATTATAATGAAGAGAAAATAGTTGGTATCAAAGATTTCTTTTATCTATCAGAAAGCTGCAGAGTAACCAGTAATTGGTTGAGCTAGTACTCTGACTATAAGGTTAGTAACTGAGTAGTCACCAGAATAAACTGGTAAATAAACTGAGGAATGGTAAATTGGGATTTTTTTAATCTCTTGCATTTTTTGTACTGAAATGCCTTTATGAAATTTATGAGTTTTATTTAATCAGTGTTATGGGGCTATTTCATGGGGGTGACTGAGTTAAGTGTTACTGGCCTATTTGACATGCAGGAGGTCTGTTAGTAATCTCAGTTGGCCTGTGTTTTAGGACAGGGAGGACTTCCTATGTATTAGTGTTCTTGGTTTTTTTCCCCCAGTCATCTTTCTACAGAGTAGATGGGACCTGAACACCAGTCTTCCAGAAATTGTACTATAGTCGTACTTGTCAATATTAGACAAAATAATGGTATGGCTGCAGCACTTTGGAACTCTTGTAAAATGCTGGTGTGAAAGAAGTCTAGCATGAGTTGTGGAAAAAGTAGGAGCTCTGAAAAAAACTGAAATAAGAAAGTTTTAATAGTCATCACAAATGTTCTTTAAAAAACAATATGGCAATGTACTTAAGCTCAACATAGTATATGTACAAAGATACACAGTGTTGCTCAAAGTCTAATTTTTAAACATACCAAAAGCTGCTTCTAATATTCAGATATTGTAATTTTTGTGTAAAAACAGAGGTTTTAAGCAGAACTCCCTGTTAAACTGAATAAAATCCATAGGTTCCCTCTGAAAAAAAACAACAACCAAAACAATTTTTCTGCTGTTTTCATGACAACTCCTATTAAATCCTCTTTTTCTTTTTTTCTTTTTTTTTTTCCATCCCTCCCCCTGCTTCCAGAGAAAATGACCGAGTGGTCATTGTTAATGGGACTCCAATGGAAAATGTTCTACATTCTTTTGCAGTTCAACAGCTTAGAAAAAGTGGAAAAGTGGCCACCATTGTAAGTAAATTACAAATGTATCCACTCTACTGTAGTATGTACCTGTGAAACCAGTTAAAGTTTTGGGTTTCTTCTATGAAGTGTACCATAAAGTCATAAAGCAAAGCAATCCTTTCCCCAATAGAATGTACAGAGTAAAAAAAACAAAGACAGTTTCCACAGGTGAAACAGATGGAAGTTAACAACAAGTTATCTTGTTGAAAAACTCGGAATACAATGTATGTCTTCTGTGTTTATTTTACTGAATAATAAGTGGTAGTTGGATAAAACAAAAGTTATGTGAGGCAAATAATGTTCTGCATACACAGATCTTGTCTAGTAGAACATCCTTTCTTTTCCTTATTTTTCCCCCAACCTCTGTTTGAAACATGAAGAATATTCATCTGTTCAATTTCACATTCTGACCTTTGAAGGAATTTTGTTTGTTTGTTTTGTATTGTACTGAACAGGTAGTGAAAAGACCAAGGAAAGTGCAGGCTGTGGCATTGAAGAGAAGCCCCTCCCTTGACTATGAGGACAGAGCTTTGGATGTAATGGATGACCATGCAGAATTTGATGGCAAAAGTGCTCGAAGTGGCTATAGTGAGAGAAGCTGGCACAGTGGTAATGGAGGGCGCAGCCAAAGCTGGGGAAACAGCCTGGATCAGGGCTATAGAGATGAGCAAGACAGAGGGCGTAACCAAAGCAGAGACCGTGACAGGGAATGCAGCTACAGCCGTGATCGAAGTTGTGGTAGGAGCATTGACAGAAGCTTGGATCGAGACTATAGAAGAGATCAAAGCAGGGGAAGGAGCATTGACAGAGATGGTGTCTATGAACAGGAGTACCGAGGAGACTACAGCCCACCTAATTATGGTCATGGATCTCAACCTGATCCTAGATATGGGAGGGAAGTGAGGAATCGAAGTCGGGATAGGCTTCATTCGCGAAGTCCTTCGCCTGAAATACATCACCAACACGAGTACCTAGGACCACAGGATCCAAATGCACCCATCAGTGTTCTTTTAACAAAAGGCAGACATAATGAAGGTAGGTATAGTAGGGGAGGAGAGGAACTGACTTTCTAATACAGCTTGACTTGTAATACAGCACGGTTTTTGATGGGGGAAGGAGAATATATGATTTACTTTCTGCTTTTACAGGTTAAATGTTGTCTTTTCTAACTGGTGGCTTAGATTGTTCTTTCATTCTTCCTAGTTGATTTGGGGTGTTTTTTCCCTCAACACCTCAGACTTGACCTTTGAACAAAGAGCCTGTTCACCCACATAATTTCATTCTTTTCAAGCCACTGTGTCCTTGGTTTTCCATTTTCTCTGCCCTTTTCTTCTGGTGGAAAACATGGATCTGATCATGAGTCAGATTACACTTGGCACATCTTCAAAAGGCTTGGCTACAAAGGGTGAAGATGAGACTCTGCCTTTAATAATAAGGATTGTTTGGTTCTGGTTGTTAAAAAACACTGAAACAGCAACAGCTGAAACAGCCTCTCTTTGCTGAGTACTAGAGTGCATAAATGAAAGCCAAAAGCCTGACCTTTTGTGCACTGTGAAATAAAGATTTGTGCTGTAAAGTGTATCTGAGATTAGGTTGTGCATTCTTTTCTGTTTGGAGTTTTTTCAAGGGAGTGTGGTGGTTTGTTTCTGGGGGTTTTTGGTGTGGTTGTTGGGTTTTTTTCTAATTTGCCCTGTTGCTAATGTAAACTTTGTATGCTTGAGTTAACATCTTTTTTTCATTGGCTTTGGCAAGGATCCTTTTCCCTCCTTCCCCTTTTTCCCCTGCATATAAAGTTTCCACTTGTAAAGATAATGCAGATACATACACAAATAAGGAGACATTTAGGATGCCTTTGTTAACTTTTATGTTTAGCTAGTTACACTGTAATAATTTCTGCCATTCATATGGATACTATGCAGACTTGCTCAAATGTAGTGATCTTTTAAAGCAGAACAACATCCTGTTGCTCTAGGATGCATGTGTTTTAAGAGTTTTTGCCTGTCTTTTTAAGTAGCAAATGTAGTGATCCAGGTAACTTGGATCAAAGGGAAAGAAGAGTAGGGGAGGAAAAAAAATTCCTTTGCCTGAAACAACCAAGACATTTCTTGGAGTACAGATAGGACAGGGTCAGCATGCAGCAACTGGTGAAAATAACCCACAGAATCACCGAATATGCCGAGTTGGAAGGGACGCACAAAGATCATCAAATCCAACCCTTAGACCTGCACAGGACCATCCCCAAGAGTCACACCAAGTGCCTGAGAGTATCATTCAAACACTTGAACTCTGTAAGGCCTGGTGCTGTGACCATTTCCCTGGAGAGCCTGTTCCAGTGCCCAACCACCCTCTGGGTGAAGAACTTTTCTAATATCCAGCCTAAACCTCCCCAGACACAACCTTAGGCCATTTCATTGGATCCTGTCACTGGTCACCACAGAGATCAGTGCTTGCCCCTCCTCTTCCCCTCACAAGGAAGTTGTGACTGCAATGAGGTCTCTCCTCAGTCTCCTGTTCTCCAGGCCGAACACACCAAGTGACCTCAGCCGCTCCTCATACAGCTTCCTCTCAAGGCCCTTCACCATCTTTGTTGCTCTCCTTTGGATGCTCTCTAAAAGCTTAATATCTTTCTTATATTGTGGTGCCCAAAACTGCACACAGCATTCAAGGTGAGGCCGCCCCAGTGCAGAACAGAGTGGGACAATCCCCTCAACTGGCTGGGGATGCTTTGCCTGATGACCCCCAGGACATGGTTGGCTCCCGTGGCTGCCTGGGCACTGCACAGGAAACCCCCTCTATGCCAGGCAAAATATGAATCTCCAGAACAAAGGCATTCTTTTGCTGTTGAAGGTGCAGACTAATCATCCATGCGTGATTGGTTTCGGACTGTTGTATGTTCATATTCTGGTGACAGCATAGATAGAGGAGAATTAGCCTAGGGTTAAGTGGGTTTACTGGGTGTGCATGTTTTTCTTTTTTTTTTCCTTTTTTTTTCCTCATGTTGTAGTGGTGTTTGCTGCATGTACACTGTGTAGTTTTTTTAAAAATACATCCTCACTCATCTTCTAAGATACAGTGGATTATTTTCTTGATTCCAGAGTATGGACTCCGTCTTGGAAGTCAGATCTTCATTAAAGAAATGACCCGTACTGGCCTAGCAACCAAAGATGGCAACCTTCATGAAGGGGATATCATTCTCAAGGTCTGTTCTGGTTTTACTGCTAGCAGTTTGGTGGGTACTGGTTATAGTAGTTATTCTGAATGAAGCCATGGTATAGTCAAGTTCACTATTAAACTTGAGCAAGTTTAATAAATGAACTTGTTTGTTTATTTTCAGTGTTATTGTTGCCTTTTTATGTCCAGATCAATGGTACAGTGACAGAGAACATGTCTTTAGCTGATGCCCGAAAACTGATTGAGAAATCAAGGGGGAAACTCCAGCTGGTTGTTCTCAGGGATCGAAAGCAGACACTGCTCAACATTCCTTCATTGAACGACAGTGACTCAGAAATGGATGGTGAGGCTTAATGTGGATAAAAAGTTCTGGACTCTGTACAGGGACAAAATGGAGCTTATAGTTTTTTGCTGTGGTAGAGTGGTACTAGGTTCTTTAAAAATAAATAAACAAACCTAAGTAATAGTCAAATAAACATCAAGCCCACTTCCTTTAGGTGAAAATAATTTTGTAGTAATCATACGATTACATTTTGGGAAGGGGCAAATATAGAAGCAGCAATATTGGTCTGTCAAAATCAGTCCTCGTGGAACAAACAAGTGAATTGCTTTAATAAAATTTTAAAACAAGTGCATTGGACTGGGTTCTTCTTCTGAGGGCATTAACATTCATGGCAGCGTTCAAATGGAGGGAAAAATATCAGGACAAGAGGAAATTAGGTCCCCCTGGACATCTGGTTTCCATTCCAAGTACCTATTCTGTACAAATGATCTCTTAGAGTGTATGAGCTATACCTCAACATAATCTTGCTTTGGGAAGGGCTCAGAATGTTTGGGGGAGCAGTTATATTATTCACTACAAAATACTTGCTTCTCTAATGTCAGAATATGGGGTGGAACTTTCTGTAGGTTTTATCTAGGTGGAGGTACGGTTCAAGTCCGAGGGTCACTGTTTCATTTGTCACCGAAGGGCAATTAAATGAAGACTATAAATGTGAAGGTGGTCTTCTGTTTGGGAACCTCCACAAGATCTCAAATAAAAGGCTACTAACACTAGCTAACAAGTCTGTAGTATGCTCAAAGTAGTTGTGTGATGTGAGTATGTTTCCTAAAGGTTGTGTGAAATCTTCCTGAAATATTTTTGGGGGGATGGAGGGGTGGAAGCACTAAAAGGTAAACAGCACTTTTTGAACCCTAGTCAAATCCAACTTGAAACCAGGAGTAGGCTGAAAGGTTCAGTGTATCTTTTATTTGAAAACTGTGTAAATAAACATGATGATCAGACAAGCAAATAAGTTAAACAAATCCTGCATTCTTGATTTGCCACTCTCTTTATAGACATTTCTGAAATAGAGTCAAACAGATCATTCTCCCCTCAAGATGACAGATTACATCATTCTGACCTAGATTCACATTCATCCAATGAAAAGCTGAAAGAGAAACCAAAGTAAGAAATGGTCTTTTCTAGTTCATTTTTCTAATGCTTGTCAAAGAAGTTCTTAAAATACATGTCATTCTCTCACTACACTTTTTTTTCTTTTTCTTTCTTTTAGTGCAAAAGATGATCCATCCAGTAGGATGTCCAGGATGGGAGCAACGCCTACACCATTCAAATCAACTGGTGACATTGCTACTCCTACTCTTACAGTTGTGGACACAAACAAAGAGCTGAACTACCAAGATGACTCAGCAGGTCAGAGCCTGAAGGTTTTGGTTGCTTCTTTTTCGTCCCTGGTCACAGAATGTCTCGTCCCTCAATAATGTTGACGTATTTGGTATGCTCTTCATGTCAGACCCATCCTGACACACAGAGAAGACATCTGTCTTTGCTTTGTGGTGCAGAGAGAAGAAACACCTGAGATTATTTGAAGGCAGTCGCTTATTAGAATTACCTTATTTGCTTACTCCAAAAAAGCAAGTACTCTCCTAGAGCATCTGCTGTTAGCTTTTTGCCCTAAGCAGTCAAATGAAATCAATCTAGCTTGCCTGAAAGAGCTGTGTATCCTTCCCTTGAACTCTTTGTTCTTTTTAAGAATTAAAAAAAGAAGGGAAATAAATTAATTCTAGTCAGACATGCTTGATGTTTAAATCTGTATTAGTCTTTGGTATGGAGGGGTTTAATTGCTATCTGATAGCTAAAAATTGCTGCCATATATAACATTTTCAATATCTCAGTAACTTCTTTTGTCTTTTTTTCTTGTGTTTAGTGTCTCCACCAAAAGCAGTTACACGGACGATTCTTAAACCCAGCCCAGAAGATGAAGCAATATATGGGTAAGATGGGACTTGCTGAGTTCTTTTGCACTCTTCCAGTGACCTGTACCTGATTCTTGGTTGCATGGGTTTGTGGGGTTTTTTCCGCATTTGGAGTGATTATAGCTTGATGCCAAGAAGAGATGACATGGATTCTAATGATGAAATTTGGAGTTCAACTTAGTTTTAGAAATATCTGCCAGGAAGGTATAGACTTGTTTTCTACCTGGAAGATATAGAACACCTTGTGCTTCTGGGCTTGCATGGGAACGTGCACAATAGTTTTATTTTATGGCAGAGTTTATTAATAGGAAATCAACCTACACGTTTTCTTTTGAGAGTTTCCAAAAACAGAAATTGAAGAGAAAGGAGTGTTGAGATTGTAAGGAGAAGCCTAAAGATAAGGTTTTGAAGGTATTTTGTAGCTTGGAGTATTTTCTTAAATGGATTCTCTTCTTGGATCTTTTCTGGGTTGGACCCTGCATATGTTGTCATTGATGTGCAAATTAATCAAGTGATTATTTTGGTGAAGGGGAATTTATAACACAGGCTTAGGGTATTACTGATAATGGCTGACAGATAAGTACTGTCCTCTGTGTTGGAAGGTCACTCAGTCATACAGCTTTTCTGACAGCAAAAAAGCAGAGCCTAGTCCAGTAGTGTCTCCTACTGCAATGTGAAAGGGCTGATTGTAAACATACCAGTATGTTATACTTGGAAATATTTCTTATTACAAGAAAACTTGAAGACTTCTAACAAACATGTTAAACTGCAAAGCAAATAGGTATAAATTTAATTCATATTACAGTTCTCTAGAGTATAAAGGAAAAAACAATGAATGTGATTAGTTATAACTCCGACTGTTTTCAAAAAAAACCCAGCTGCTCATATGAAAGAGGATACAATAGGTAGGGAACTATTTGGGGACTGTTTTCCTGCTCTGTCAGGTAAGTGTATGCCACTTAGTCACTCTTCCTAGTTTAGTTTCCACTATGAAAAATGCAAATTCTCTGCTTCCTTCCGTCACTGAAGAGTTAGCTGGGTAAGTATAGCCTACATAGAGAAAGAAAGGGCATAAGAATATTATTAATATAATTTTGTTGAAGGAGTTGCAATTTTTTTCTCTCGACAACCTGTTACTGTTATATGCCTAATATCTGGCTTTACTTCCTTTTCCTTCTTGTAAATCTTGTAGTCCTAATACGAAAATGGTGAGATTCAAGAAGGGGGATAGTGTGGGTCTACGACTGGCAGGTGGAAATGATGTCGGCATATTTATTGCTGGAATTCAAGAAGGGACCTCAGCTGACCAGGAGGGACTACAGGAAGGAGATCAGATTCTTAAGGTATGAGTATGTGTCCTTGAAATGCAAAGAACTTCTTTATACTTTGTTTTGCTTCTTAATGGAAATACAGAAGAAATTATGATCTTAGGAAATCAAATTATTGCTTTGAAGGATGTGTGTGTGGTGGAGGCGTCTTACAGAAATGAGTTTTTGAAGGAGAGTTGTATACCAAGCTTTACTTTGTTTGCAGTTTTGTGGAAGGAGTACTTGGAAGAAATATTAATCAAGAAAAATGCTGCAAGATGGGACAATAAGTTTTTTGTATAATGCTTCTTCCTAGTCTTGGAGGAGGAGGAAGTTGAAGGCATCATAATTTTCTTCTTTCACCTTTCTCCAATTTCCTTGTGTTATGGTGATTCATTTTTCCAGTTTCTTACTGATATCATCTGTGCTACTTTTTCCCTTCATTCTCCTTTTTTTCCTGAAAATTCAAAGAGGAGGCTAATGTAATTTTCTCTCTGCCTTTTTTCTCTTGCTCCTTTGGAGCCTGTTTAAGTTGAAGAAACAATCTAGCAGTGCACCCAGGACCATGTTTTTTAAACAGATTGCTGTTAATAGCTGGAATAAAATATTCACAAGAGACATTCATACTGACTTTAAAAAAAATATAATAAGGGAGGAGAATATTTAAGATATTTTTAGATTAAACAAAAATTTCTCTTATTGTTGATTTTTCAGCTGTTGAATTGTTTTTAAATTTTTTCTGTATATAGGTAAACACTCAAGACTTCAGAGGTATTGTTCGGGAAGAAGCTGTTTTGTATCTTTTAGAAATTCCCAAAGGTGAAACTGTGACAATTTTGGCTCAAAGCAAATATGAGGGTAAGTGCTTTGAACATAATGTATGTGTATCCATGAAGCTTTTAAGCTCTGCTTTGTCAGTGAAACCACAAATAATCTGTCTTGTGCTTATTCTTGATAGCATTTTAGTTACTCTTCACTAGTTTAGAAGACAGCTGCATTCCATCTGAGGATGCCTGTGTGTCATGTTTTTCAGAGTACTTCTCCATCTCTTTCATTATTAGCAAATAGTATCTCTTAATCCTGAAGAGTGGTAAGGTACTGTTTGTTTCTTCTGCTTTTCTGTCTAGCAGCTGGCAGAAGATATGCTGTTAGCATTCCTTTTCTGCTGTGCCTTGGCAGTCATAAGGGATTTGGTCAGTAGCAAATGGACAGTTTTATTGATGCTAAGAAGCAAGTAAAGCCTCTTGTTTTCCTGTTGGAGACACAGCCTGCTGCAATACTGTAGTACCATAGCTGCCTTTTGCATTGGGAATGTGCAAGTACCTGCTTTCCCCAGAGCTGTAAGGGCTGGACGCATGCAAGTATGGAACATTCTTGATAAAGTGTGTGTAGGACAATGACTGTGAATGAATGTCTGTTTTTTTACATCTTTTTAAGTGGACATTTAGAATTGCAAATCTGTGTTCTCCAGAATCACAGCCTAATCTTTCTTTGAAGTGTAAAAACGGCATAAACTAAATGTCCTGTTTTAGTCTACAGAGACATCATGGCCTGTGGTAGAGGAGATTCATTCTTCATCAGGAGTCACTTTGAGTGTGAAAAGGAGTCACCACAGAGCTTAGCATTTACCAGAGGGGAGATCTTCAGAGTAGTTGATACACTGTATGATGGCAAATTGGGAAACTGGCTAGCTGTGAGAATTGGAAATGAACTGGAAAAGGGCCTCATTCCAAATAAGAGCAGGTAAGGTGGCACCCTGTCTTCCTCCCCATTGCTATAAGCAAGATTTTTTTCCTTGTAAGTTATTTTTGCTTCTTATGTCATACCTTTCTCCCTTTTATTCCCCCTTAAAAGAATGAATGAATTGTTTTGTCTTTACTTTTACAAGAATTGTGCCTGTAAAAACTGTAGATTTTAGGACTGTAGCATTGTGTAAGGAGACAATGAGAAAGGGTGATATTACCTACAGATTAGAATCATGTATTTGCAGTACAGACCTAGAGCTTCTGCCTCAGCAATCAACCAAGCGTTGACCACTAGCTGCTTCAGTTTGTTTTCCAGAAAATGGGTGGTGGGACCTATTTTTGCTTTTTTTTTTTTGCTTTCACCCCTCCCACTTCTTCTTTGCGTGCCCACCACACACCAAATCAAACCAAACCAAACCAACAAAGCCCCAGCAACCAAAACTCTCTACATCTTAGGAAGCTCATGACTGTGTGCAAGAATACTCTGATAATTAATCTTCTAAAAAAACTGCAGTGCTTGAATTTCTCATGTGTATCCTTATGGAAAGCATTTCAAGAATTTATTCTGCGGCTAATATTTTTTGGTAGCTGTAGTCTGGATTTTTGTGTGAAATATGGAGTGAACTACAGCAATATTTTTGCTTAAATGTGCTTTCCTAGTTAAAATTCATGGGAAGTAATAATAATTTAGCTCAGTTGGTTAGAGCATGGTGCTAATAATGACGAAGTCACAGCTTTGATCCCTGTACAGGCCATTTACTTAAGAGTTGGACTTGATGATCCTTGTGGGTCCCTTCCAGCTGAAAATATTCTGCAATTTCTGTGATTCTGAAGTGTTGAAATGTGCATAATGAGTAAAAGTATTAAAATTAATCAGAAAAAAAAATCAGCGTATTTTTAGACTGTAGCATTTAAGTTCTTTAGTGTGGTTGTGGTTTTACAATGGAGGAAAAAGCTCACAATTGCACTGTACATGCAAGTTCATGAAATATGGTTCTTATGTGACTCCTATGTCTCTTTCCTGGTTACTATATTCTCTCCTCTCTGTTAATTGATCTGACCAAACCAGCCTTTGTTTCTATGCTATAGCAACTTAATTGATAAGGCCCAATGCAATAGAGAATAGTGACAATAATTTCTTAGGCCTCAGTTCTTAGTTGCACTCTCTCACCACTTCTTTGCAGTTGCATTCTTTTATTTATGCTTGTATAAGTTAGCAGTTTAAGACCCCAGGACTCATTCCTGCCCAGCAACTTGTAGCTGTGGTGAGTCAGAGCTTTTTCTGACAATGTGTCTGCTTCAAGGCAAAGGCAACTGGACTTGTCTGTTTTTTTCCTCCATTCATTTCTGTATGGCAAATTACCTGTTGCAAATTCAAAACTCATTGTTCTTTCATGAAAGCACCTTTTCCCTCTTTGAGTAGTTCTGTACAAATGAACTCTCTGCTTTCTCTGTCAGAGCTGAACAGATGGCCAGTGTTCAAAATGCCCAAAAAGATGGCTCAAGTGATAGGGCAGATTTCTGGAGAACACGTGGCCAGCGATCTGGAGGAAAGAAGAATCTGAGGAAGAGTCGTGAAGATCTGACAGCCATTGTATCTGTGAGCACAAAATTCCCAGCTTATGAGCGAGTTCAGCTGCGCGAAGGTGAGACTGCTGTCAGCAAACTGCCCATTTATTGCTGGCTGGTTTAACATCCAAATGTTTGGTCAGCTAAGAAAGTGGTTTCTAACAACTTCTGACAATGTACCAACAGAAAGAGATGACATTTTTCTCAGAGTGCACATTTCTGGATGCTATAAACTACTCTCAGAAAAAGCTTTTTACGCTTTTAAACTACTGCGGTTTCCTTTCCCTCCAAATTACACATGCCAGTTTCCAGGTTTAAAATGAAAAAAGGATGAAACAAGCAGGGCGTTTTGTTGTTTCCTCAGCTAGGTCTTCCTTGGCTAGCTCTGAAAGTACAATACATGTTCTTGAGATCAACTACTGTCTTCAAAAATACCATTAAATTTATAGCAAATAGAATCCAATTATTTTCAATAGATTGTCCAAATGTAATCACAGTTGATGTGGTCTCTCTCCATGACTCTAAACCAGCTGTATTACTAGTGATGCTGAGCTGGTCAAGACAGTTTTCTGGGTATTCGCATATGACAGTATTTTGGAGCACAGAAAACAGTAAAGATTATTTTAAGGAAGCTTCCAGATATCAAGATGAAGACTGAGAAACAAAATGGTATTCCTCCATTGACTCTGAGGACTGTGTTTGCGCTTGCTTTGACATGAGCATAACATAGTTTTGCATTTCTTTGCTTCTTCACCTGCCTTGCAGTTTGTTTAGCATTTGTATCTTTATTCACACAAAACCCACTATGTAAAGATTCATGCAGTTTGATGGATGAAAAGATTAATATATGTTTTCAGATGCAGTATCTTCTAAATGCTACTTCATTTGAGGGAATGAGGAAGCTGCTGAATTAAAACAGTCCCTTTTGCTTTCTCAGCTGAAAAAAGTAGCTTTCTGTATTATCCTGTTGCACAGATTTTTGAGAAATAAACTTTTAAAATTTTTTTTAATATCTTCAACTTATAACTATGCATGGTAACTGAGGATCTTGTCTGTTATACATAAAATCAGTCTTATCTGACTTATCTTTTTTCCAAATATTTTTCTTTCAGCTGGTTTTAAGAGACCTGTGGTGATATTTGGCCCTATTGCAGATGTTGCTATGGAGAAATTGTCAAATGATTTGCCTCACCTGTACCAGACAGCAAGTAAGTGGTTCTCCTAGTTTCTTTTTCATCCTTAAGTTAGAGGATTGATAACTTAATAATCACAGCTGCCCGGCCACTCTGAGATAAGCTAAAATGTTGTCTTTGCAGAGACAGAACCCAGAGATGCAGGTTCGGAGAAATCAACTGGGGTGGTGCGCTTGAACACTGTGAGGCAAATCATTGAGCAGGTAGAGTATTTCTCTGAAAAGTGCTTATGCTCAAAGGCATGTTGTTTGATTTGTCGCTCCTAAAACTTGCAGAGTACTCAAATCTTCACTGCATCTATTTCTGTAGTAAGCAGAGTTGACTTAATGATAAAGCTGTTTTGAAACTGTTCAACAGCAATTTTTGTAATTTTTATAGCTTTGAACCTGATATTAGAAGTTAAATTTTCTTCCTTAGTCCATTTTAAATTTGGACAGAGCAACATCTGTGTTTTACTATATGCTTTCTGAATTTGCCATGGAGGCTTTACTGTCAGGCAGCGCTCTAATTGCTCTTACTGTCATCAGAAATGTAACATTCTAAATGTGATATAACTGTGCAAAAACATCCAACAAGTTGTAGTCTTATTTGGAAAAAAATACCCTGGCTTTCCTAGGATTCCATGCTCCAGTTTCCTCCTTGTTCCCCACAAGCACCACATTGACTGGCCTTTCTTGTTAACAGGATAAGCATGCTCTGTTGGATGTCACTCCTAAAGCAGTGGACCTGCTAAATTATACCCAGTGGTTTCCAATTGTGGTCTTCTTTAACCCAGACAGTAAGCAAGGTGTGAAGACCATGAGACAAAGGCTATGTTCTACATCAAACAAGAGCTCGAGAAAACTTTATGAGCAAGCAAACAAACTGAAGAAAACTTGTTCCCACCTCTTTACAGGTAAGGAAGAATGTTTGTCTAACTTGCTTACCGACAGAGAGTAGTGGATGTGACTGTGTGAATCTCAAGACTCTACTTATTACTCTGCATAGTAACTTATGTGGGCTGGAACTAAAAGGGTGGGAAGGTATGGTCATGAGCAATCCCTTCCTTGATCTTTTTCAAAGTTTAAAAATTCTAATGCAAAAGAAGTTATTTGTTGGCATACTGTCATTAAAAGAAAAGTGATTTAATCAGTTTGAGAATACCCAAAAAATAAAAATACCATGCTTCTGTCCACGATCTAAAAGAAGTGGCTGTTTAACATTCTCACATAACTAAACCAAAAAGTGTTAAACAGCAAAGGATGTATAATGCATTGCATTTGCTGTGTATATATATACTTTTTCCTTCAATTTTTACAGCAACCATCAATTTAAATTCAGCCAATGACAGTTGGTATGGTAGTCTGAAGGATACTATTCAGCAACAGCAAGGAGAAGCAGTATGGGTATCGGAAGGAAAGGTAAGCAGTCAGTCCATACTCTGTGAAACTATACAGGTATCTCAAAGTATGTCTTGCCAGTAAAAATTGTTCAAAATTTTGTCAGTGATGGATGGGCTATACAACTAGTCAGTTGATGTCTGTCTTGGTAACAAAAAATAATACTGTTTGTTGCACTTTGGAGCTTTCATCACTAGTGCTGTGGCTAAAGAACGATGAGGAGGGATCAACTTCTGCAAGACTTCTCATTG
Organism: Neopelma chrysocephalum; assembly: GCF_003984885.1. Classification (NCBI taxonomy): domain Eukaryota; kingdom Metazoa; phylum Chordata; class Aves; order Passeriformes; family Pipridae; genus Neopelma; species Neopelma chrysocephalum. The sequence goes on from NW_020925569.1 coordinate 1,178,334, forward strand.
TGATTCTGCATTAGTTTCTTTCAGTTCTGCAAAGTCTTTCCTAAGGAGCTGTTTGGCATGATATTGGGACTTAAATGGACTCTAATTCTTATTTATTTAGTCTTTGTTCCTTAATTCTCTCCTGACTTTTCTCCAGCTGGATGGCATGGAAGATGATGCCGATGATCGTATGTCTTACCTTACTGCTATGGGTGCTGACTATTTGAGTTGTGACAGTCGGCTGATCAGTGACGTAGAGGATACAGATGGAGAAGGAGGTGCATACACTGACAATGAACTTGATGAGCCCTTGGAGGAACCGAGGATTTCATCTGTTAGCCGGTCCTCTGAGCCTGTGCATCACGAGGAGGTTAGATGACTGGATTTTTAAAAAAAGCAGAGGGTTGGGTTTTTTTAACTGCAGCTTTATCTTGCTTTTGATAGCATCTCAGAGCTACATTGTGTCGAGCAAAATTAATAGTTCTGCATTGCTGCCTAAGTTTATAGATTTCTTGATGATGTCTCATCACCTTGAACTTTGCAATTACATCTGCAGCAATCGTAGTGAGGTTGCTGACAGTCATTTGACTCCTTGTAACTTTTCCCAAAATAGTAAACTAGAGAGAGAGGAAAAATGATTGAATTACTGGCTACTGCAATGATTTTATCTCTTATTTTCTTTCATAGAGTTTAAAAAAATTTACTCCTGAACCAAGGGCTCAGTTGAGAAAAGCTGGTAGCAGGGAGATCCTTAGAGAACCGAGTCCACCTCCAGCATTCAAGCCTGAACCACCTAAGGTAAATTTGTAGAAACAAATCTGAATGTAGACATCCTCTTTCTGGAGAACTCTCCAGGGTGGCACGTTGGAAAGAGCAATAGGAATGATCAGAGACTAGAAAACATTGTAAATGTGGAGAGAAGGAATGACTGTAGGTGTTGCAGGATCAAGCAGAGAGAAGACTTAATGATTCCTTTCAAATATATATGTTCATATGGAATAAGAAAGTAGACTTCTTTTTCTGTCTGTTAACAAACTTAAAGGCACTTCTTTAGCTCAGAAAAAACAAAAGTGGGCTACTCACCAGGAAAAGCATATCTGGTGGCTATTACTGTGAAACACAAAATCAGAATCTACCACCTCTGACTATCACTAGAAATTGATGTTAACTGTTTATTCAAACATTGCTCAGGAGTGATGGGGGAGGGAAGGGGCCAAAAATTACAGTCTCTAGACACCATTTTATTTTAGCAATTCCCAATTTCCCCTGACCCCAAAGTCCTTTCTTTATGAGGATTAGTGTCCTCATATACTGCAAGTATTCAAAATACAGTCCAAGTCTGCCTTGACAATGAAGATTGGGTAGAGTAGGACATGTGTAAGGAAAACAAAAGTGGAATATAAACCAGAAGTGGGTCCTGTGCACTTCTAAACTCCTGATACTGATGCTTCACTTTAGGTAGTACTGAAAAAATTATTTGAGGCATCAGTTTTCTCTGTGCTGTACCCTAATACACATTGTAGCTCTGGTAATCCTTAACAAATAGGACAAACGAGTCTAAATGCCCTAGTTGTCTGTAGGCTGATGTGTAGTCTATGAGCATATGGCCAAAATGTTGCAGCAGTTCTAATACCTTTCAAGTATTTGTTTTCTGTTTTGCCTCGGGAACGAGGATGGATTTAAGGAACACAGACACCAACTTTAAAGAATAAGTGTGTAAGTTTACTGTAGTGCAAAACAGTAAAGAATTAGAAAAGAAACTGTGGCTTATGAAAGGATACACTTAGCAATGCATCTAATCATTACTACAAAGAAAGTCTTACAGTGATTAAGAGAGAGATACATCAACAGTTACCCTATATACATTACCATCATCCAGACCGCACTTCAGTTGGGGAGCCCCAGTCACAGCAAACCTCTTTCTGGTAACTGGGAAATCCTATGCAGTGCATCCACGCGTAGGGTGAAGCTATGAGAGGGTCCAGCTTATACAGCGTTAAATAAACCAGCTTACATCACTTGATTGGTGTGGAAAAACAATTTGGCTTTATTCTCTCCTTGGTTTTCCCCTGAAGCCTGGCCAGGGGAGTCAGTTTGGACTGACTACTATCAAATGCCCCATGGCCTTGACTAGTCTCTAAATACAGAACACTATGGCTATGTTTATATCTTAAATATGAACCAGCTGCAACCATGTGAGGCCTACTGCTTTTGTGGCCTTGGAACACATACAAACCTTACTAATTACTAATAATATGCTGTGCTAAAAAGCATAAATGTATACTCTTAAAGCACTACTAAGGGTTATATAGCATCTTGGTTAATAAGCAGATATATGGCTAAATACAATACTAGGTTAAATATAATATTAGGTTGAAAGATTCATCTATGGGTCAACTCCAGCTCAGAGATACCCCCAGCATTACAGTGCTACATCATACGAAGATTGGCACTGTAAAATACATATGCAAAGTGATTAATTTCAAGTTGAAGCCCTCTTTTGAAATGAAAATTACGAAGTTGCTGATGTAAAATTTGTTGGTGTGTTTTATACTTGCAGGGAAAGTTACAACACGAAGATCTATATGACTTCCCCAAGAACTATGACTCTAAATCAAGTAATGTTGCTGTATGCAGTGAGACTTCAACTGTTTCAGCTAAAGCAGCACCCCCACCTGTTTCTGTGAAACCTGCCTTTGGGCGTCCCATTCTGAGAAACTCTCAGCCAGCAGTTCCACCTGCAGAGGAGGAGGAGGAGGAGGAGGAGGAGGAGGAGACAAAGTTGGAAGAGGAAGGAGGTGAACAAGAAAACACTCCAAAATCGGTATTGAGGAAAGTAAAAATATTTGAGGAGATGGATCATAAGGCGAGGATGCAAAGAATGCAAGAGCTTCAAGAGGCCCAGAATGCCAGGGTATGAGGAAATGTATTTCCCCCTGCTGTGCTTTTCAGCCTATAGGGCAGCCTGACTCCTGAAAAAAGATTATGTATTTGTAGGAATATCAGTAAGATGTTATCCATTTGTGCTTTAATTGTTTCAGATGTAGCTGTGGCCTGCTAGGTCCTTGATCCTAGTATAGGATCCCTAATGGATAGACTTAAAAAGAGCAGTTATTTTTTTCTACTTTCTTTTAAAGCTTGAAATAGCCCAGAAGCATCCAGATATTTATGCTGTCCCAGTCAAAACACAGAAGTCAGAACAGAACTGGCCACAGCTGATGAGGTAAGGTGTATCCAGTTTTAAGCATTCTGTCCTGATTGTTTACTTCACTAGCAGGAGGAAAACTATCTTGCCAGTTTTTGTTCCTATAAATCCTCCTGCCTTGGTATAGTGTTTTGTTGTTGTGCCTCAAAAATTACTGTAAAGATAGGGCAAAATTTCAGTGAGCTCTTCTTGGGTTTGGGGATTTTTTTTTCTTTTTGTTCATTGATAGTATTTGAGTCATCTAGGAAGAAAACACTATACTTTTTCACTCAACTATTTGCAGAGCCAGTTTTCTGCCCCAATCAGTATTATCCAGAAGCTTTTGTGCATTCAGGTCCTCTGGTGTCCATTCTTCCTGTGCTAGATACTGGATGACTGTTAGTCCATTCTAACAAATAATTGTTTAAATTTATTATTACTTAAGTGCTTATTCAGTTACAGGTGTCTAGTGTGGCTAGGGAGACTAAGGATAAAACTTGCCTCAGGTCACCCATCAAGTCTCATGAAAGTAGAAGTCTCATTAAAATTCAGTGAGTTCTGGATGGGTTGATCATTGTACCACCTTACCCTACACACTGCACATTTCTGTGACTTTAGCAGACACCTGTGCAAGAGCTAACACAGTGCACAAAGGATTTTGTTTTCTGCTTTTCAGGACTTTTCAGTTTTTCTTTCATCTTAGTAACAGCCAATAAAAATGGGGCATTTTTTCTCTCTAGTGAGTCAAATGCTTTGATGTCACAGTATGTAATCTAAAATACAAAAATGGAAAACTGTTATTTTCAGTATTTCTTGGCAGGTTCAGAGAAGCATACTTTTTTATATAGCCTTTGAAGCTTTTAAGAAGTAATAAAAGTTAATCTCTTTTAAGAAGTAATAAAAGTTAATCTCTAACCACATTTGCAGAGTGTTTGCTTACATGTAGAAATCAGTACTGTTGACTTTTTACAGGAATGTCAGTGATTAGCCTAGAAGGGGCTATTTAAACCCTTGGGGGGGGCAATATGTAAGGAGGATATAATCTTGTTTTTTGAAGGCTGTGGATAGCAAAAACCGTGGCTTTTGAAACTGAGGAAATACCCTTCCTTGACAGATTTTATTTTTATATGTCTGCTTAATGTCACATCAAATGAGTAGCACAACAGTATATGAAAAGCAAATATGTGGGTTACTTCTGCTCACTTTGAAGGCTAAGAGCCCTAGTGAAAGCCTTGAGAAGGGCTCCCAGTTTGAGAAATGTCACATAAGAAGTCTTCGGACTTTAAGACAGGAGACTGAGGGTGCAAAAGAAGAAGAAGGCATAGAAAGAATACTGTGCAAAACAAATTGAGGGAAATGTCAGAAGGGGCAGCAGCAATGGCTTTTCGAAAACTGTTGGCTCAGGGAATAAAGTGCTGTAAAGCTATTGATGTCTGTGTGTGTGCAGAGGTGTTCAATAACTTTAAATTGGGCATTCTTCCAGGTAGGTTGAGTAGATCAAATCTGAGCATTGTCCTCCAGCTTGATGGAAATAAGATGCCTCTCCAGATAGCCTTACCATGGCTATGCAGTTGTTTATGGGCTAGGAGGGCGTTTATTTGCTCCATGTGACTCTCTAAGTTGTTTGCTACATGTTTTTAAGTTACCATAAAGCAAAAACTAAGTATAACTATTTTTCAGTTTTTCATAATGGAAGTAAACATTATATCTCTCTCTCTCTTTCCCTGTCTTGCTGTGTTAGCTCCAGACCTCCAGAACCCCAGAAGCCTCCTATTAGACCTTACCTGGAGAACTGCTGCAGTTACGGCAGCGATGTAGAGGAGGAGGAGGAGGAGTATCGTCGGCAGCTGGCAGACCACTCTAAGAAGGGGTATTATGGACAGCCATCCAGATACAGAGACACAGAATTGTAGGCTTGCTAGTATGTCCATGTCTAACACTCTTTTGAGATTTCTTCCTTCACAGCCAAAGTGGAGCAATAGTTACTCTTGAAAAGCTGTATTTTTATTGGGGGTTGTATTAGAGTGTACGCTACTCAACTCAGACATATCTATACACTGGAACTGGAAGAGTTCGTTTTTTTGGGGATATTATTTTGTCAGCAGCTATGAAAAGAAATCACTATTGCCTGAATGCTGTTGCCTGTTTTATAAGGACCAAATCCTTAAAGTTTGTGTTAATTCTTGGTATTTTCATATTTTAACATAACCCCCCTTTTTCCTTTTTATTAATGCTGCCTTTTTGGACTGTTCTGCTGTGTTATGAGAGTATGATCCCAGAGATACACTTCTTAATGCAATAGAACTAAATGTGAAAGTGTATTTGAAGAACAGTAAGTGCCTTTTACCAAGAAGCATCTGAAGCTGTTTGTTTTGACATCTGATATTGGTGCAAAGCCATAACACACTAAAAGGGGATTGACTGTTTTACCTGTCTTTTATTTTTATCAGTTGCATGGTAACAATTTTCCTTGCATGTTATTTTTCTAAGTTCATAGATGCATATGCAATATTTCATAAATACTGACTGTACATAATAAAGGTGCAATTGACTGGGTGGTTGGAAAAGACCAGTATGTGCTTAAACAGAAAAAATTATGTAGAAATTCAGTCACGTATTAAAATTTACACAGACTGCAAATAATAAAGGATATATTCTAGACAAACTTTGTGTATCTTATTTTTCTTTTGAACAGTATTAGTCTTCTAGAATTGCTGAGTTTCATAAATAAATTGAATAAACTGTTTCAGTTCATGGTCTCATCTTCTGCTGTTCAAGTAACTGGAAAACGCCACTGTTGATGTGCTTCACACTGTTGTAAACATCATTTTAAAATCTGTTGTGATTTAAAACTGATGAAAAACTATGGAATTCCTGCATGAGATTTACCTTTTAGAGTATTAACTTCTGCCTCATCATTTCTGCTCTTTATCCTTAGTTGTGCTATATAGAATAAAAATTCCTGGAAGGGTCATAGAGAATTTTTTTTTGATCATACAATATGAAAGATGGTTTTCTAATGGTTTTCTAAAAATAAAGTCCCTTCCAACCCTAACTGTTCTATTAGAAAAAATTTCTTCACTCAGAGGGTGGTTGGGCTCTGGAGCAGGCTCCCCAGGGAAGTGGTCACAGCACCAAGCCTGCCAGAGATCAAGAAGCATTTGGACAATGCTCTTGGGTAACTCTTGGGGCTGTCCTCTGCAGGGACAGGAGCTGGACTTCAGTCATCCTTGTGGGTCCCTTTCAACTCAGGATAGTCCATGATTCTATAATACTCTCTTAAAACAGAAAAGGTAATATTTTCTTATTGAAGCAACAGAATAGATACATAGCAGATGAGGAAATTTCTGCTGCTCAAATTAGAATCATAGAATCATTTAGGTTGGAAAATACCCTTAAGATCAAGTCCAACTGTAACCCAAACAGTGCTAGGTCCACCACTAAGCCATGTCCCTACTGCATCTACACATTTTTTAAATACATATGTATGGAGATGGTGACTCAAGTGCTTTCTTGGGCAGCCTGTTCCAATGCCTTACAGCCCTTTCTATAAAGAGATTTTTTCTAATATCCAATATAAACCTCCTCTGGTGCAACTTGAGGCCATTTCCTCTTGTCCTGTTGCTCGTTACTGGGGAGAAGAGACCAACACCCACCTCACTACAACCTCCTTGTTGTAGAGAGTGGTAAGGTATCCCCCTGAGCCTCCTTTTCTCCACACTAAGCAACTCCAGCTCCCTCACTCCTCATAAGACTTGTGCTCTCTTCACCAGCTCCATTGCCCTTCTCCGGTGTTGCCTAAAATGTCTGTCCTGTTGTGAGTGAGGGGCCCAAAACTGAGCTGCGGGCTCACCAGTGCCAAGGATATCCCTTCATTAGTCCTGCTGGTCACGCTATTTCTGCTACAAGGCAGGATGCCGCTGGCCTTCTCAGCTACCTGGGCACACTGCTGGGTCATGTTCAGCTGCTGTTGATCAGCACCTCCAGGTCCTGTTCCTCCTGGAAACTTTCCAGGCACTCTTCCCAAAGAGGAAGGACAGGACCTAGCACTTGGCCTTCTTGGACCCCACTAGCCTTGGCCCATGGATACAGGCTGTCCACATCCCTCTGCAGAGCCTTCCTGCCCTCCAGCAAATCAACACTCACATCCAACTTGGTGTCACCGGCAAACTGACTGCAGGGGCACTTAATCCCCTCATTCAGATCAGTGATAATATAATATAAATATGTGATATAAATATTCATAATATAAATAAGGAAATATATCAATTTAGATGCGGTGTAACAGAGCTAAGCAGACGCTCTCCGAGATAAGCGCTCAAGGCTAATCCGTACTGCCGCGAAGGTAGAGATCCCGGCACACGGGGCTATTCCCAAGGCGGGGACAGCGGCTGGCGCCGGCGGGAGGCGCTGGCGAGCCCCGCACGCGGGTGCAGGAGCCACCCGGCCTGAGGATGTGCGGACGCCGCCACAGGCCGGCGGAACAGAGCGGGGAAGGGCCGCAGCTCCCCCTGCTCCATTCCCAGCTAGGCTGAAGAGGCAGGCGAAATATCCTGTAAGCAGCTGGGAGGAGTCTCACAATCTCTGGGCCTTGTTCTCGTGGGACTCTCCTTGGAAATCTCGCAACAAGAAAACTGGGACACATTCTCAGCCATAGCACACGGCCAAACGAAACAAATAACCCACCTCCCCACACACACACTGCTACAAGCAGCACACAGCCCATAGACATGCAGGGGAAATACAGCAGTTTGTAATCTGAACTCACTATCAGGACCCAACAGCCAAGGGAACACAAGCAGCTGGGAAGGAACGGGACCTCCAATGCAAAATCCCAGCCCATGGGACCTTTGTAGAGAACCCCGTTACAGCGATGGGGGTGGTAACCCAGTGTACTAACCCCCCATCCCTGCGGATGACCGGCACCTACGTGTAGTCCCCTGGGCGCAGCCAGCTTGCCCGCCACGTGGGCGAGACACCGATCCTTCTCTTCCACCCCAAACCCCGCCCCGCCCCACCCACAGGCACGAGAGGGGAGGCAGCCCCCCCCCCCCCCACCCCCCCCCCCCCCCCCCCCCCCCCCCCCCGAGAATAGGATCTGCTGGGACCACAGAAGGAGGGGAGTGGGGGAATGGAGGGAGGGGAACCGGAATGGTTTCGCCGGGAGGGAGCGAGGAACCAAACGGGGGAAAGTCAGATAACAGGTGGAAACAATGTAAGGAAAAGGCAATTTGGCTGAGTGGCCTGGAAAATAACCGGGCATACTCAAATGAATTTAGCCAAAGCCACTCCCCTCAGGATGAGCTCCTGTATGGAGCTGCTCAGAGGCTGAGGCATCCGGTAAGAGATGATGGCATATCCTTAAACAATTCCTTTGGGTATTCGGAGACATTGAATTCCATCTATTTTTCCACCCCACATGACACAGAACATGTAGACTGGTTATCTGACTTTCGGAAGGATTGTGCCAAACACACTGCAAACACCCCAGCCGACATAACAATAAACCAATTAACCGGAGAGGGAAGACACAGCACAGCAGGTGCCCAGTTAAATCACCCCCGAGAAACATGCAAAGTAATAACCAAACAGGCGCTGAAAGCCATGAGAAGGCTTCTCACCACAGACCAAAACAGCAATTTGCACAGCACAAAAGTGTTACAAAGTTGTGCTGAACCTAACCCACAATATTTAAATTGGCTGCAGTCTGCTTTAGACAAGCAAATTGAATACAATGAAGCCAGAGAGATGCTGTATAAGCAGCTGGCTTTTGAAAAGACTAAAACAAGCTGTAAGAAAGCTTTGCAAACCTTTCCTGGAGGGGTTGACCACGGCACTGCTGAGCTGGTTCAACCTTACCAAAGATTTGGCTCTGAGGAGCACCAGTCTGTCTTTCTAGCTGCGGCCCTGGAAGCCCAGCTAGGAATACAAGAAAAGGCCAGACTTAGACCAAGTTGTGTCAGGTGTAGTAGCACTGACCACTTTCAAAGAGATTGCCCCTGGAGACCCTTTGCAGCAGTGCCCCAAAAATACTCTAATGGCAAGGAATCAGCTGAGTTGTATCAGGGATGCCGAGGGCGAGGCAGATGCCTTGCCACAAGCATCGCACTGCTTGTTGCCGTACTGCTTGCTACCCTCTGTGGCACCGGCTTTCATGTGCCAGAGAGGAAGCAGCTTGAAGCAAGCCCCAAAGTGGCAACAAACGGCCCAGACAATGCCCCTATATTCTGCACCCCCAAGAAAGGTGACAGGTAGAGAGTGCTGCCAAACTCAAAAGCAGTAAGTGCAGTCATAAAGCTTACAGGAGCACCGCAGCATGGACTGCCTTCACCCAATGTGTTCCCAACGAGTTGGCCGCTATTGGTAACTGATTCAAAGATTTGTTTCTCTACCACCTTCCTACACCCTGAGGATGTGCCAAGGCTTGCCTTTCCCATCATGGCCTTGAACAGTGCACGGCCCATGCAAGGCTATTGCTGGGTTGTCCTTCCTCAGGGAATGCAAAATAGCCAAACAAGGTATCAAACAACCACGACACATCATTATACAGATAACATACCAATGAGCACGGCCACAGGAAATGAACTGCCATTTACTCTTACTGCTCTAATCAAAACTGTCCAAGATGCAGGGTTGCAGCTTGCAGCGGAGAAAATCCAGCAACCACTACCCTGGACTTTCCTTGGACAGGAATTCATGCAGCAAAAAGATTCTCCACAGCTGCTGCAGCTCAAGGTAAAAAACACTTTATATTTACGCGAATTGCAGGAGCATCAGGGGACTGTCAATCGGTTAAGGCCTATTTCAGGCATAACCTCAGAGGAGTTACACCCTCTGCTTCAGCTGCCAAAGGGAGACTCCAGTCTAATGTCTAACAGGTTACTGATACCAGAAGCCAAAAGGGTGTTAGGCATTTGTACCACGGCAATAGAGAGAGGGCAAGGCAGAAGGAGAAATCCTGAACTGCAAACCTGCCTAGCCTTCATTCCCAGCAGGTATCAACTATTAGTAGTCTTGTTACAGTGGGATCAGACTGAAAAAGACCCACTGCAAATACTGGAGTGGCTAATTTTGCCCCACACACCATCTGACACTGTGTGGACTGTTAATGAGATGTATCCAAAGCTTGTCATTAAAGGCAGAGGACGACTGCAGGAGTTGGACGGAAGGGACCCTGCCATCATCTACATGCCAGCTACAAAGGACAATTTGGATAGGATGCCAGCTGAGGACACAGGGTTCCAAGCTGCCTTAACAAGCTTTCATGGTGAAATTTTCATGCATCTCTCAAAACACAGGTTGTGGGGATAAATCACTAATCTACCTTTAAAAGCCACAACCAGATGCAAACACGGACCAGTGAAAGGCTTCAGGGCCTTCACACATGCATCTGGGTACAACATAAAAGGCTGCAATAACTCAGGTAAAATCCTGCTACAGAACAAGGGAAAGACAGACGCAGACCACGAACCAAAGCTGTGCAGGTTCTGGAACTGACTGCCGTCCATATTGCCTTGGGGAAATTTACTAAGCACTCTTTTAATGTTGTAACTGATTTCTGTTATATTGCAAGTTGGTACCCCATCTTGAAAGTTTGTTTATTTGAGATATCCTAGCGTTTACCTGTTAATTGAAATGCGTTCTGTTTGGTTTCTTGTGAATTATAGAAGGTTTTGATTTTCATGTAATGCACACAAGGTAACACAATGACAGGTAAGGGCCAACAACTGACAAAGAACTAAGAAACTGACAAATCAACAATGTTTAACATCATATCTAAGGTCTTGGAGCAAGTGAAATTGTCTCATTAATTTTTCCATCAGAAAGCAAATTCCTTAAACAGACAATTTCAAATAACATTCAATCAGCTCGAGACTACATCATCATGTCACGCCCAAACTGTCAAAAAATCACAACAATGCCATCTCAGAACGCGTTAACCCCACATGGTTAATTGCAAATGAGATTGAGCAAACAGATTCACAAACATCTCTGAATTGGACATATTAAAATATGCACATGTAACAGTAGATATATACCCACATCACGTAATCTCCACAACACCCACTGCAGAAAAGGCCAAGAGTGTAAGACACTCTGGCTTAGTTGCTTAGCAACTCTTGGTACCACAGACAAACCACAATATTCACAGTAAAACACCTACAATTCCTATCAAATAGGAAAATTCTCATGTCACAAGTATTCCACACTGTGGCAGTTTGAGCCACATTAGAAATCTAGAAATCCAATTTTCAGGCTTCTCCAACCCCTCCCTCAATTATCCCAAGACTACTGAAGAGAAACTTTCAGGCCAGAGGCTTCTATAGGGGAAGGGGGAAGCATATACATTTATTTACACAAATAAATACTATACAAGCTAAAGACAACTATATATATATTACATCTCTATCAATCAGTCCTTTCAAGCCCCTCCTTTAAGTTTAGTCCAGGAAAGAGCCTTTTCAAGGCTGGAAAGTAACCAGTCCCTCTGTGGGAGTGTTCTGGGCCTGAACGCTCCCCCCTCACCAAGTTCCAGTTGTTTTGTTGCAGTCTCTCCTCCTCATGAAGTCCAGGAAGATAGCTTTGAGTCCTTGCTCTCCTGCTGCAGTGTGATCTCTCTCTCGCTCTCTCATACCTTGGTTCGTAGGCTGCTGCAGTGTGGTTCTGCTCATCAAGTGTCCACGTCCTGGCATGTGGATTTCTCCTCAGGTTTTCGGTTGTCCTGCGTGGCAGAGACATCCTCCGGGCCCCCCTCTCTCTCTCTCTCTGGGCGGGGTCTGTCTCCAATTTCGCTTGGGACTCTTTCTCCTGAGCGCCGGGCCTACCTCCACAGCCCATCCACTTGGCTCAGCTTCAATGCTGAGCCTCTCCTCCACTTACAGTGGAGGGACAGAAAGCCCCCCTCCACAGCTTAGCTGTAGAAAAGGAGGGGGAAGAGGCTTGGCTGAAAAAGCCTGGCTCTCTTCTCTTACCTCAAGTCAGGTTCAGGAGGTGCTGTGAGTCTCTTCCCTCACTGCACACACTCAAAATGCTGCCTCTAACTCTGCTCTGGGCTAGGCAGAGCTGGGGGGGCCTCAGGGCTCCCCTCTCCCCCCCCGGAGGGGAGAGAGGGAGCCCAGCCACCCCCTGGCCTTCCACACCTACACGCAGCAGACACCAACAGCAGAACTCTTGCCAACAGCTTCCGGTGGGCTGTGTATATATGATTTTGAGCAGAAGCGAACGACATGAGTGGTGATTGGCTCTTCAGGGAACACTGTCCTGGCACCCAATCACCTCTGAGTCCCCCTCTTCTCGAGGAGGGGCCAATCTCAAACCATGACACACACTCACTCATAGACAGGTAATTATAGAAGGAGCACACTACACACCGAAACAATGTCAACTAAACAAAAAAAAGGGGGGAGAGAATCTGTATAACCACAAGAGTATCTGTGAAAAGCCATGTATGTATTAAATTTCAAATTGTGACAATGCTGGAAACATGTAAGTATGAAAAGCAACACAAACCCCAGGCTGGTGTGCCTCTCCCAAAACATCGGTCATGGTAGGAGATTTGATATCTGGGCAGTGGATGGAACCACTAAATCTCTGATTTGGGAGAGAGGCTATGCTGGGGAGACTGAAGGAAAAGAGTTAAAATGAACCCCTTCCAGGTGTGTTAACCCTACCTACGTGCAAATCACATCAGCAAGAACCAGAGTGATGCAGAAGTTGTAAGAAAGTTATGTTTATGTCTAAGGTTTACTTTAAGGATGACCAGTGTGGCAAAAAGCAGTTTATAAAAACCCATGAATGTGTGTATGATGTGTGGAATGATGGCCATCAAGCGATTGAGAGCGTGAATGAACAAGAGTGTTGTATGACTGGACAAATATTAAAACACTAAACACCTCACAAATGCAATACCTCCGCCACAGGGTCACTTTAAGAGAACTTAGTTTTGCTAAGCTTAGCCTGTTTCTTAATAAAGTTGAACTCCCAAGTTATTTTAAGCCCTCAGATCAATAAAGGTTACAAGTATGCACGGTTAGGCCAAGGCCTATAAGTTAATAAAGTTATTTCTCCAAGTTGCACTACCCTTTAGGAATATAAGAAAGTTTTAAAAGGTTCACAATAGAAGTATAAGAGGCCAAAGCAAGCAGTATGCTGGGTCATTGCAAGCTTTGGTAGTTTATAATGTACTGTTCTGATTGTTTGCACTGTTGTTTTTGTAATGTTTTCGTGACCTTCTTATACAGTTAGGAAGGGGGAGATGTAGGAGGCATGTCCCAGAAGTGCAGGAGGAGGGCACCTAGGGCAGGCAAGCCAAGGGGCATGCGCCGAGATTACCAACCCTATTGGATAAGAAGGTCACATGGTGTTCAGGGATAAAAGGGCGCGCATTGTTCAAATAAATCTCTTTGTTTACCATCTCACAGGGAGCGTACATGATTTCCTTATTATATAAAGGCAGCGTGCACGTGCACGCTACACATGCAAACATAGTGACAACGGATGAGGAAAAGGCTGAGGTATTGAATGCCTTTTTTGCCTTTAATAACAAGACCAGTTGTCCTCAGGGTACCCAGCCCCCTGAGCTGGAAGACAGGGATGGGAAGTAGATATATCAATATCTTTATCAATGACAAAGACCATGAAATCATGTGCAACCTCAGCAAGTTTGCAGATGAAGCTGAGTAGTGCACTTGACACCACAAAAGGACAGGATGCCATCTAGAGGGATCTGGACAAACCTGAGAAGTGGGCCAATAAGAACCTCGTGTAGTTCAACAAGTCCAAGAGCAAGGTGCTGCACATGAGCCAAGGCAATCCCAGTCATGAGTACAGACTGGGAAATGAACTCATTTAGAGCAGCTCTGCAGAGAAGGCCTTGGGGGTTCTTATGGATGAAAGGTTGAACATGAGCCGACAGTGTGCACTAGCAGCCCAGAAAGCCAACCACATCCTAGGCTACATCAGAAGAAAGGGGGCCAGCAGGTTGAGTGAGGTGATTCTGCCCCTCTACACCGCTCTCGTGAGACCCCAGCTGGAGTGCTGCATCCATCTCTGGGGGCCCCAGCACTGGAAGGACATGGACCTGTTGGATCAAATCCAGAGGAGGGCCACAAAGATGATCAGAGGGCTGGTACACCTCTCCTATAAGACAGGCTAAGAGAATTGGGATTGTTCAGTCTGAAGAAGAGTAGGCTTTGGGGTGACCTAATTGCAGCCTTCCAGTACCTGAAGGGAGTCTACAAGAAAGCTGGAGAGGGACTTTTGACAAGGGTATGTAGAGGTAGGACAAGGAAGCATGGCTTCAAGCTGAAGGAGGGTAGACTTAGATTATATATTAGAAAGAAATTCTTTACTGTGAGGGTCGTGAGGCACTGCAAGAGGTTGCCCAGACAAGTTATGGATTCTCCATCCTTGGAACTGTTCAAGACCAGACTGGATGAGGCTCTAAGCAACTCAGTCTAGTGGAAGAAGGTGTCCCTGCCCATGGCAGGGGCGTTGGAACTATAGGATCACAGAATCATTTAGGTTGGAAAAGACCTCTAAGATCAAAAAGTCCAACCACTGACTGATCACCTTGTCTACTAGACCAAGTGCCAAACAGGTGTTTACCATGAAGTGCTACATGCAGTTTTTCCTTGAACAGCTCCAGGGATGGTGACTCCACCACCTCCCTGAACAGTCAATTCCAATGCATAACAGCCCTTTCTGGGAAGAAATTCTTCCTGATGTCCAGCCGAACCTTCTCTGGTGCAGCTTAGGACTATGTCCTCTTGTCCTGTCACTAGTTGCCTGGGAGAAGAGACTGACCCTCACCTGGCTACAACCTCCTTTTAGGTGGTTGTAGAGAGTGATAAGGTCACCCCTGAGCCTCCTTTTCTCCAGGTTAAACACCCCCAGCTCCTTCAGCTGTTCCTCACAGGACTCAGAAGATGCCTTCCAACCCAAACCATTCTATTATTCTATAAGGGAGAAGACTGGCAAGTTACAGCTGCGATGAAAACCATAATGGAGAAAAATTATTTTCTTTTAGCATGGGCAGTGTCAAGCTAGTGGGGGAGGAAGCTGTCTTGTGTAGTGATAAGCCAAACCTATGGCTTAAATTCCTTTGTTGCACATGGACTTCTTAAAACCAGTGTGTTTGGAATGAATGGAGAAAAGAAAATGGTATCTAGAATAGATGAAATGGTTTAACGTGGGGTAGTTATGAGGTCAAAGCACACTATTTTGCAGGAATGTTCCTCCTCAGTGCTCCATTTGCCAGCATATGAACTTAGACTTTCCATTTGCCTTGGTGCCTGAGATAAAAGGTGGTTAGCAAATATTAATGGAATTCCTCTGTTGCATTATAAAATATATACGAAAAATACAATGAAAAGTCTGCATTAGAGAAGTAATTTACAGCATTTTAAAAGTGTTAGAAAGATATAAAATTGTGTATTTGTTTAGCTTTAGTATTTTGTAATGGATACATATATAGCTAGATGATCTTTTAAGGTCATATCTTTTTTGCATGACATCAAAGACATGATAACCTTTCTAGAATAATGATCTGCTGCGTCTACTTGGAAACACAGCTGTGCTTTGCCACCTTTTTCCTCATTTCATTCTAGGTTAGAGTGGTTGGTCTGTGTTTCACCCACAGGAAGGGAAATAAAAAACAATCTGCAGCTTCATATCACTCAGTTACTTCTTCCAGTAATTACTTTTAATGAACTGTTTGTTTCTAAATGAAGCAATAAGGGTAAATGTGTCCTGCTTTGCTTAGTGCAATAATCAAGAATCTGGCTGAATGGGGATGAACAATTAATTGTTCTTTTGAAAAAACCAACCAACCAACCAAAAAAAACAAAAACAAAACCCCAAAACCACACCCTGGTGGACTAAGTCAAGTGTAACTTTTGTGAGGAGGCAAGGACAACTGATCTGTTAAAACAAGAAAATAAAACACTTGGACCTAATGACACCCAGGATGGCATCTCCAGCTCATCATTGAGAGGACAAAACTTTTTTGCAAGAGGAAAGAAAGAACTTATGTGTCTGGGAAATACGAGTATGAAGGAGTTTATCTGTTTAAATCAATAGAAGGATTAAACTCATATAATTATTACAATTTTGAAAAAATACTTGTGTATAATTTATGGAAATACCTGTAACATTATGTAATAATTTTCTCGAAGTACATATACATTTTTTATTGATTTCATGATAACTTTGATGTGTTTAACTTTGATATTTTTTCGAAAGTGATACATCTTTATGGCCATATTGCATCTAACACAATAATGCACTTCAGGCCATTTTTCCAAAGTAATAAACATTCCCACTAAATGAAAAGATTTGGTTCCATGTTACACATTTTGTATCCCACTCTGATTGCTGTTACTCTTTTTAGTTAATACTGTCATAGGTGATAGGGGATACATTTTTCCTCACATTGGCAGTACATCCTGTCCCAGTTTGCTTAAGCAACATCAGGGCATCCAAGAAGTTTGCTTATGAGGATAACTGTGCTCAGCTTAATTTGTGACTTTTTAAAGCCTCCCAAATACCTATGTGCTGAACATAAAGGAGGCCCTAAAATAGTATCATCAATTTGCTGAGAGTGACTACCAAAATGGGAGTCAAGCCAACCATATACCAATGAGTGCAACAACAGGAAAAAAATACTGTAGGAATGAGGCCTACAGCCATGACATATGCCATGGGATATCTGGTGAAGGGATTTCCAAGAGATATGCTGCACCCAGCCCCTCTGATCTCTGAGAACCGGCTGGAAAGCAGAGGGGTTTATTTTCTTACTCCCAATTCAAGAAATACAGAGCCAAGTCTCAGATTGAAAAACCAGTTTTTCTGACCTCGTCATCCAGACACTGTCACCTACAGAGTATTGCTTTTACCTTTACATATATATTCACAGGAGGCAGGGGAGGCAGCAAAATGGCAGTTTAGCTTGCATCAAAGTACAACCAAAAACAGGAGCCAGATTTCCCAAGTTACTGTGTTAGTTCTAACCTCCTCTATTATATGGCTAGGGAAAGCAAATGGCTAAATTTTAACGTGTTTTTTGTCTTCTCTATTCATTCGTTTCCCATTTAATGTCATAATTCAGATCTGTACTCATCTGGTTTTGATATTAACTACCATTCAGTTACTCATATGGGAGGAAAAAGAATATTGTATCTAAGTATCTAACTTGTTCCCCGTGAGTATTTGTATTTCCATGGCACTTGCAGTCTCTAAGTGAGACCAAGGCCTCATTTAATTAGCAGTGTGCATGTATTAAAAACCACAAAGGTATATTAACACACATTTTTA